>NC_092646.1:6714781-7060513 GCF_039555335.1 Amphiura filiformis
GCCGGTTGGCCAGCCCATCCATTATGATACGGTATTAGATAGGCAAAAGACAAAATGCTATCTTTTATTCTCATTCTTATTCAGTTTAAGTATAATTTTTGTAAGAAAAACTGACGTGTTTCAGTAAAAAATGCACTTTTTTAGGGACATCCCGGTTGTTTTAAATGAACGAAACCGTCACAAACATCTAAGCTGCCGAACCGCGTTCATAGTTCGCGAATGCATTTCCGCGCTTGTTTTCTTATGACTATGCACTATTGTGTGATATTATACACAAGAAACCAATCAAATTATGTGAATTCTTTACAAGCCACACCCACTGAATAAGAATATCTTATGTATTCCTATCTCGTAATTTGTAGATAGCATTCCATTTTCATTATCATCATTATTATCAGGTCGTGACCTCCTGAACTCTGACTTGATTACAGACTAGTAGACTCCGGGAAATTTGAACAACAGCTAATTTACCTAATTAGGCCCACATTAGGTTAATAAGCTTAAAAATAAACAAATATTATGGGACTGTATGCATTAAGTTATTCCACTTATTAGCTCGTATTTTCAATAAGGCAGAAAATAAATGGCTAATATCCGCCCAGCAAACACAAAACGTTTTAGACATCATTTGGAAAAGGTTAAAAAAGGTTGCCAGAAAACGTATACAAAATATAAAGGGTATAATGTTTTCATAACATTTAAAAACATTTGTTTTTTATATATCAAACAAAAGCTAACACTTCCGCTAAAAACCATCTTTTTTTTCATTCCGTCAACAGATGACGCAATTCAATGTTTATAGCACCGCGAATGTGAAAAATTCAAGCACAATTTTTGACCAAGATGTAGGGTTTAAAAGTCAAAACCTCAAGTGTTCCTTACAATATTTTTCAAATTTTATGTCATTAAATGAAAGAGCACGATAATATTGTCCATATACTAGCTTCATTTCAATGAGCAATGGCTAATTCTCTTTAAATTGCAAATATAGTGCAAAAAGTTACTATTTCGCCTGTCATGGTTGTAAATTCAATGACCTATGACTTTGCTAATGAGATAAGAAAAGCTATAATGTGTGATTTGCTCCACAGCAAGGCCTTCAATTTTTATTGAGTTTCTACCTTTTTCATGATTGTAATGCCTAATGGTGATAAAGTACCATGTGAAAGACTAAACCTGAAGTGCTATAATTACAGTAAAATTTAAGTTTTCTAATAAACCCGGAGATCTCCAGTTTTATTCACCGTATTCACTCGATCGGAGTAATGTCTGCATTTAAATGTGTGTATATCGCTATTTGTAATTCGTCTTATTTATAGTCTAAGCTGAATAAAGCTTCGCTCATATTGATAATGATCGGCGAGCTATTACACGCATTGACGATAATTATAGGCACTGGAATGAAATAGCAATTTTCATTGTTTTACCTCATTTGTTGTCTCTCATACTGCAGTTACTGTCCGTTTTCCTATACACAATACACAGTGCTCTTTCCCATTGACGCGTGACCTCTACAAATAGCCTACGTTAAAAGTATGGGGATATGCCTAGTTAACGTCGCTGTGTGAAAATAACCGGCCAATATTAAAAGTACTCTTCTAAAGTTCTAGAAAATATAGTTTTGTAACATGTCCTAAATTTTTAGCTAATTTAGAAGTTTGGAAATATGCGTACTTTGGTGTTTTAGGAAGGATATGTAAACGACAGATAACACCAAAAAATATGAAGAAATTATTTCCAAACCGTGTTAAGTCTGCAAACCACCATGTTTCTCATTTTCAAGAACGCTGGTTAACAATAAGCACGTATTGTCTCATTTCGTAAACAAAGACCACACACAATTGTTCTCTAGCGTTCGCTTTATAATCGTTCACCCAACTGAAAATATAATCCCAGCTCATTGCTCCATTGTACGTGTAAAGCAGACACATATGTTGTGTGTATTTAACCAGAGAAGATATGATTTAATCAGTTGAGCTGTTTTCAATGAGTGTTATCTTGGTTTAATAGCTTTTAATGGGGTTTAAGTCCTGCAAAGGTCGAATTGAATTCTACTGTAGACATGACTGCATCATGTAAATTAAAAGGAGACATAATGTTATCAGGGAAAACTAACATTTTGTGTAAAACAAGTAAGAATCTATTCTTTGTGGAAATCGTACATTATTGCTTTAATGTTATTGCTCAAGCAAAGTCGGCTGAGCCACACTCTTCATACGCGACAAAAACACTAGAAATATATTTCAAATACTGCACTGAATTATAAGGAGATGATCTCACCATACAATTCTGTAACAAGAGGTATATTACACTTGTTTCATTCTAATCACATTTGTTTTCGATGTTTATTCTTTGGCGGGAGAATAAGTTCTTTTGCGGGAGAATAAATATAATTCTTTCCTTCTTTTTTACTTGTGATTCCGATCTGACACTTATGTAATCTACTCTTACAAGGGGTTTTGTTAGTTTTTGTTCCCAGTACTCGTAGCGCCTAAGTAGTGAAAATAACACTGCAGAGGAGACTAATGAAGTACGTGATGTGACTAAAGGTAACTCGTAAAGCAAATTTCTTCACTATAAAAACAAGCCCAAAGCAGACGTCACACACTTCTCCAAGAGTGTTTTATGATTGGCAAAAATGTTAAATAAAATAATACTTTAAGGCTGTCAGATGCAAGAATTTTCCCAATTTGTTGATAAACAAACCTGTACTTCTGTCGTAAATCTACAAATTCAAATGAATATTGTATTTACAAGATCAATATTCAGGTAAATGTAAAAAGTTCAGACAATGCTGATGGATGGATAGAGGGCGTATTTCAGCTTTCCCGAAGCTCATATATCATGTATATATTATTCATCATAGCAACCATTGTGCTGATGTTAGGGCCAGACTAGATTCTGTAAATTCGCCAAAATGCTTTAGAAAATCGCATAGTTATGTTCTTGCTCTACATAATATCTAGTGCTTCAAGTTTCATTTCATTTCCACACACATTTGAACTACAAAATCTGCTATTAGTATTATGAGAGGACAATTGTTCTCGTTTAAAGCATCTTCAGACCTTTTATCATTCACTCTTAAAGTAAGACATTGGTAAACTAAATCTGTACTTGCACATTCACCATAATTACATTTTTCCTTTTATTTGTAAGATTTTTACTTTTCGTTTTTAAATGTCTTCACATGGACTTGTACCAGAACATTTATCTGAAATTCAAGTTTTTATTAATTAAAATGTTTTGATGTATAACGCTAAAATTGGGTGAATATTATAATCGGCAGGGGAATATATTTTGAGTTCCATTTTGATTAAGCATCCTATATGATACTATAAAACTTACAGTGAATAATAAATACGGATCTCATTACATTAAATTATTTATTTACTCCACTCCACGTGGGTTTAAAAATACCACAGACCCGCCTTATATATACCGCATTACCTCACATATGGTTTTCTCGATTTGGATTGAATAATTTAGGGTGTTGTACATTCAGGATTTCCGCTTCACCAAATAAAATAACTTTATACTTCAGTCGCTGCAGGTTATTTACCAATAAGCTGGACTGTTTTATCTTACTAAAGCACTAGATATTATGTAGAGCAAGAACATAACTATGCGATTTTCTAAAGCATTTTGGCGAATTTGCATAATCTAGTCTGGCCCTAACATCAGGTTAGGATTGGGGATAAGATTAGGTTTATACGGCGAGAGAAAGGGACAAATTGATTATATTATGTAATTACACCAGTATAATCAGGTTTAGGATTAGGGACATGATTGGGCTTAGGGTTAGAGCAATAATAGTTAGTTTGTATTTAACACCAGAATTTATGCTCAGAAATACTAAAAAAATCATTTCGTTTTCTCCACGAAAAAAACCCACAATATTATCAAAAGCGACAGAATAACCAGCATCTAATGTTCATTATATTATAATTCTATCTGTATTGTTTTGGTCTTAAGATCGAATTTCCGTTTTGGTTATTATATCCCTAAATCAGTCTGCTGATCGGAAATTTTCTTAAGGGCTCTGATAGGGGCAAATTTAAATTACAGGTAACTGTAACTGTAACGGCTATTGCAAACAACAGAATGCAGATTGGCTCGGTATAATTGTGCTTGTCCTGTTATATTCCCAGTTCGACCTAATATTTTTCAAGACTGGAGAAAATACCGTTATAAGTCTGTTTGGCGCACGATCTCATTTAGTCATTTTCTGATGGCTGTGTCTCTTCCAGACACACTCCCTCTGTAATCCAAACCACGGTTCACCCTCTTTAATAAGACTTTCCAATTTCATTCAACCTGTAACAGCAAAAGACATAACCTTTCGCTGCTTAAGGCGATGGTTTAAGACATTCCCCGAAAAATATTTTTAGAGATTATTGTGCTCCATTATGACTTATGATAAAATATGGTATTGTTTGAAAATGTGACAGTATTAATTACAGGTACGAACTGAAAGTGTTCTGATATTCGTATAGAATTATAGGGGTCGTCAATTCTAGTTTAGTTATAAAATACAAGTACATGTAAAAAGAATAAATATGATTTTCGAATATCTCTTCCTGACAATCACCAAATATATCCATCATCCATCAGTTAAATAAAAATGGTTTATGAAAAAGTCTGAATAAAGACTATCTATATTTTTAATCTTTTCATATGATTCCAGTGATTCAATGGCTTTGTAACTACGTATCCTTGAATTAGATTTGCTTATCTCAGACTGATCTTCTAAAACAAGAATTTAATAATTTGAATATATTTCAAAAATTCATTCACCATTCATTCATTAACAGACTGAGGCTTATAATCTATAACGAAAACCTAATACATAAAACTTTATATCTTCATATCATTATGAGTCACAGTAATTAAATGATATGAAACATAAGATCACAATCTTTGTAGTTCGAGTTCATAAGACCTGTTAGATCGATTCCCCCGCTAATTCTATTCCTCCTTTGGGTATATTAGGCTATTCCAGTTGACATCCTTACACCCCATACGGAAGACATGACTTTAATCTTCCACACAGGGAGTATGAATTTCAAATGGGGTTATCTGAATGGGTGACTCCATTTGAAATCTACACCCCCTTGTGTGGGAGATTAAGGTCATGTCTTCGATAGGGGTGTAAGGATTTCAACTGGAATAGCTCATTTTAATCAGTGAAGAAGCTTTCACGGAACGGGATATCATTTTAACTTAGCTTCCACTCAAAATGGGGAATGATTCTATAGAACTTATATGTTACGAACAAGGGAAATGATTTTATAGAAGTTACGAGATGCTTCAAGCAATCTTTATCTTGTAGCACATCTGGTTGGATTTTTTACCGTATGTGCGGGGTCACACAAATATGATACGCAAATCAGGGAGATGTTTCATGCAATTTAATCATCTAAAGATAGTTCTGATAGTTCAGCCCTCCGAAGTATATGGCTATTCCAGTTGAAAACCATACACCTCCTATGGAAGACATGACGTTATTCTTCCACACAGGGAGTGTGAATTTCAAATGGGGATTACCTGAATCAATAGGTGACACCATTTGACGTCTACACTCCCTGCGTGGGATATTAAGATCATGTCTTATGGGGTGTATGGAATTCGACTGGAATAGACAAAAACGCAGTATCAGTATGTATGGAGGCACTTCTTCTTTTGGTATTAAATCAGTATGAGTCAAAATCATTCAAAAATCTCATGTGTTATATACTTATAGATCATGTAGTATGTAGATACCTCGGTTTTACTATGAATAGACAGATTCAGAAATGTCTCCTATAGGCAGTATCTGATATTGTATTTATTGATAGATACCTTTTAGGCGGAATGTTGAAGTGACTCAGTAATAATATCTGAAAAATACGTTTATACTTTGATCAGCTCGTAATCGGCGGGACGTATAACATCGGCGCGGATTAATATCAAAATATTTTATTGTGAGAATTTTCTTGAGACATCTCGCCAGAAGCATCACGAATTATTAATTCAAGTCCTATCTTTGTCTACCTTCTTTAACACACAAAATAAAATAAACTAATAACACTATTAACGTTGGTCTATTTTTCAGCGTAGTGTAATAGCCTAACATTTCCCGCCTGTTACGAGCTGATCAAACTATAGGAAGCTCAATGCTTAAAATTTATAGTTAGCTAGCAAACACAACATTTGTGGGAGGGTTTGGGTAAAACGGTTTAACGGCATTACTTGAAGTTACATAAAAGCCATTTTGTTGGAAAAAAATACAGATATTTGTTTAGTAAAATATTTTGTTAACACTTGAAATAATAACATTATGTAAAAAGGTTTTAAACTGACACCTCAAAATGTTGGTTGTTTGAAGTGTGGATACCATTTTAAGTAGCACAAAATCTCCGTGCTAGACATAGAAACTCAAATTTATGAGATTTTTTTCAAAATATCAAGAGCTATCTTAAGATCCACTGAACCAATACTAGGCTTGTTTGTACTCATTTTAATGCATTTTTCATGTTGATTTCAAATATGGTCATATCAAGAAACGCTTTTAAACATAAACATCATCAATTATATCAGGCACCAAAAATCAAGAAACGCTATTTAAAAAAATCAAGAAACGCTATTAAACATAAACATCATCAATTATATCAGGCACCAAAAATGCCCTTAACACTAAAATATCTCTTTCACCAACATAATACTTTTTGTCACATAAATCAAATGTTTTTGTGATAAAATAAAATAAAATAAAAGTAGCATCATTTTGACAAGAAAGAGCTTCAAAATATCTAAAACCACATTACATACAAATAAACGCAACTTTCAAAACGTGTCAAAATTAGTATCATGCACATTTATACAAGCTTTTGTAACCATCTACACGGAACCAGCCTTTATTAAAACGCTATTGATATTCATGACAGGTATTTTTGACATTACTATGAGCACATAAAGGTTTTTTCAAGTGACGATTCATAGCTATTCATAAGCGTGATAAGTCATGAGTTTGCAATCTCACATGCCAAATCCATGTTTACAAAACATTTTCGAATTACTTACGGCTGACAAAAAATGAACATGACGTTTGAGAGCAACAAAACACAGTGGAAATAGATCAACAAAAGTACAAAACTGATTCTTAAATGTAACTGATATTTCAGTTTAAAAATCGAATCTAATAACTTATCTTTACTGAAGTTAAACCAAATAAAAGTTAAGCTTTGTGAAGAAACGTTTATTTGCCTTATCCTTATCACAGCTAGAGAAGCTGACCGGTAATGACGGAGATAATAATACAAGCTTTTCACTGAACAAGGAATAACCTTTGACCTGACCTCAGGTCAACACTAATTGACTTAGTCTAACTCCAGTCGTTTTGATAGCCTAACTACTACAGTATCATTACGATCCAAAATATTTTCGCATTATTTGCAGGTGAGGAAAAATGAAAATGACAGATACACAACATAAAAGGTCTGTCCTCACTACGTAGTAATAACGCAGTATCACTGAAGAGGGATGGGTCAGCCCCAGCCAGTGACCATGAACTGCTTGAGGAATGGAAGGAATATTTTAGCTCACTTCTTAACTACGACAGTTTCAAAACTTCTGCACTAGCTATTGAAGATCTTTGTAATTATCAATGAGCCCTCAACTCGTGAAGAAGTGGCCTAGTCGAATCAATAGCCATGAACATCAACAAGGCAGCAGTACTGGACTGTGCAATAAATACTTCATGGAGGAGGGGGTAGCATGATTGAGATGATTTTCAAATTCTGTATGAACGTATTCTCAACGCTGACACCGCCTCATCTATGGGTTACAAATGTAATCATTCCTCTACCAAAAAAAAATAAAATAAAAGGCGACCTCTCTCTCTCATGACAGTGGTATGTCTATTGCTGCAATAGTGTTATGTCTATTGCTGCAAAAGTGTTATGTCTATTGCTGCAAAAGTGTAAAACAAGATTATTCTGCAGGATTTGACCTCACATTGATTGTTTTGAGAAACAATCAGGCTGATCAGAACGCACCTGTGCTCAGCAAGTACATATCTTGGAAGGCTTTAAGGCGTACCAACCTCCCTTGACATTCACTTTTGTCGACTTCAAAAAAGCCTTTGACTGCATCAACAGGCCCGTCATGTTTTCAATGGCATTACGGAATACCACATGTTGTGGTAAATGCCATCCAGGTGCTCCACATGAACTCTAAAAGTGCCGTCATGGTAGATGAAAGTATAATTGCCGAGCCTTTCGAAGCACCAACTGGAGTGCTTCAGGGTGATGTGTTGACGCCATTTCTGTTCATCGTCCTGGTTAAGACCTTCTACAGGCAAAACTTGACTCAAGTCGGAACATCTTGATACCGTGGCATGTTAAACATCAAGCATGTGGATCGGATTCCAAACGAAACAATCTACAATCTAACTAACTGGTTTCCAGAGTCAAGACGCAACTTAAATTCCTCTGTCATATACTTTGTCTTACAAACAACGAGCCTTCGAAAAAAAATGTGCTCTTTAAACTCCATCACATCGGAAAAGGAAACCAGGACGGCCGCGTACACTATACTTGCAGTATGTCTAGCACCTCCTGGGAGATACTAAAAGGATGCTGCAGCCAAACAAAATTGTTTCGTTATCCCAAGATCGATTATGTCTGAGATTACAATAGTTGGAGAAAGCATGTAGTCGGCTGCTCCGCAGCCGACCAATGATGATGATCATGTCTTTTTGCTTGGGAGACAGGTGTCTTTGAATTAGTCTAATCACAAGTCAAAATGCTGTATTTGCAAGATAACAATATAGCAATTACTGCGCTTTTATATGGTACGCAAATGTGTCTGCTCCAAAGGAAAGGCAGCATCTGCTAGTATTTACCAAAGGAGATAATGTGTGATTATTTATTTAACCCCTTCAAAATGTCAAATGCCACAAGTCTCACCCAAAACAACCACAATCGAGACAGACGAAACCAAAGCGCCTCTTTTTGCCACGTGAGATCTTTTTGTCCCTGAGAACGTAGAGTGAATGAATAAGCAAGCAACCTTTAAGCTCTAACCAACAATCACTCTAGTTCATTACATCATCAGAATGATGTCTAAAAAGTTAGTGTTAGTGAGGCTTGATTAAATATTAAAGCTTTTTAGGAAAGAACTTGGTAAACGAGTATAAATGATTCAGAAATAAGACCTAATTTTGAGGCTGTTAAGGAAGGATGTGCATACAGTTGTCATGAGCTGTAGATTTTACAAATGCCTTATGCTCACCGGCGGAGATGGATTAAATTTTGTGAAAAATATTTGAACATGTTAAATGCTTTCGTTTTGATTTAATTAAGCGTAATACAGAGGGACAAATTTGTATAAACTATAATGTTAAACGTCTAATGTATTACCCTCAAGGAGAATTTAATTAATGCTCTAAAGTTCATTCATATTCAGATTTTTTGATAAACAAAAAATGATAAGTACAAGTTGTTTTGGTGTGGCTTGCAAGGAAACGTTTTTGGGTTAAGGAGCGTGAGTCTCATCGTAGAATGAAACCAGCTCTCGAAAATTCTCAACAAGTGTCTCTCTTCCCTTCTGTATCAACATAGTTCTTAACATAGTTTCCCCATCACTTTCAATCCCTGATGTCTTTTAAGCAGCTAATCGGCGGTCCTTAGCAATTTTTAAGTACCAATTTGTGTGCTTATGTGTACGTCTCCATAGTACAAATATCCGGACGAGAAAAAACCCGACGGGGTTGTAAAAAATAAAGTCTATTCAGCGAAATGTAAGATTATCTTTTTGAATTATTCACATTATTTCACGCTGTGTGGCTTCTGTTTTCATGAACATTAATGAGTGGACATGTGACAAATATTGTGGGTGTACGAGTATCTCAATATGGATAGTAAGATTGCATTACGTTTCACTACCTGAAGAAAATTGATAAAAAACTGATTTCCCTCCTGAGGTTGGTATCTGTCAATGAGCTGTCACCAGGCTGTCATTATAGCTAGAGGTAGTATATGGCACACATGGGTCAATGAGAATGAGTTACATAAAAATGACCTTGTGTGGAATTTAGTTCCCAGGATGTGAGTTTTGCCTGAGGCAATTTGTGGTTAAATGTTGATTTGGTTGAAAAAGGAGGTGAGACATGATCAAATCTCTCCAGGTAACAAAACGTAATGTAAATTTTTAACATGTTGAAGTGTATTTTACTTCCAATTTTTATTACTGGAAATGGAGTTAGTATTCTTGTTTTTGGTGTACAGTTTATCCACTCTGAAGTACAAAGCGACAACGCGCGCGTATACAGCGCGTAAACAGTGCACAGTGTTGCGTCTCTGCTGAGGTATGCGTGCCTTCAAAAGTCGGCACAATATGTTTTTCCGCGTCGGTACTTTGTACTTCAGAGTAGACTGACTGTATAATTATGTGTATTCTGACCGCTGTCAAATCCCATATTTTAAGAAAATCATAGGTTACCTCTCAGCTATCTAAGCTTACATTAGCATTATCATGAACATAAATACAATGGACTACGCACTTAATAAACGCGGAAAAAAAGCTTACGCGATTATTATCTTCACCTTTTAACACAGTAAAATAATAAAACACTGATTAAGTGGGTGTACATCCTTATATCCATCATTCTTAAACACTTGAGAACGTTCCTGCAATCTCATTGGTTCTCATTGCTATCGTGTCATATTACACGGGTCAGCGCGTGTGCCTCAACGCGATACGCGTGCTCGCTAATTGAACCAATCGGGAGGCGTATAGCAACAACGGGACTGATCGATTTTAAGCCCTAGGTAGTTCTTTATAAAATGTAGGATTTAATTTGATTACAATTTGTAATATACTTATGATATTTCTATTTGAATTGAAGTGTTTAAGAATGAGAATAAAGGTATTGTTTTTAGCCGCTGTCGTGCATCTATCGTCTCATATAACACGGGCGACATCATTATTTTTGGCGTAAAACAACTCGGCTTCGCCTCGTTGTTTTACTTAAAATAATGATGTCGCCCGTGTTATATGAGACGATAGATGCACTCCAGGGGCTAAAACCAATACCTTTATTCTCTAAAAATACGTTCCAGCAGTTAAACAGCGTTTAAATTAAACAGGAATCGCGCCCTACTTGCCTGTTATATTATATCGTAAATGTCACGACCCTCCCAAGATCCCTAGCATTATTGACAACCTATACATGAACAATCCACAGTTATGAAGTCCCAAATGAAGACGCTGTCCATCTCATTTTTATTATATTGTAAATATGACCCTCCGTCCTAAATTAGACAATTCGTATGGTACCAGGTACCATGCCAGAAAGCAATTCCATCACTATGACTCCATTTCTTCTTCTTTTTTTAGAAAATCAAAGATACCTCGTGGCTATTCGTGACATGGAAGTGGTATATCGGAGTTAATTTAATATTAATTTGAATGGTATAGCGTAAGTTGTCAGAACCTGCCGCGAGATCGCCCTATTTAACACATTAGGGATTTCCCCTGACGAACCGGAGTGTATTGACGTTAAATTGCAGTATCAACAATGCAGATATGATATGATGGACGACTCTTACATTCACTCTATACCAGTAACCCTAAAAAACGAAATAATATTTTAAACATGTGATATGTATCTTTTCCCCTATACACAGTTATCAAAAATGTTTGTTTTTTTAAACATTTTTATAGCATTATATAGCATTATTATTCCGCATATACGCCGTAACAAAGGCAGATGATACTAGAGGTGCTATCTTATGTCAATAACATTATGTCAAAATTCACATAAATATAGTAAATATATAAGATATTGTCATAAAATATCATTTTTATGAGTCAGGCACATTGTCTGTTTCACTAGTCACTTCTTAGTGTTTTCTTAAGTGCCCTCGGGAACTTGACATGTCCTGGTTATGCCGAAGAAAGTTCCGGGTCTCTACTATAAAGCGTGAAGGTTTTGATGTTCAGTAATGTGGTCTGCCGGAGCTACTTTTTCCGCTTTTTATTAAATTGCTGCAAAGGGACATTAATTTCATACGATGTATTACATTTTATATTTAAAAAAACCCATAACTGGACCGTTTTATGTAAAGATACATATGATTTTACGTTTAATCGTGAACAAGCTTGCCAAGAGATCGTTTATCGTTGGCGATTTTAAGTATACTCGAATGTAAGTTCATACATGTACGTGCTGGTAATAAACAATTTCCAAAAGTTTAAACTGACTTTCAGCACAAAAATTCACTAACCTTGAATTTTCGATGTGTGACACACATCTTCATCAGAAGAAGTCCTAATATGTTGTGACGGACTTGCCCTTTTGTTGATCATTGGCAACTTTTGGTCGAATGAGGGCGTTATATAAGGTTGGCAATTCCAGTCCTTTCCAGATTTCATACGATGTATCCGCTTTGTTTACGAGTATTCCTGTGGAGAGCGCGATAGATGTAGTGAAGGAGTTATTAAAGAAGGACACCAGCTGGAAAGAAAAGACTGATCTCACTGCTGACCAAGTGATACAACTTTTGGAATTTTGACTCAGCACTACCTACTTTGTTTTCCGAGGACAATTTTATCAACAATGTGGAGGTTGTGCTATGGGCAGCCCGGTCACCGAACATATCAATAGCCAGAATTCGCACATCAAATTCACCAGCGAATCGGAAGTGGACGGTTTCCTCGCATTCTTGGACACCAAAGTCTTGCGAAACGCCGACGGATCCGTGAGCATCTCTATCTACAGAAAACCTACACATACGGATCAATACCTCCATTTTGATTCGCACCATCCTATCGCTCACAAATTAAGTGTCATCAGGACATTATTTCACAGAGCTGAAATAGCGGTGACAGACCCCGAGGAAAGGGTGAAGGACGTTAGGACGTTGTGGTTACCACAATTGGACTTTCGGTTTAGCCAAAGCTAAGGACAAAAGTAAGAACACTCCTGACCCTCCTACTAATGCCAACCAAGTAGAGGGAAAGAAAATATAGAGGGGTTGTCACAGAAACTCCAGCGTATTTTCAAATCCTACGGTGTCGCTACAATTTCAGACCGCACAATACGCTGAGAAAACTATTAGTCTCACCTAAGGATCCCACGCTAACTGAGAAAAAATCAGGTGTGGTCTACGAGATTTCCTGCGGCGAATGTACAAGTTCATACATCGGCCAGACAGGTAGACAACTCGGAGATAGACTGAAGGAGCACAAGTCAACTGCCCCCAGCCGCAAACCCTCTGCTGTTGCAGAGCACAAAACAGAGTCTCACCACAACATTGACTGGGAATCCACAAATATGTTAACCAAGGATGATAGAGAGTACCCCCGTTTAGTGCGGGAGGCCATCCAGATCAAGAACAAATCACCAGAGCTAAATCGCGATCAAGGACTGGAATTGCCAACCTTATATAACGCCCTTATTGGACCAAAAGTTGCCAATGATCAACAAAAGGGCAAGTCCATCACAACATCTTAGGACTTCTTCTGATGAAGATGTGTGTCACACATCGAAAATTCAAGGTTAGTGAATTTTTGTGCTGAAAGTCAGTTTAAACTTTTGGAATAAAAATTTTAAGTATAGTTACCGGTTTATTTTTCTACGTGTGATTCAACTTTTTCACATGTAGAGTATGCAAATGAACATGGGATTTCCTGATACAATTTATGTTATTTTACTATTACTGTAAACACGGGGTGATGTACTCCAGAGCACAGATCCTGGAACAGAACAACCAACATCTGATATTCATTACGGTGTGATTATGGGCGCTCTTAAGATCGCATTTATATTTTGGGTGATTGAATCCTTAATTCCTGCTGATCGGAAAATCCCGCTAATACGACCTTTCCACTCATTCCACCTGTAGCAAAATTATGCATCAAACACAGGATAACCTTCAGCTTAAGGCGATGCTTTATAACATCCCCAGAAAGTCATTTTAGGGATAACTGAGCTTATTATGACTTATAATAAAACTTGATGTTGTTTAAAATTATGAAAAATGACAGTAATGCAGGTTGTACCACGTTAATCACAGATACGAAATGAAAATGATCTAATACACTTATAGGAGTCATCAATTCTAGTTTAATAATTATATGTGCATTTAAAAGGAGTGGATATGTTTTTTCGGATATCTCTTCCTGCCAATCACAAAATACATCCATCATGTCGCAGACTAGCAAAATAAAAATGGTTTATGACAAAATCGGAAGAAAGTCTATCTATTTTATCTAATCATCACATAATGCATTGATTCCAGTGATCCAAGGGATTTGTAACAATGTATCCTTGAATTAGATTTTCTTATCCCATGCTGATCTCCTAAAAATTGTTAATACATTTTAAAAATTCATTCATCATTCATCATTCATTAAGTATAATCTACAAGGTAAAGCAATACATAAAACCTTTATCTTCATATAATTAATAGTGAAAGTAATTAAATATTCTGAACCTAAGGATCGTCAAGTTCGTAAGACCAGTTAAATCGTTTCCTCCTTTGGGGACATTTTAATTGTAGAAGAGGTTTTCATGGAACGGGATATAAAGTTTTCCCCACTCAAAGATGAATATTTAAATTATAAAGTTTAACTTTTCCCCACTTAAAGATGGGAAATGATTCTATATAAGATATAAGTTACAAACAGACGAACTAATTGATGTTACAATATACTTCTATACTTTGATCAGATCGTAATCGGCGGGCCTTATAAGATCGCGAATAAATAAAAATATTTTATTTTGAAAATGTTCTTACGACATCTCGCCAGAACCATTACGAATTATTAATTCAAGTCCTATACTGTCTACTTTTTTAGCACACAAAGTATATACCAGACAGGTTAACTAATAGCACTCTTTAATAACGTGTGTCTACTTTTCGGCGTAGTGGTAAAAGCCTAACATTTCCCGCCTATTACGAGCTGATCAAACTATAGCGATTTTATCCAATAGTACATCTGGGTGGATTTTTTGCAGCATTTGGTACTGCAACACCATTTAAAAATATGTTATTATAAAGGTTTAAAAACAAATATAAATATCATCAATAATATCAAGCACAAGATGTCTCTTGTATCACCATGATGCTCTTTGTCATATATCTCAAACTTTGTTTTGATTAAATTAAGTACAATATCAGTTTGATAAAAACAATATATCGGATACCATGCATACAAATAAACACAACTTCTAAAACGTGTCAAAGCAAGTATTATAAACATTGACACAAGCTTCTGTAACCATGGAAACAGCCTTTATTAAAACTCTATTGAAATTTTCATGATATTACTATGAGCGCATAAAGGTTTTTCAAGTGACGATTCATAAATAAGCGTGATAAGTCATGAGTTTGCAATCTCACATGCCAAATCCATGTTTACAAAACATTTTCGAATTACTTACGGCTGACAAAAATGAACATGACGTTTGATGTAAACATCAAAATACAGTGGAAATATATCAACAAATGTACAGATACTTGAACGTAACAAATAATTCAGTTTAAAATTCTAATACATTTTTTGCGGGCACTATATTGCTAAATTCATAATTATGTTAGTCGTCGAAAAAAGCATGTTCTACCGCCCCGACCGACTAAGATATTGCGTTTTAATACAGAATCATTTATGTTTGCGATATTTTTCAGATTTGTCAATCTTTTTTAGAATCATTAAATTTTTTCAGAAACAAATCCCGACCTCCCCAGCCTTAAAGTCCGTCCACCCGTCCACCCATAACAGGGTGGGTTTTTGTTGTTGTTTTAGTTGCAGGTGATGAATTAAAATGACATCTAACAAATATAACTGCAGTTATATTTGTTAGATGTCATGGTACCATGGTACACTTGCATGAAAGCAGCAAATACACAAGATAACCCCCCCAAATCTGCCATCACTAGTATAATAGACTGAATTAAAAAGAATATTAAAAAGACGGTTAAAAAGACTAGTTTGCGTATGACGTCCTGTTAACTAGACCGAAAATGCCGTACTGCGCAGGTCAGCAACCAATCACGTCGCGCCTTTGCCCTGACGTCCGACGCAAACTAGTCTTTTTAATTCGTTTTTGCTTGGGACACAGGTGTCTTTGAATCAGTCAGCTCAAGTAAGAATGATGTATCTACCAACGTGTTGCAAAGTGGATACAGCCTTCTTTCTGGAGCAGGTGTCGTTGAATCAGTCAAAATACTGCATCTGAAATAAGGCATGAAAATTTTCAGTTTAAAAACTGAATTCAATTTTTTAAAGTCAAAATTTCCGCAACTTTATTTAATTTTAGCCTGTTTTTGGTACTTTTTGCTCAATTTCACACGCATTTTCAGGTTTTTCAGTTTTTGTAGGAAAGTGCAGTCTCATGCCTGTGACAGGCAGTTAGTAAACAAAATCTCAGATCTGGTACGCATATGTTTAGAATCCGTCTGTCCCCAAAGGAACAGGTAGCATCTGCTAGTATTTAATAAAGGAGATAATGTGTACTTACTTATTTAACCCCTTCAAAATTTCAAATGCCACAAGTCTCATCCAAAACAACCACAATCAATACGAATGAAACTAAGGGGCCTCTTTTTGCCACCTGAGATTTTTTTTGGTCCCATACAACGTGAATAAATAAGCAAGCAGCCTTTAATGCTCTGCGTGCTAGCCATAGACCTCAACATAAAAAGTTTTGAGATTTTTGGTCAAAATATCAAGAGTTATCTTAAGAACTACTGAACCAATACTAGGTTTGTTTGTACTCATTTTAATGCATTTTTCATGCTGATTCCAAATATGGTCATGAAAATTTACACTTCTGAAATTTTTGAATAAAAAAAAAAATTGAAACATGTCGTCTGCAGTCGACACCCGCGTGAAGAGAGTTAAGCTCTAACCAACAATCACTCTAGTCTATTACATCATCAGAATGATGTCTAAAAAGTCAGTGTTAGTGAGGCTTGATTAAATATTAAAGCATTTCAAGAAAGAACTTGGTAAAGGAGTATAAATAATTCAGGTGTAAGACCTAATTTTGATGCTGTTATGGGAAGGATGTGCATAAAATTGTCGTGAGCTGTAGATTGTACAAATACCTTGGGATTACCCGCGGAGATGTCTTTTGTGAAAAATATTAAAACATGTTAAATGTTGTCAAGTTTTCCTTTTAAAACATATTATGACTCTAGTGTTGTTCGTGATTTGCATGTGGCAAGGGTGTTTAAAGCATACAGAGAAGGAAGGATTTTTAAAACTTTGTGTTAAAGGGTTCTAGCGTGTTACCCTCAAGGGAAATTGCTCAAGCTCTAGAGTTCGATCATATTTCATAGTATTTTCCATGTTATAACATAATGTCATAAACTACATAAAAGGACAAGAACAAGTTTTTTGGTGTCATTTTCACGGAAACTTTTTTGGGTTAAGGAGCGCGAGTCTCGTCGCGGATTGAGACTTGTTGCGGAAAAGTCTCTACAATTGTTTCTCTTTTCTTATTTCCTTCTGGACTTCTTTTCAACATAGTTTTTCCATCAATTCCGTAAATCCTTGATGTCTTTAAACAGCTTATCAACGGTCCTCGACGCTTTTTGAGAACCGATTTGGGTGCTCAAGTGCTCTTCACTATGCTAGAATTATCCGGGCGAAAAACCCTATGGGCATGATGAGTAGTAGACAATTATTAAATACATCGTATTCTACAAAATTGTGCAATACTTTTGTTTATTTTTATGTCCAGCTTGCGAGGGTGGGGTCCACCTCTCAGATGTCAGTGCTTAATTTGCCACTTTTGCTGGGTCCTGGCAGCCCTTACTTGCTGGTCTAACTTTGCTGTTATATTTTTTGAACTGCCTAATGAATACGTGCTTGTGGAGATACAGGAGTCAAATGGTTGCACAAGAGTGTTCAACAGGGCTTGGGAGGAGCGAGCTGTACCCGATGACTGGCAACGTGCAATAATTGTCCCCATCTGGAAAAAAAGGGAGTAAAAGAGATTGTAGCAAATATAGAGGAATCTCTCTGCTCAGCCATACTGGGAAGATTTATGGAAAGATCTTAGAGAAACGAATACGACCAGTTGTTGAACATCAGCTGAGCGAAGCGCAGTTTGGGTTCAGGAAGAACAGAGGGTGCACTGATGCCATATTTGCTCTAAAACAGCTGTGTGAAAGGAGTATTGAGTACAACCAAGATCTGTACACTATATTCATAGACCAAGAAAAGGCGTTTGATCGAGTAAACAGAGATCTACTCTGGACTGTGCTAGAAGACTACGGTGTAAAAGGGCAACTGCTGGACAGTGTGAGAGCCATCTACAGGGACAGCCTCTGTACTGTCAGGACAAGGACAGGACTCACCAAGTGGTTTCCTGTGAAGTCAGGTGTCCGACAAGGATGTGTCCTCTCGCCTCTCCTGTTCCTCATTTTTATGGACAGGATCACCCAAGAAGCAAATCTAGATGAAGAAGCTCTCAATGAACTACTGTTTGCAGATGATCAATGTCTCATCCACCAAGACAGCCTTAGCTTACAAAACCACACCAACAGACTGCACGCAACCTGCCAGAAGTATGGCATGAGCATAAGCATCCCAAAGACAGAAACCATGCTGATCAGCCGATCCCAAAAGACCTTGGACATCAAGATTGACAACACAACCCTCCAGCAATCAAAGGAGTTTAAGTACCTGGGCAGCATCTTTACTGAAGATCACCACCTGTGAAATGAAATGCCTACGAAAAGCTGTTAACAAGACACGACGGGACAAAATTAGAAATGAAGTCATCAGAGACATGGTTGGCACCAAGCCTATGCTAGACCAGATTGAAAGCCATCGCATCAAATGGTTTGGTCATCTTATGCGCATGCCCACAAATCAACCAGCCCTGCGGACCTACAACAGCAAACTGTCCGGTACCAAGCCTGTAGGAAGACCAAGAAGAAGATGGATTGAGGGGGTCAAGAAAATCCTGACAAGGCACAATACCAACCTGACAGATGCTACCCATGCAGCCCAAGACAGACGTCCCATCATTTCCCCGCGACTCTGAGACGAACAAGCGGAGGACAAAAGTAAGTAAAGTAAAGTAATGAACAGTAATAAGGAGAAGAATAAAATATCACTTTCTCTTGTAGTTATCCAGATTACTTTAGATTTTGTTGTTGCTGTTTTCATTCACACTTTATGGGCTATCCCAGTTGGTTGAAATTCATACACCTCATATGGAAAACATAAATAATCTTTCACATGTGAATTTCAAATGTAGCGGGTGTATGGATTTTAACCGGAAAAGCCGAATGATTGAATATTTGTAGAATATCGTGTGAGGATGGGTATGAAATATGCACGTAATTGGTCTTAGCATATAAGCATGGTGTTACCTTTAAACAATTTAAACGTATTTTATCCGATTTTAATAATTCTATTTGAAACAATCTTTACAGCATGCATGTATCTCGTCCTCAGCATCCCAGATAAAAAAAAAATTCAGTGTTTAACTGTAGAAAATCACCTAGTTTAGTTACACTACCGTATATTATATAAAATATATAAATAGGATACACCTGATAAAAAATCTCAATTTAAGATCCTCTATCCTGAAGGAAAAATTATATTCCAGCATTTAATATTCCTTGCATTCCCAGCAAACACAAAACGTTTCCGTCATCATTCGCAAAAGGTTATAAAAGGTTGTCAAAAAACGTTTAAATGTCGGGTTATATAAAGGGTATATTAAGAGTATAAAACGTTTTCATAACCTTAAAAAACATTTTTTGATAATCTACTGCTCAGCAAACGAAAATGTTTTACAGAAAACGTTTAAATGTCGGGTTATATAAAGGGTGTAAAAACGTTTTAATAACATTCCAAAAGCATTTTTGAAAACTTGATACAAAACATTCTAAACAGAATGTTATTTTGGGGGTTGAAAAAATATTTTGCGAAAAATGTTTGCCCAAAATATTTTCAATAACGTTTAAAAACGTTTTCATGACATTTATATAACCCGACATTTAAATGTTATTAAAAGGTTTTGAAAAAAACATTTTAAGAACATTTCTGTGTTTCCTGGGTTCAAATATTTTAACATAATGTTTTTTAAGTATTGACACAATATTTTGCAAAATGTTTGCAAAAATAGTTTACAATAACATTTTTGAAAACATTTAAAAATATTGTTGTAGTGTGTTTTCATACAAAACGTTTTAAAACGTTATCATAACCTTTATATAACCCGACATTTTAATGTTATTAAAACGTTTTTACCTAAACCAAAAGCCAAAATATAACTTATTTAAAACGTTTTTAAAACGTTTTTGTGTTTACTGGGTTATTACATGAACAAGACAAATTACTTTTGCTACGGCATCAGACCATAAAGTAATTCCACCACTATGACTCTATCACTTTTTCTTTTATTCAAAAATCAAAGATACCTCGTGGTTATCCGTGGCGTGGAAGTGGCATATCAGAATCCATTTCATATTAATTTGACAGAATAGCCTTAACTTGTCAGAACCTCCCGCTTGATTGCGTCTCATTGCCCTATTAGCACATTTAGGGATTTCCCCTGACGGAACGAAGTATATTGACTTAAGAGTGCTGTATCAACAATTCAATTATGATATGATGGACGATCTTTTATTCCCCATATATTATTAAACCTCGGAAAATGAAACTATATTTTAACCTACATTCAGTCAGTAACGTTGCCAGTGAAAGGTGTCCCTCTGACAAAAAATGAAAGAGAAAATCGAGAAGGCGAAGGAAAATAAAAGGGGCGAGGAGCTTGTTTCACACCAAAATTCACCCACCCCGATAATGGGCCAAAATAGTTTAAAATACTAAATATTACAGTTTCGCTGTTCTCTCAGTAAAAAAACCCCGACATAATTATGTATTAATTTTATCTCACCGACTACAGGGTGAACATTTCGTCTTGGCAACCGAAATTTATCCCAAGAAAGCTGGCCCTTGCCTACCTTGCCTATCCTCTTGGGGCACTGTGGCACATAAGGCTGCGAGTTTCCTCCAGCTGTCCCTGTCTAAAGCTATTGGATTGGCTTTGTTCCATGACCTCCACCCCAGATTCATCCTTTCTTTGTCCATTGTCCCCGGCCACTGTCTGCTTCTACGCTGTCTTAGGGCGACCAGCTTTCCTTCAGTCTTCTGGAACACAGAAAAGTTCTGTCATGCAGTGCTGTTGTCATAATTCTTAGCACGTGGCCAAATTGTTTCCACCTTTTTATTTTTACTTCTTCAAAATTATAAATACGCAAGATTTGATCGCACTTTTTTTTAAATATACACAGTTATCAAAAATGTTACATTTTATAAGAAATCCACGTGGAATATCGGATTATAGCAATACCTGTATTGCTAATGAATATTTCTAACCTCGTTTTTGCAGTAATAAAGACAGATACCAGTGTTGTTATCTAATGTCAACACTTTAAAATAACATTTTACAGTCACATAGCTTTAGCATGGAAATACGCTCAATTGAGTACAACTCGATAAGCAGTAGTTCTTAATATCGATTACAATATATTTCAAAATTTTCAGAAATTGTCCCAAAATGTCATTTTTAAAGCTGGCGTAATGACTATTCATTTCTTATTACTCTTATTAAGAAAGCGCGGGAAATTCTAATTTTCCCGCTGTTTGTTCAGTTACTGCACAATATTATATTAATTCAGGCGATTCACAATACGATGCGCCGCCAGTGTTTGCTCTTTTTAGTCCAATTTTTGACCTTCAGGGTCGACATTGCCGTTCTAGCCACCATTGACTTTTCACAATAGTGTGATAATAATGTTGAAAACAGCTCCACGAAGGATTTCGTGTGATCAATAGATAGAATATGGATCTACTATATTTTGTAAATTACTGTTTTACTGCGCATTCGCCCGTAACATCATTATATTGACATTTAAACACACAGTGGCATTATGTTTCCGTGTTGTATTTGTATTACGCGGGCTTTGGATGTCGACATTTTTCCATTATGAGCTGCGTATTTTGACCTCTCCCCAACAAACGCTGGCAGCGCATCTTATTGTGAATCGACCGAATTGTGACTTTTTCGATACGCTTGCATGAATACCTAAAAGACACAATTCTGTAACATCCAATTGTTATACGATGCATTACATTTGATATTTTGCTCAGTTGTATAACCAAATATGAATGAAGATAGACGTTTAGATTTCCGAGTAAATGGATATACATTAATCAAAATAAATGCTGTTATCTTGATTTTTCAATATTACATTGTCATGAGCTTGTCAGAATATGAAATACTATTCAGACATTTTCGAAAATTTGAAGCCATGTTTATTCTTGAAATCCATGCATTGGAAATAAGTAATAGCAAATTCGATTAATAGATTGACGAGTTGTCAATATTGATATTTAGGAATGCAAAATAATATTCATTACAGAAATATTGCTATTTCAAACCAATGAAATAGATCTAATGTTAATTGTGTCATCTTGCCCCATCTTACCCCATCTTACCCTATGGAAATATTCAAAATGGGCTATTCCAGTTGAAATCTATAGACCCCTATGGATAGACTATGCCATAGTCGATTTTTGATAAATAAAAGCATGTTATTAATCATGATGAAAGCATTCAGTTGAACTCGAAATTATACTGATATTTATTACATCAATATATTAGTATAAAATTGTGAAGAAAAGGTTTATATAATTATATTAGTGACAGTAAAAGTAAAGTGTACGTAGGCTTATATTATTGAATGCAACATATCATAATGTCATAATTATATTAGCACTTCAATACTGAACAATTCTGATTTTAGAATCTGCATGTACAGTCAATCATACTTGTTTATTAATCCAATTTAACCGCAAGCAAATACAAGACGCGCTCATGTACTTACTGAGAGTTCAATGTTCCCGCCAACACAAAGGCCGCATAGTTGTTTACCATGTAGTTATTAATGGTAATGGCAGGTGCCCGGAGGATTTAAACCATAACAAGATCTGGGCGACCAATCACAAGCCAGATCCAATTAAAGATGCATTACACCATGGCCAATTTTAGATAGGCCAGAAATTGGCCTAACTCTCCATAGAGTCCCGTGTTAAAAATGTTAACCACAAGTCAAAGTCAGTAGTACACTTGGGAAGCTAACAAACAGAGGGGGTACGGTAACTGAAAAGATCAGTTGTGAAAATCTAAATTAAATTAGAGTGTTAAGCTTAAATACAATATCCAGAGTATGCACAATGGGCAAGTGGACTACGGAGTAGTCTACCATATGGAAGACATGACCGTAAGCTCCCACAGAGGGGGTGTAAATTTCAAATGTAGTCACCCATTCAGGTAACTCCATTTGAAATTTATACTTCCTGTGGGAGAATAAAATACTCATGTTACACGAATGATTTACTTCAAAAAATTAATAAAAGCGAAGCAGCTCACCGTAATTGGTCAATAAGCTGTCGCTTTACATCGACAGCGACTGTACTATTAATCAATCTGCAATCAATATGTAATCAATCTGTAAGAACATTTATTCGAGCAATGATTTATATGAATCTATTAATAAATGGTTGTAAGACTCATAACTGTCGATACGATCAGATAAGAGTTTCTCCGATACGATCAAGTAACGAAATACCATATTATGATTAATATACGCCGTATTTATTGAACATAATTTGATGGAAATCTTTTTGGATGAACTTATCAGGTTACTCTACTTTGTCCTCATCGTTATATCATGACGTTAAAGTGGACGTTTCTTTTCCACGGCATCAGTATTGAATTATGGCGATCCAATGTACGGAAAACGTACTTTAGTATTCGTTTCATAGTTCGAATGTTTGTTTCGAAACATATAGGTGGGTAGTGGGATCACGGTCATTCAACTAACGCGGAAATAGCACCTGATGAAATAGGACAGCCTTTCCTTTAAATTGCTACCATCATATTTACAAAGCAAATGCAAGGGCAGTGGTCAAAGGCAGTGTTGAAGTTGAGAGTCTAGGCCTCAAATCGATATATGCCTGTCTGCATTTGGTGACATGCATGATATAAAACATGTAGAGTCAGGTCAGTTCAATTGCTAAAGCTGGAGGTTTCCAGGACATATTCCGATACTCCTGGTTTAAAAGGTTATTCTTGATGTACTACACCTGTAAGCTTCATCCCCTGACAATGGTGTAAGTAGTCTATTAGATGTCTTTCACAATATACCCATACATATATAGTGATTCAGAAATTTATTGTATGAAGCGTAGCAATCTTACTCGATTACTCTGTATAAACGCGGACAGCGACCAGGTAAATATGGAAGAAATGGAAGAAATCATACCGTAAAATACGTGGGAAAAGACGACCTAAATACAAAGTACACTTTATGCATCGTAGAGCTGCCCAACAACCAAACGACAACTTCCATGATCTTGAACTTTCATTAATGCCAGAGACCCGCTTCCTTCAGAATCGTAGTATTTCATAAACATCACAATTCATCTATTTATACTTTTATATAGGAATCGTCCTTCCTTCCTTCTGATCAACTAAGGTAAGATAATACCCCAATACAAACAATACGCGATGTCCGAAGAAGCAAAACCCCTCGAGTCAGGAAAATTAATAAAATACTTGATTCTGTTTTAGTTGAGAGTGCGAAGGCCTTGGTTTTGTCGTTTGAGTTCATTATTTTTTTCAGGGTCACGATAACCGGATATTTGAGAGTTTTCCTTTTGAAACTAATTGTTGTCTTTTAGAATAGGAGAGTTTCATTTTATCAAGGACAAAAGACTATTGATAAGTGTTTTTTTTTTCGAACGAAAGTGGATTTGGCCGCTGTGATTTGGCAACCTCCTGTATCCGCTTTAATATTTAGGAAGACTTTTGTAGTATATGTTACATTAATCTTATTAAAGGAAGGATTGCTATTTTATTTTGGGGATTTACTATTTATGGCTTTACTTTTGGTTTTGCCTACTTTATGTATGTGATTAACCGTAAATATATGTACATTAATCTTGTTAAAGGAAGGATTGCTATTTTATTTTGCGGTTTTACTATTTATGGCTTTACTTTTGGTTTTGCCTACTTTGTGAAAGTGATCAACATTAAAATATAGGATCAAATTGTTTCAACTTATATTCACATTATTCGTAAACGTAGTTATTGTAGCACGTGTGGGGAGTAACCTGTAAAAGCTTTCATATCAATTAGTAAGCGCTCTTTAGCAAAGTCATAGTTTATTGAATTTACACCCGTATGACAAAACAGGCGAAAATAGTAACATTTTGCATAAGATTCTAATGAAGCTAGTATATGGCCAATATATTAAGTGTGCTCTTTCATTTAATGTCATAAAATTTGAAAAATATTGTAAGGAACACTTGAGGTTTTGACTATCAAAACCTAAATTTTGGTCAAACAATGTGCTTGGATAGGTAGTTTTTTTACAGATGTACCACATTCGCCAATGTTGTAACATTAAATTGCGTTATTGACCTAATGTAAAAAAAAGTGAGAAGGAAAGTGTTATCTTTCGTTCGATATAAAAAATATTCTGATTGGATAAAGGGAACACTTGAGGTTTTGGCAAAAACCAATCACAGATGTCTATTTTCCACTAGATCTTATGATGCTATGCACTCAACCGTTTTGTATAACACAGACTGCGTGGAGACTAGACTTGCTGTACTGGAAATATTTGTGTACTCGGGTGTATCGGGGTAGAAACTGTGCGTAGATGCACTTATAAGAGAATCGTTTTTGTAGTCAAACCTTTTCACACGACTCAAATGTTGTATTTGAATAGTTTCAGTGGTCGATAATAAAGCAAGTGAATGAATTATTGCACTTCGTCCATTACTTGTGAGAATGTCACATAAGTTTCTGACATATTTGGAATTACGCCAAACATCATAATAAAGCCAGGTTTCTAAATCACCCAAAAGAACAATGTTGCCATCAAAACTTGTCCTGGGGTGCTGTATCTATATCTTTAATGATGTGAATCTAACACCTGCGGATTATTATCTCATTTCTGAAGAAAATTGATTAAGCTCAGTAGTTTTTGCCCCGATCCATGTCAAGTCATTACCTACGTTGTCACTGTGTTTGCTGTATGTTGGTTGCAAATCTAATAATTTCTGCCAACATGTATTCGTTAATTATTATTATTAGAACAGTAGGTAGGAGCTACAAAGCTACAAATAACTTCTTTTGGTTACAAATTTGGTCACATATTGCTCAAAGCACAATAATAAGACACCGATTTAGTGGTGCACATCCTTATCATTTGCATAATACATTTCAGATCCTCCTGACGAAGGACAAAATACATTCCAAATAAATTCGCTGTAGAAGTAGTCATGTAACATGATTAATTACCATAGCGATAGGCAAAAACAAGTTTTGAATGTATTATCCAACGCACTGTATTAAGCTTTATTGTTCTATTGTGTCTGATTTGAGCGCTGACATATTGGAAAATGTAGCCAATCAATATTCATGAGAGTGTACATTCAACGTCCAGTTATCGAAGTTCATGAAATTGGGTGACTTGTGTTTGGCAGGTGTGAAATAAATCTGATTGTGTGTTTTAATTACGTAATGCATAAAGGTTTTGGCATCATTGAATGGCTGCTTAGTGCTGTTATATGCTTAGTTTTATAATGATATTATAATTTTCTTTATTCATTCCTTTCTTTTCCTTTCTCTGCACTTATTCTTTCTTATGCCTACACTTTAGGGGCCTGTCACACCATCGGCTATCTATTATAATGGAACTGGTAAATTTAGATCATTTTGTAGACGATTGATTAAGATACTACTGGTTACATACTAGAAGAACTGTGTTTATTAGGTATTTTGAAAACATGTGTTACTAATTTACAACCGTTATCCCGGTTCGTGTCATTTTGGGATTTTGGTATCACGGATATTTCTCATTTTTCTCATTGACCCTGTAAAATCTAAGGGTTGAATAATTTGTTGTTCCTTGTTTGCCACCATGCTTACAACATAGTTGCAAGGACAACGGTCAAATTCTTAAGGCAGTTTTGAGAGTGTGGGCCTCAGATCGATACACGTCTACAGTTCAACGGTAGATAACATGATTTTAAAGTATGCAACAAGTAGACGGCTCAACTTAATTGGTAAGGCGTGTACTTGGATACTTTGGTGAAAAACAATGTAGCTTTAGATTCCCTGGACATGGTTTTGTCCCGATTTACCCGCGGCCCGCAGAAACTCAAGAAGCTTATTCTGGTTTAAAAGGTTATTCTTGTTGTACTGCGCCTGTAAGCTTCATCCCTTGACGATAGTGTTTGTAGTTTATGGGATGTCTTTCACCATGTATCGTGATCCAGAAATTGTATGAAGCGTATCTAAGTCAATTACTCTATTTAAACGCGGACAATGACCAGATAAATATGAAACCAATGGAACAAAACATAGCGTAAAAGACGGCCCAATACAAAGTAACACTTTTTGCATCGCAGGGCTGACCATTCCCTTCCCTGATCTTGATTTATATTAGTCGCCAGAGACTCTCTTCCTTTAGAATCGTAGTCTTTCATAAACATCACCATTCACCAGTCATCTATTTATACGCGTAAAAAGGAATCATCACCCCTTCCTCCGGTTCAACATAGGTAAGATAATACCACAACACAAACAATACACAATGTCCGAAGAAGCAAAAACCCCTCGAGTCAGGAAAATTAATAACAGACTTGATTCTGATTTGGTTGAGAGTGCGACGGCCTTTGCTTTGCCTTTTGATATCATTTTCTTAGGCTCACGATGACCTTTTTTACAGTTTTCTTTGCGAAACTAATTATTGTCTTTTAGAATAGGGAGAATTTTATTTTATCAAACACAAAAGACTTTTGATAATTGTTGTCTTTTTTTAATTTGGCCGCTGTGATGTGGTCAACTTCTGTGTCCAATATAATATTTTTGGAAGACCTTTGCAGTATTTGAACAAGGAATGATAGTTATTGTGTGACTTTACTTTTGTGTTTTGTGTGTAAATGTATCTTTGCTTTTTTACTTTTTGTATCTTGTATATGAATAACCTACAACAGAGGATCACTTTCACCAATTTAAATATTCTTAATTGCAGTTTTTGTATGATGTGAAGAGATTATTCAATAAAAGCTTTAATCAAATATTGTATTTCAATAGTCCCAGTGGTCGATATTAAACCAAGTAAATAAATTATTGCATTTCGTCTATTAAGAAGCTCACATAAGTTTCTGACCTCTAGAATTACTTCAAACATCATAAGCTTTCTAAATCACCCAAAAAGAAGTACATTTCTGTCAAATTTGTCCTGAGGTGCTGTATTAATATTTTGTAATGATGTGAATCTAACACCTGCGGATTATTTTGATCCAATTTTGGAGGAAAATTTATTAAACTCGGTAGTTTGCCCTCAATCCATGTCAAATCATTATCTATGTTGTCGGTTTCATAGTATTCCTCTTGGTTTCGTTGCAAATCTAATATTTCATACCTTCTCGTATTCATCAATTATTTAGAATAGTTGGTAGTAGCTACAGATAACTTTTTTCGTACAAATTTGGTCGTGCATAGCCCAAAGTAATAAGACGCTGTTTTAGTGGTGTACACCCTTATCATTTGCATATATCATTTTCAGATCTTCCTGCTGAAGAACAAAATACATTCCCAATAAATTGAACAGGAACCACGACCTGTTTTTCCTTATCTGTTTTTTATATCGTAAATGTCACGGACCATCCTAAAGATTGACAAGCAATACATGAACAATCCTCAGTTACTAAGTCCTAACTGAAGACGCTGTCCATCTCATTTTCAATTATATTGAAAATATGACCCTCCGTCCTAAATTAGACAATTCGTTTTGGTACGATACCAGGTACCATGCCAGAAAGCAATTCCACATACTATGACTCTATCACTTCGTCTTTTATTCGAAAATCAAAGATACCTCGTGGCTATTCGTGACGTGGAAGTGGTATATCAGAATCCATTTCATATTAATTTGAACAGAATCGCCTATTACTTGTCAGAACCTCCCGCTTGATTGCGTCTCATTGCCCTATTAGCACATTTAGGGATTTCCCCTGACGGAACGATGTGTATTGACTTAAGATTGCAATATCAACAATTCAATTATGATACGATGGACGAATCTTTTATTCCCTATTATATCAGTAACCTTCGAATAATGAAATTATATTTTAAACACGCAATAATTTCATCGCACGAGACATGCATTTTTTCATTTCGTGGATTGTATTATCTTAATTTTCATGGATATAAGAAAGCCATGCGGAATATGGAATTTGTAATACTTGTATTAACCTCGTCCTTGCTGTAACAAAGGCAGACAAAACCAGAGCTATTATTTTATGTCAATCTTTAAAATTTTCATATTTTCAAATTTTACAGTTAAAGCTTCAGTATGAAAATACACTTTATGGAGTAAAACTAAACAGTCGTTCTTGAAATACACTACCAAATATTTTAAATGGGAAGAAATTGGCACAAAATTGCATTTTTGAAACAGCCGGAAAGTCTTTCACAGTATTCATTTCTTAAATGCCCTCAGGAGCTCGACATGTCCGTGTTACGCCGAAGGAATTTCTGGGTCATTTTACTCTCTGCTAAAATTCGTGACAGAATATGCTTTTGTTGGTCAGTAATATATGTGGTCTACCGGATATTAAGAAAGCGCGGGAAAGAGTATATCGTTTCCAATTTTTTTTCCATAAGCCCAATCGCCATTCTAACTTCCGGTTTTTGAGAGCAGTTTTAGGACACTTTGACCTCTGACATATCGGGATAATTTACGTAATTATTATTAATTTTCTTATTATTGTCACAATTTTGATCATTAAAACTACCAAATAATTAATTTATAAAACACTAATATTTTTTATATTTGTTTTAAATATTGTAAAACATTTTAGATTATATTTTTACGTACAAAAACCGAATATTTCTGAATTTTCTGAAAGGTCAAAGGACAAAGTGTCCTAAAACTGCAAAAACTGTCCTACAATGCATTGCAAACTTTCAATGCCGATTGGGCTTATTGCTGCAAAGGTACATTAAGTTTGCGATTTTTTACACCAAAATAATGTCCCTTCGCGGCAAATGTAAAAAAGTGGGAAAAGACTAGTATACTCTTTCCCGCGCTTTCTTTTATACAATTTCATTAAAATATTCAATAAGATAGAGGTTCACCTTGCCGAGTAAATGGATATGCATTAATTGAAATAAATGTTGTTATCTTGATTCTAATATCGAGTATTACATTGTCATGAACTTGCCGAGTATGTCTGAAATAACATTCAGATATTACGCAAAACTAAACCGATATTTATTCTTGAAATACATGTATTGGAAATAAGTAATAGCAAATTCGATTAATAGACAGTAGATTGATGTGTTGGAGCAAAATTTTTCCCCATATGCCTTGTAATGGGCTATTTCATTTAAAATTCACTCTACCCTTTTTGGAAATATCTTCAACAGCGGGAGTATGTTTTTCAAATGTAATTGGTCAGAGTCAATAATTTTGAAACCCATACTCCCTCTGTATTAGGGCTTTACCTATGTATTCCACAACTGGAGTGAGTATTTCAAATACAAGTTCCCCAACTGTCTATTCTATTCGAAACCTATACCCCCTCTGTGGAAGACTTTAGCCCAATCAGCACCCATGAATATTAGTGTCAATATTGATATCTTAGAATGTAAAATAATGTTTAGTACAGAAATATTGCCACTTTTTTTCAAACCAATGGGAATAATATATAATGTCAATAATGTGAAAGCATACTCTATGGGAATATTCGCAATGTTTTATCATTATAAAATGCAAATAAAAGTAGTCAAAAAAGGTATAAAACATCTAAAACTGCATATGTTAAACGAGTGATTTACCCCCAAATAATTATACCGTACTTTCTAGTAAAATAATACCGAAGTAGTTCACTGGCCAGTAGCTATCGCTCTGCATTGAGAACCACTGTATTGGGCTATTCCATTTAAAATCCACACTACCCCTGTGGAAGATTTTGGAAATATCTTCCACAGGGGGAGTATTAATTTATAATGGAATTAGCACATTAACTAACTCTATTTGAAATTCATCCTCCCTCTGGGGAAGATTCATGTTGAATCTTTCTCAGAGGGTGTATTGAAATCAAATGGAGCTGCCTAATGTGCTAATTCCATTTGAAATTCATACTCCCCCTGTGGAACCTATTTCCAAAATCTTCCACAGGGGCAGTGTGGATTTTAAATGGAATAGCCCATTATGAATCAATCTGTAAGAACAATCATCGAGTAATGATGTATGGCTGTATGAATCACATCATATTGAGATTGTCGATACGAACAGGTTAATGGACTGTTATCGGGGTATGCGTGGTATTTTATTGAACATAATTGGATGAAAATCTTTTGGATAAACTTATCAGGTTACTCTGGTTTGTCGTCATTATGACGTCTCGTATTTAAAGAAAACACTAATAGGTTTTATGTGGCCATTACATATTTCATATTACAATTTTAACTTCCCTCCTGGCCGCGGCTATTTGATAGCATGTAAAACTGAATAATTTTTAAGAAAAGTCATATTATTGGGCTAATTTAGATTTATAATGTATGTAAATAACGCCCTCAATTTACACACAAATCTACAGTTTAAATTAAAATTACCACAAAAGGCAGAAAAAGATGAATCGAAAATCTAAGTAAAAAATTAACTGATTTTGGTATTAATAAAAACCTCTTATTTTTGTCATTGATCCTGTACAAAGGCTGAAATATTTGTTGTTTGAATAGTTAAGGCAAAAAGTGCCCTGTTTTACTAGCTGGAGAGAATTGATCAAAAATTGAATTCCCTCCTGAGGTTCGTATCTGTCAATGAGTTGACCAGATCACAAGGACGTCATTATAGCTAGAGGCAGTATATAACACAAATGGGTCATTGAGTTACATAAAAATGACATTGTGTGGTATTTGGTTCCCAGGAAGTGAGTTTTGCCTGAGGCAATTTGTGGAAAAATGTTGATCCTTCACTGCAAAAGTTATTACCGTCGATTTGGTATAAAAACGAGATGAGACATGATCAAATCGCTCCAGGTAACAAAACGTAATGGTCTAAATGGATTAACACGCGTATTATTCATACAGCATTTTATGGGGTCTTCAAAATACACATTTTGACTCTCATAATAACGGTATGAGACTATATATAGGTGTGGAATGAGGTCAGGTTCATTGTACCAAGAATGAGATGAAATCGGAACATCTTCCTTTGAATGTTGCAATGACAATGGTCAAATATTTGACAGTTTGAGAGTGTTGGCCTCAAATCGATACCTGTCTGCAGTGCAGCTGGTGGTGACATGATTTTAAACCATGCAACAAGTCGGGTTCATTACATTAGTAAAGCATGTACTTGACTGCTTTGATGCTTAAGGAAAAAACGAGGTAGTTTGAGATTCATTGGACATGAATTTGTCCGATTTACCCCGTGGCCCGCGGTTTAAAAGGTTATTCTTGTTGTACTGCGTCTATAAGGTTCATCCCTTCATGATGGTGTACGTATGTTATGGGATGTCTTCGACCGTGTATCAATTACTCTGTTGAAACGGGGACAATGACTACATATATATAGAACCAATGGAACAAAACATACCGTAAAAGACGGTCAAATACAAAGTAGGGGAGACCGGGACAAGTCCGCCCACCCTGTGTTTCTGATCTCGTGACTGCTGGAAAAGTACGATGATGATGTAATTAGCTGGCAAACGTCATAGCTAAGTACCCAAGAAACAAGACAGTCCGACACATATCGCCACAGAAATTATTTTTCCTTCTCCTGCCGTTACTGAAAGCTCAATGTTCTTACAAATGTTGTAGTATTTAGCTACAGTTTACAGCTTAAAAGTGAGAAAACTAGCCTTCTCTAGGCGAGATTGAAAAATAGGGCGGACACAATTTATGCATCGTAAGACTGACCAGTAACCTCTCTGATCTGAATTTCTATTAGATTTCAGAGACCCTAGTCCTTTAGAATCGTAATATTTCATAAACATCTACAGTCACATGTTCATACGCGTAAAAAGGAATCATTCTTCCTTTCTTAGGTCAACAAAGGAAAGATAATACGACAAACAAACGATACGCGATGTCCGAAGAAGCAAAAAACCCTCGAGTCAGGAAAATTAATAACAGACTTGATTCTGATTTGGTTGAGAGTGCGACGGCCTTTGCTTTGCCTTTTGATTTCATTTTCTCAGGCTCACGATAACCTTTATAGTTTTCGTTTTGAAACTAACAATTACCTTTTACAGTTTTAGAATATGGACAATTTTATTTTGTCAAGAACAAAAGACTTTTGATAAGTGTTGTTTTCTTTTCGATTTGTTGCTGTGATTTGATCAGCCTTCGGTCTCCGCTATAATATATCTGTTTGGAAGACTTTTGCTTGCAAATGTGTATTTGCTTTATTTATGGCTTTACTTTCATCAATTCAAATATTCATTTAACAGTTAACAGTTCTTGTATCATGTCTAAAGAGTATTTAGTAACGGATAGCTCAAAATTGTATTTTAATAGCTCCAGTGGTCGATATTAACCCACATTCATATGTTATCACACTTAATTCTTTACTTCAAGTATATCACATTATTTTCTGACATCCGAAACAAGCATGTCAAGCATCATAATAAAGTCAAGATGCTTTTTAACTGATCCAAAAGAATAAGATTTCCGTCAAAATTACCCTAAGGTGAAGTATCAATATCGTCTAATGATGTGAATCTATCACCTGCGGTTTATTTTGATCTAGTTTCTGCATGAGGAAAATTGATTAAGCCCGCGCCCGATAGTTTGCCCCAATCCATGTCAAATCATTATCTACGTTGTCGGCGTGAGTGCAATGCTGTAGGTATTATTGCAAATGTAATATTTCCTACCTGACCTACTAGTATTCGTCAATTAGTATACAGTTGTTACAAATAACTTTTTTGGCAGCGTTACCCGTTCGAACACTTGTTCAGTATTACCGACTTTTTGAGCACTTGAAATAACAACACACCGACACACCGATGATATTTTACACACCGACACACCGAGGACATTTAGATTTGTAAAAATTTCGTCATTTTTAAGGTCCTCAGAAATATAAGCAAGGGGTGTGAGGGTGGTAGTGGTGTGCGTTTGTAAATGCCGTCTAACGAGGACCTACATATGGATACACACCGTAAAACGAGGACACACCTCCAAACGAGGACGTCCTCGTTTTGAAACTATGCCCAGGATGACGTAAATGATGCAAATATGCATATAAGATAGCATATAAGATAGGTCCCCCATAGCGGGTATAGGACGGGTCTCAGTTGGATAGTAAGTTGCCTGGTGTGTTTGCGTGAGGTCCACGGTGTGTCGATTAAAAACGGGTGTGTAAGTCCTCGGTTAGATCCTTCTAAAGTCGAGGTCCTCGTTTGAACGTATTTACAAACAGGGGTGTGTGTGGTTGTGCGTTCTTTGAGCTTACTCGGAATTTCGGACAAATTGACTCGCGTAGAAACATATTGCTTCAATACCACCACACTCAAAATCCATTTTAAGCCGTGACGTCATATCCTAGCAGCAAGTGCTGGGATTCTCTTTAACTAATCTATTATTCAATGACTGGGTAATTTTATCTTGATTGGACTTGGGTACCGTATAGTATAGTTCCATTTAAACATTTTCAATTCTATCTGTCACGGAAGAACGACTGCGAAGATGAAAAAAGACTCTGGGGATTCTCATTAAGGAAAAAAACGACACCCAGCGTTAGCAATTCTTTCTAGGGAATTCCTTGCAATTAATTCAAACCAACGTTTAAAATATCAAATATGGACTATGATCAGAATATTGCTAACAATGCTTTTGATTCACAATACACTGTAGTAAATCCCACGGCATTACTTTGAAAGCTGGTGTGAATTCCAGATGGGACCCCATACTTTGCTATTCATCTTGTTTTCTTCGTCAAATTTACTACTATACAGGGTGTCTTGGAAAAAAATCAACAAGTATATTTTCGGTGCTAAGCTATGAGTCTTAGCCATGATATATGATACATGATGTAGAGTTAGCGTATGTTTTGGAAAACACTAGCTTAATTGACCAATTTATACTTTTCAAGATATGGCTTCAAACATAAAGGTAACCCCAAACTAGTTTTACACATCCGCATGGGCGAATGCATATAACGTAGCGTGATGCGGGGATATACCAAAAAGGCCATGTATTAGACCATATATCTCAAAAAGTGTTTGACCAATTAAGTTATTATGCTACATGCACATAATTAAGAGTACACCATGAGCTAAAGCGTTGTATTAGCAATCAGAAAGTCACTACAAGTGTATTCCAGTCCGCTTTTATTGGAATAACCTGTATATTCCACACCAAACAAATACCTAGACGCTTGCACAACGCACAATTATCGTGTTAGTCGTATATTTGCAGTCGCCATTTTAACGCGTTTCTTTCAAAACTTGTAGTTGAAATAACGCGCGTAAGAAACACTCCACCTCGACTCCTTGTCATAATTCCCTTTGTTTTCTTAAGATGCATCGTTATGGGCACTAGTTATGTAATGAGCTATTGTGCAACATCGATAGATTGAGCAATCTTGCGTCTTGCTCTGTTTTTTGTTTGTTTGTTTGTTTGTTTGTTGTTGTTGTTTTTTTTTTTTGGGGGGGTAAACTTAATATATGAACGACCTTATATGAGTTGCCGAGCGTAGATAATGCAACTCTAGTGCAGTCTAAAGGTCCGTTCATACTACCACCGCATTTGCGATGCGTTGCTTTGCGATGCCGATATATCGATTACTTTTGCCGCAACTCAACGCAACTCGTCGCATTTCCAAGTTAAAATGTATTTAACTTCATTGCGATATCGCATGCAGTAGTTTGCAGTACGATGCAGTGCGACAACACACCGCATCGCAAAGCAACGCATCGCAAATGCGGTGGTAGTATGAACGGACCTTAAGTCTGAGTAATTAAAGTGCACACTGCACAGTAGAGGATTTTCATCCACAGCACAAGCTGAGTATTCTATCCCATTATGCTTGTACCGTGTTAGATTTACCTGCATGAGGTTATGACAATTACCTGCATTTGCTACTGAGCGATTTTGGCTGCCTTTCTTCCTTTTTCGTTAACTTTAATGAAACAGTAAAAAAATATTCACCTAACTTTTTCGAATTGTGTTTGTTCATTCTCACATAGAATGTCGCTATTAACAGACTCACAACTTGTTAGATTATTTTAAAAATGAATGAGTTTAAAGGTAGACTACGTATTGTTGGTAGGTACCTCAAGTCGGTGCTACATGTATCTCATGTTGCTAGTGCCAGTCAAACACCTTTTAAACCTATTTTAAAGATAATAGGCTTCTACCTATGTCTATAGAATTCTTAAATAGCTCTAGTCTTTGTTTACTTTGGCTAAATCCTGTTCAAGTGGTTGGTTACAAAGCATTTTATTTTGTATATGTATGTATAACCAACAATTAACAATGAGAGGACATTCCTGAATCTCGTTGACTTGGGGATGATTTGAAATGACTACCAATTATGACTGTTTGATAGTTATTATTATTAGCAATTTGGAAAATGAGACACACGTAGAACCGAAATAAGGTATCATTTTGTTGAAGGAGCAAAGTTCAACAAACCATAACCCCGCTTCTGGATATCGTTTGAAGTCAAATGATATACCATTTTAAAGCTTATGATATATATTTTCTAAACACGAAATAAAACAAAAATTGACCGGGCCGACTTTACGGCTGGTTTGTGGTGGTATATCTGTGATATTTGATTTCTTCTACACGCTCGCTATGAAATTATCAATGCACTACCACTCGCAAGATGCTGTGAACTACCAAATCGCAACAGTTTAAAATAGTTGCTAACCTTAACCTTAATAAGAATTCATGTGAAACATAATGTACTATTGATCGTCTTCAACCATTACAAAAAAGCAGAGAAGTTAGAAATATGTTGCAAGTTAACTTCTGATTCTAATTCACTCGTGCCTAAGAATGAATGTTGTTTATATCCAAACCTATTAGGTAAATGCGTAAAGAAATCAGTCACGATCAACAATTGTGATTAGTATTTTGTTGTTTCTTCGTGTACTCATTGTTGTTTTTGAATTATCTTAAACGGAATTTATACTACATCGCTGAGCGATAGCGATTGGTTTTTAGCCAATGATGTAGATCACCTTTTGATGTGTTGGGAAAAGCACGCTAACTTATTGGTCAAATACCAATCGCTCGTCGCACAGTGATGGAGTATAAATTCAGATTTATAGTCAATGTAAATGCAAGCAAGCCTGATACCCTCCTTTGCACCTTTGCATATCCTTAGCAGTCTTTATTTTCTACTGGGAGAAAGCTAGAGATGGGTTTGTTTATTTTTCATTTCCGCGTCTTGTTTAATTATGTGACATGTGTAGTGCTTTGCTTTTGCCATTCTACTTTGAAACATTTCGGAAGCTCAAGTTCGTGAAGAAAATAATGTTCTCCATAATGAGATTTCTCTGTAGTTTCTTTGTATCATAGGACTCAGGGTAATTTGTTGTAGTTGTTGTGCCATTTTCATTTATATTTACCTTTCATTTCGACAAATCAGGCAATCTGTTTCTAGCATTATGTATAAACATTATGTAATGAAATAATAACAATCATGTTAGATATTAAGCAGTATGAAGACACAATATTAAACTGATTAAAAAAGTTGCAATAAATAACGTATGTTTGCTGCTGAAGTTATAATTCAACACGTCGTAGGAAAATAAAGCAAAGAATACACCTGTTTAAAGAATTCTCGATTTGTCTCGAAGCATTTGGAATCTTAATGAGATTTGTTTTAGCTCCTTAAACTTAAGACATAGTGTTAAACTTGCACCCAAAGAGTGTGCATTTCAAACTAAGTTACCTAAATGGGTGATCTATTTGAAATTTACATCCCCTGCATGGGGGATTAAGGTCATGTCTTCTACAGGGGTGTATGGATTTCAATTGGAATAGCCTACTGTAAATGACTTACATACAATAAGCGTGAAGTTGGACGAAAATCTTGCATATTTGGGTCGAGTGTTATTTCTCTCTTAAATTGTCAAACTATTCATGTTATTTGTAATACTATAGCCTTTCGCACTTTGAATTGCCTCTCATTTTGTAAAAGAATATTGATCTAAACACATTAAGGATTTTTTTCAAAAAGCAGAAAAACACTAGATTTTTTTGTTTGTTTCTGCGACGATACAAATGCCATCAATTTTTGGCGAATCGTAATATAAGATAAGAAAATCAAATTTCAGCAAATGCCTCTTAAAGACGATTCCCATTAGTAAAGGAAATCTTATCAAACTGGCGAAAATGTGGAAGTAACAATGTTATAGACAAATTTTGTTTACCTTTTGGCCTCCTGAATTGAACACACGAACCTGAACTCAGAATGACTCTCTATCACAGGATCATTGCATTTTGCTTAATTAGGGCTTCAAAGGACATGGTTGGGGTATAATAGCAAACAGCATGTTTATGTATACACGCGTGCATAAAGCTTCTACGCTCATTTATTCACATTCACGAATACAAACATTAAGCTAGGTTTATATTTAGTCGCTTGTGAAATAGCGAATGTTGAGTGTTTTTATAGAGACAGGATTGAGCAATCACTCTCCGATGATTAATCGTTCATTGATAGTGACAGATTTCTGTTTGAAATATAGCCATCTGATCTAGATCTGTACATGCATTACTAACACCCTGACTGCTTTTAATAATAATACCTCACTTCGACGGGTTTAACTATAAGTTGATTCTTCATGTTTATTGATACCCATATTTAGGGCTAAAAATTGTTTGATTACCCTAAAAGTAGGCCCGACCCCCAAAAAATAGAATTAAAATAAATAAATAAATTTAAAAACAACAAGAAGAAGAAAAGTTCCAAGGCCTTTTTAAAATGCAATTTACACAATTTACAGCTGTAAAAGTGTTTTGAAAGATTGCATTACAATTCTCATAGTCTGACACTGATCAACGCAATTATTCGACGTTTATAAATGGGAGGTGATCGTTACGTTCTGTGGTGAATCAATTCATGTGAAAATAACATTCTACTTATACTGTTCTTCCGAACAGATAAAGGTCCTTGACATTCAATATGAATACACTCATACAGGACGAGCCTATGTGCATTACTGTTGTAACTCATTCACCAATATTTGAAGGCTTCAAGATTGCACAGATAAAAGCATTTAAGGTTATACTAAACTTTGTAATGATCGATCCAGAATGAGACTGCATGTAGCCCCCTTTAAAATTATCTATTTCTGGAAATAAATATCGTAGAGAGAAAACGCAAACTACGTCTAAAAGCTGAAAGTGTACTGGTTATTATTATGCTTGAATTTTCCACTTGGCTCAAAAAGAAATGTACTTTTCAAACATTTCAATTTTTTTTCAATATCCGGAGCATCAAGATTTTTGGGAACACGGCCATAATTTCTCAGTGGAAGTGGCGATTTTGTTGGGAACTACGACGCACATTACAAACAAGTCAATAAAAGAATGTGCATATTCATTCTTGATATTGCTTGTCTCGATTTGTTTTAGTAAGCTTACATGTTTGCCGAATTTGAAGTAAAATGGCCTCCACTTATATGTCGTTTTGTAACCAGTAATAACAATTCCGTGCACGATTTCATAGACAAAATTCTGACCTACATTATTTCTATAAACCCTCTTCTATATGCAGGTGCTATTTAAATTTTTATTTCGATAGCAGAAAATTGAGATATTTGCTATTTTTCCGACTCGCTGCTGTCAAATTGTCTAGTTTCGCGATAAAAGATACAGCGAAATCAATTTTTTTAGAACCATTTCACCTCGTTTCGGCTCGTGCTTTGAAGTACAAACTTCAAAATTGATATAGTGATTCTATATTTCAAGCTGCGTCATACTGTGTTTTTCTTACCTCTGATTGTCGCTGCTCAAGGCCAAAAGTGACACTCTCATTTTTTTTTAAACACGCTGTTTACGTATACGACGGGCTCTATTTGCCCGATAAAGTGGTGTTGCCGAGTTTGGATTTTAAAATATTTAGGTATTTTCTAGCTTAAAATCTAGCGCCAATGAACCTGGTGCATGGGAGGGAAAATGTGGGGGGGGTAGTTAGGGCGCGAAAAAAAAATGTGCACATTTTCATGCTTGCTGCGCTTGCAACAGGTTTAAGGTATGGGTATGGAAATTGGGGATCCCACAAAATTGGCATATAGGCCTAGGCCTATGCAAAGGGGGTGGGGCACAGTTTTGGCAGGCCAAGGGGGAGGGGCCACAAAAATTTGGCAGTCCAGGGGGTGCGGACAAGCGATTTTGGCTGGCCGAGACGGGAGGCAAGCGATTTTAGCGAGTCGCTTGGAAATTTTGGCTTATAATTAGTAGGCTAATACCGGTAGGCCTACTGATTGCACAGCCTTTCGAGAAAGCAATTTTTGGCAAGCCGGGGCCGGGGAGGAATAAATTTTGGCATGTCGAAAGGGAGGAAGAATGACTTTACCTAGCACACATTAAAGGGGCATTTCGTGATCCACAACCTCATACAACCCCATAGGCCTACGTCCTTTCTCACAAGTTAAGATTTTTATACCACTCATCCGCTCTGGCCACATGTTTAGGCATTTTCACGCAGATCAATTCGTTAAGCAATGGAAAATATTGCCAAATTTGAATTTCGTTTTAAAAGCCTACTCCCCATTAAAAAAACCCACTAATGTTGGGGGATTAAAAAAGTTCTGTAAAATGAAACAAAAGGCTGCCTCAATCCTAATTAGGGCCTATTCATTTAAGGCCAGGCCTTCATTTCTGAAAATAGCGGGAGCTCAGTTAGTCACTGTACTCAGGAGCTTGACAAGGAGCTCAATTATATAATATCAATATTAAACCATAGGAGCAGCTCAATAAATGCCATTGGTAAAATTATTAGGCCTACGATATTTTATTTGACTGTGATCCTATATACACTGTATATACCTTTAAAATTTCTAAAATTGGTGGAATTGAACAAGCTCTAAATTTCTCATACGTCCAGCATAACCAAGGGCAACTGGGGGTGGGTGGGAAAGCCCCCTAGCTATGGCCATACCCGTAGTGGCGGAACCAGAATTTTTTTCGCGGGGCATGGGGGGGGGGAAGTGAATTTGAGACGGGGCACTTGGAAATCATCATTTTGCACTAAATTGCCGCAAAAAGTGGAAAATTACATAATTGTGGGGATTTTGCCTAAAAACTGGGTGGGAAAGAAAAATATTGGTGGAAATACTGCCCCCCCTAGCGGCGCCACTGCATATCCATCCATGATGCTAGAATGACGGAAGTTCTGGCGCTGCGGAAATTCAATTTCAATATCACGAGTTTTTATCAGGGATTTTACCAAGGGAAGGCGATAGGTGTAGGATTTTGCTGATATACCAGGCAACCCGAGAAAGGAACTGAGGTGTGGCTAAATAAGGGAGTGTTCATTATAAATATTTTCCATTATCATACTTTCGACGCCGAGAGCATAATTATTTGAAGCGTACATTGAAAGAGAAACGCACATGTCTCTGATTAGCTCGGAGATTAGCTACTGCGCGCTGCGTGCTGGCCTGTTGTTGTCCCGGGTTGTTGTCGAGTGGAAATGGGAAATTTATGAATGAACTTCCGCAACTTTGCAACATCATCACGCAGCGGCGTAGCTGGGATTTTTGAGGGCCCAAATCCACCAAATTTCCCACTGGGGGCGGGGGCCCAAATAGACAATTTTTGCCAGGCTTATTGATAATAATCGTATATGATAGGCCTATTGAGCCGTAGGCCTATTGCATATCGTTTGGATTCCCCATCTCTCTGCCCCTCCTCTCACCCTCTCTTTTTTCCCTCCCCCCCCTCTTTCCCTCTTTTTTCCTTTCACTAGGGGGCGGGGGCCCAAATAGGCAATTTTGCAATTGCCCCCCCGGCAGCTACGCTACTGTCATCACGGTAGACATACGCGGTAGCCTACAACTACAAGAAAGGTTTACAGACAAATATAGGCCTAGGTCTAGTAGGCCTATCAAAATGTTATATTTTTATATTTTCTGGTGGACTCGCGGAGAATATCATGTCATGGAGGTCCCGGCGCTGGGTTGGGGGGGGGTCTCAAGGCATTTTGGTATGCCTACCCATGCTTGATTCCGGGAGGCTTTTTAGCAGGCCCGACCATTTTTTTTTATAACACCTCGGGCGGGTCTCTTCAAAACATTTGTACCGCGGGGACTGCAGTCACCCACATTTGGCCTAATTTGACGCTTTTTTAAGGGCACTTTTGCCAAAATGCGCCCAAAAGTTGGTCTTCGCTGTAAACCCACCCATCATAGTCGTTGAAAAGGTAGGCCTACTCCAAAACTGTGGCACATCCACGAACCCGAGGGAGAGACCTCCGCGGGTAAAAACACACCTCTAGCGGGACCAGATTTATAATTTAAAATAGGCCTACATTTTGGAAGCCAGCCATCACGACAAAACGGGCCATGGTAGTGTTAATGGTATTAACACTTTGATTTTAGGCTTAAATGATGAGTGTAGGCCTATAAATTGCAAATTTGCACACACCCCGGGGGAACCTTCTCAAGTTGGTTTGGGTAAGGATGTGAGGCTGTGACTCCGAAAAACTACGGTACGATTTTAAACCAAATTTGAATAAAACAGACCCAAAATTGTATCAACTTTTGGACTGAAAGTTTTCGCAAATTTTTACTTTTCGAGAAAATCATTGAAAATACCATTCTTAAACCTAATTTTCAAGACACTGAGGGTCAATAAAATCATGGCTAAAAATGCAACAGAGTCTAAACTAAATGGCTGAAAATGCACCCCAAATCTGCCGCACATCCCCACGACACCGTATTTCACCTTATAGATTTGGAAAATTGTCGCAATAAAATAGGCCCGAACTTATCGCAAATTGACCCCCGAGAATTTTTTGTTTGCAGGTCAGGTTGGAGTCTTATTATTTTTATTCTCAGAGAGGATAGGGGTTGATATTTTTAGCAGGGTACAGTTTGTCTTGTTTTTGTTTTGTTTTTTGACGTTGAAGTTCCAGATTCTTTTTTTCATATATTATTATTCATTTATTATTTATACCCTGTACGTGGGGAAAAAGACACACGACAGCTACAGAGAAGCCACGAAAAACTCCTGTGAAGTGCATGAAAATGCCCCGAAAATGTGCCAACCGAAACACCCGAAAAGGAAGATAAAATAAAAAAAACAAAACCAAAATCCAGGAAATTTCCCGAAATAAGTTTCAAATTCTTTGTCCCCCACTAAAATATATTATGAACACTCCCTTATGAAGTCTGCCCTCTTCCGGCTATTCTGGTAGTAGGCGTTGACAATTACTTTCATATTTTTGAAGCATGTTTGAACCCGATTTGTTCTCTATTCACATTTTTCACGTTGCAAGTAACATTTCAAGACCTATATTTGTGACAGGTATTTAATTATCTTGCTAGAGATGTGCCTAAAGTTGAAATTCAATATTTCGGATCGCAAAGATCGAGAGATATAAAGTTGCTGAATATCAGTTTAACACCATGGATCATATGGGCGTCTTATATGAACGATTATGATAGCTAAGCAAAATGGCTGGGATACAGGTTGTATAAATACTACATGAATATTCATGACTATACAGATTCCATTCTTCTCTAATAATAAAGATGTCAATCACTCTCCTAGACGACAGTTGCTTGGCGCTTGTAAACAAATCGAATAATAGTGCTTGACAAGAGCTAAAAAAATAGGCTAAAAACACATTTTCACACATTTTTTTCCGGATTTTTTTATTTCACATGATAAGTAGACATATTTTCTTACGTATAAGGTAATAATATGGAGGTAAAGCCCTTCAACACTTTGTTTAACCTTAAACGAACTTCGTCATTCAAGTAAGAGTAATAGTATAATAGCGACTCTATAAACACATTATCATGTTTGACTTCGTGAGAATGTGTTTTTAGTTGACTAGGTCCAACTTGGGAAGACTACGTCCGTATTCAAAGGATGAACAAACTTTCTTGAAATCACCTTCACTTCTAGACTTGCCGTGTGCTATATCCAGTTTGGAATTTACCTCGTCTACTACATATAGTCGTGTGAAGCTGAAAACAAGCGCTTGGCCTGCTGATGTCATGAATCAACAGACGTTATGCATCTTATGGATGGAACTTCGAAGCTAACATATTTCTTTTAAAAACGCAAAAGTTGGATCGCGACTTGTTCATGAAAAGATAATATGTTTTTAAAAGTGTTATACAATAAATTAACGATTAAAGTGAACAGCAATTGAATGATTTTGGCCACAATTGAGATTGGTCATGATTGGTAGAGTTCAATTCTGCAAGTCTACCATAGTTGTGATAGATCAAGTATATTTTGATGATTTTAAGCACCCATTTTCTGTTAAGAAGCACGGTTTTGCATAAGTATGGTTTATTTTAATATCCCCTGTCATTGTATAGAGTGACAATGGTTTATCCACGCAGTTACTCCAATGTTGGAAGGACGAGACGTTACGATTGAGGAGCCTGAATATGGCAGATTACATTTCAGTCCGATCAATTCAATTATTCTACGTTTAGAACTGGCAGTTGATGTTTAAGTTCTTTGGCGAATCAATTCATGTGAAAATAACTTTACTTACACTGAAGTCCCACGCACGTCCTTCCGAACGGACAAAGGTTCTTGACCCTCATTATGAATACACTCGTATAGGACGAGCCTATGTGCATTACTGGTTGTAACTCATTCACCAATATTTGAAGTCAGGTTTCAAGATTGCGCAGATAAAAGCATTTAAACGAACTTTGTCATACAAGTAAGAGGCATAGTACCGACTCTATAAACACATTATTATGTTTGACTTCGTGAGAATGTGGTTTTTTTTATCTCTAGGTTGAACACGCTTTCCTGATATCACCTTCACGTAGTCTTCCCACATTGGGCCTCCTCAGCTAAAAACACCATTCTCACGAAGTCAGACATAATAATGTCGGTATTATACTACGACTCTCACTTGTATGACGAAGTTCGTTGACATGCTTTTATCAGTGTAATCTTGAAACACGACCTCAAATTTTGGTGAATGAGTTACAACCAGTACTGCACATAGACTCGTCCTGTATCAGTGTATTCCTAATGAAGAAAAAGGACCTTTTATCAGTTCAGAAGGACGTATGTGGGACTTGGGAAGTAGAATGTTATTTTTACCTTGACTTATTCGTTAAAGAACGTAAAGATCAACTCCCAGGTCTAAACGTAAAATAATTGAGTTGATCAGACTGTGAGGATTGTAATGTATCATTCGATATTCAAGCTCTTCAATCATAACGCCTCGTCCTTACAACATGCGGGTAACTATAATTGAAAACCGAATTAAAAAGACTAGTTTGCGTCTGTCGTCAGGGCAAATGCGCGACGTGATTGGTTACTGCCCTGTGCAGTACAGCATTTTTGGTCTGGTTGACAGGACGTCATACGCAAACTAATCTTTTTAATTCGGTCTTCAATTATACGTGGAATAATCATTGTCATTGAGGAGGGAAATTAATATTAAACAAACTTATTACGCAAAATCAAGAGTTTCTTGTCAGAAAACAGAAGAACATAATATGGTAGACTTGCAGAATTTAACTCTAGCAGTCACAACCAATGCAACTGTGGCCAAAATCATTCAAATCGCTGCTCATTTAAAAAAAACCTACTATAGCCCAAATCAGGGATTTGACTTGTACTATATCCAGTTTTAAATTACCTCTTCTACTGGTCGTGTGACAACCAGTACTGGGCTAGTTGACAATATAAATGCACATATAGCAACGTTATGGTTGAACTTTGGAGTTCGGTGCATAAAATGCAAGAAAGAAGTTAATGCTCTGCGTGCTACTGCTAGCCATAGCTTTCAACATAAAAGTTTTGAGATATTTTCTCAAATAGCAAGATCTATCTTAAGAACCACTGAACTGACACTAGGCTTGTTTGTACTCATTGTAATGCATTGTTCATGCTGATTCCAAATATGCTCATAAAAAATTACAATGTTGACATTTTTTATTTAACTTTTTTCAAACTCGTCGTCTGCAGAGAGTTAATTTGAATTCATATTTCATAATTGTCACTAGCATTTCACACCTTTCTACCCACCTACACCCAGTGCACAAAATGAGCAAGATTTATGCCAAGATATCAAATTAAAGGAGCAACAACGGTAGTATAGCACTTTTATTAGTCCTGGATGATGTAATTACTGGGCAAACACTAAACGTTTTCGACATCATTCGCAAAAGGTTACAAAAGGTTGTCAGAAAACGTTTAAATGTCGGGTTATATAAAGGGTACATTAATGGTATAAAACGTTTTCATAACATTAAATAACATTTGTTGGTAATTTACTGCACAACAAACACAAATGTTTTACAGTAAACATTTAAATGTCGGGTTATATAAAGGGTATAAAAACGTTTTAATAACATTCCAAAAACATTTTTGAAAACTTGGTACAAATCATTCTAAACAGAATGTTATTTTGGGGTTGAAAATATATTTTGCAAAAAATGTTTGCCCAAAATATTTACAATAACGTTTTTAAAATGTTTTCACGACCTTTATATAACCCGACATTTAAATGTTATTAAAACGTTTTGTAAAAAACATTTTAAGAACATTTCATTGTTTTCTGGGTGCAAATATTTTAACATAATGTTATTTAAGTGTTGATAAAATATTTGGCAAAAAATGTTTGCAAACATAGTTTACAATGGCATTTCGAAAACATTTTAAAAATATTGCTGGAATGTGTTTTCATACAAAACGTTTTAAAACGATTTCATGACCTTTATATAACCCGACATTTTAATGTTATTAAAACGTTTTTACCTAAACCAAAACCCAACATATAACTTATTTAAAACGTTTTAAAAACCCGCGTGGAGAGAGTTAGTGTGAATTCATATTTCATAATTGTCACTAGCATTTCACACCTTTCTACCCACCTAAACTCAGTGCACAAAATGAGCAAGATTTATGCCAAGATATCAAATTAAAGGAGCAACAACCGTACTATATCAGTTTTAAGTCCTGGATGATTTTTTATACAATAAAATGATACCGTACTGTTGAATTCAAATCTCCATTAGCATCACTTTTAATGTTATCGCAAAAAGAAACACTAAAAATAGGTATGTCACAGTGGCTGCACAATAATTCTGCTACACTGTGCATGCAAGCATAACAGTGAATTGAAAAGGGCGCGCTTCAAATTTGGCCAATTTTAGAAAACATCCATGTCGATAAATGAATTTCTTCATATGCTTCATTTATCCAAATTGTTAAAATTTTTAATATATGATGTGTGAAGCCTTTCCGAGGCTAGCATCGGGTCCCCCAAAATTAAAAATTGTTTTGTTTAAGAGCTACTGCCTGTTTTTATGGATTTTTGAAGATCGCTCATAAATCAGTAAATATAGGCCTATTGAAGTAAAGGAACTACCACCATTTAGCTGAAATACTAATCTTTCTTAGCATGTAAATTAATTCCGTCGACAACAAATGAAACACTTCCCTAAAATCAGTTGAAGCAAAACATTAATCAATGTTTTTTTTAGGGAGTAATTTTCCAAACCACAATAGCTCTAAGCCATTGTGTGTGTCCAAGGCCATACTATTTTTGTATACGCGGTACAGTAAAATTGCTGTTCACTTTACCGATTGTCCCCCCATGTTAATCCAGATGACAAAATGTTAATTTAAAGTCTCATTGCAACTGAATTTTAATTTTTACTTTTCGGACTTGGCTTTGAGTAAAGGTGACACATACCATGTTTACAAAATGTCAAACTTTTTATTTTTTTTGTATTGTTTTTAAATAATTAACTGCAGTTCATTTATTCAACTTCATAACAGGATCATACTTAAAAAAATTATGATGAATGAACAGACGTTCATTAAATATTGAAAAAAACCTAAAATTACTCATGCCTAATTTGCATAATAATAGCATAAATACATAATTAGCTGTAATTACCTAATTTGCATAATTAATTACTTTTTGTGTATTTTTTGTTATCAATTGAAAGAACGTTGTATACATATGTGTGCAAAAAACCCGCACCTTTATATCATGTACGGTTTTCTATTGGCATCAATTTTGCATATTAATTAGCTGAACTTAGTCATTTTTGAGATTTAATTTGTCTGCAGATTGGCCGAAATTGCTAAAATAGTATATTTGGTTAATTTATTATGATTATTCAATGATAGATTTTTAATTTTGTTTTCTGTAACGAAGTCAGGAAAGATAGGCATTTAACATGTGATATTTAAATTAACGCTGCTTTTTCAAGCAAGCGTCCAAATATACCTTCAAAATCTCGAAATGTGCCAATTTTGTCATTACAGCCATTTGTGGCAGGATTTCATTCCATCTACGAGCATCTTGAAATTGACACTACATCACAATGCATTGACCGATTTCAATTCTGTTTTTTGATTTTTGATGCTTTAATAAAGCTCAATAATGTAGGAACATTAAATAACGTGTTTCTGCTGCGATTATTTTTGAGGTGATATGCCTACTAAAAATATGATGCAATCAAGTTAAGTTGTTCAAAATAAAAATGTCATCACATGGACCATTATCAAAGCTTTATTTTGCTGAAAACCCCATCATAATTAGACTTACGATTTCATTTCAGAGATATGGTCATTTTAGTGTTACTCAAAACAATAAAATACAAAGGAGGTTGAATACTGTTATTGCCATATCTCACAATCAGACTCATTTTTCTTCTCTCGTGTACAAGTAAATAATTTATGGAGGTGGGACTCAAGTTTGGTTTGGGTACGGATGTGCTTGTCCTTTGGTTAATTCTAACTGTCAATAAAAGTCAAATTTTATTGTTTGGTCAAGTTTTGGAAATAAGTGACAAAACATGTGTTTTAAGGCCTTTTTCGTATGCTGTGACAATCAAGCCCAAACACTTGTACAAAGACAAGTTCTGTATACATTCTAATTTATGGAAAAACATTTTCTAATCTTTTTAACCAATTATCAAAAATAACACATATAAAATATTAAAATTATGAGCTAACTCTTAGTCTATGCTTAACTTGAGCCAAGTCTTAGAAATTTGTGACTACAATTAAGAAAACATGCACAATTGCATGTTTTTGGCGCATTTCCCTAAAATTACAAATATATGAAAACAACATTTTATTGCCAGTTAGAACTAAATGATTAAGATTTAGCTATGTTTCATTTGGCAAAACAAGATAATATTTTTTCAATTAAAAAAAATCGTGCTCTAATTTTCTGGGATCGGGGGTAACATGCTTACAAGTCTATGTGTAGAGTTGTCCGGAGTACTTGATCGTGGAAAGTCCATATTGGTATCCTATAGGTTGATGTTATGTTCATTGTCCGTACCTATAATCACATTGAGTTTCCGAATGCTACTGGTCTATCAATACACGTTATAATCAAATCTGACGTTGTGGAAGCGCCTCACGACTAAAGGAGACAAAGTAGGGAGTTCACTTTGATATAGAAATATATTTTGGCGGGGACTGTAAACTGCATTTCATCACCCGCGTTACACGTAGACCAAAGATTGATGAAGGTTTATAACAGAGTGCAATATAACATCGATTTTTAAAGGGGATTTATTCCACCCAATTGGACAGTCACAACACCACTTTGGTGCGGAGGGGACCCAATAATGACCGAAATAATGAATTCTTCTGACCATCACTTCCAATGGCTAGTGTGATAAGAAAACCCTATATTTTACTGAAATTTGAGTATATGTGACCATCCACCACGAACCCAGTGTAAAATAGAACAGTATATTTCATTTGGTGCGGAGAAGACCTGTACATCCTATCAGCGAATGCTATACCTTGTTTAGAATTTTCAAAAGAAGAACCTGCTTGTGCAACCTTGACTGTTTCAAAATAGGCCGCCAAAGTCATCCGGGGTTGTGAATTGAATTGGTTTGAATGGGGAATACTACGGGAACCAGGGCCTTTTGTTATAAGTCACACATGAGTAAAGTGGATAACATCTATTTTCGGAATGAAAAAAATATGTCGTATGAAAAAATGCACCTTTTTTGGTAATCCTTTGCAAAATTCGTCTTCGTCGATGCTCATGACGTCATTACACACGTTGACCTGCGCAGTAACGATGACGTATTTTGGTTTAAATTCACAGACTTTAGGGAATTACTGAAATAGTTTAGTATCATCACTAACACATTGAATGATTACAACACAATCTTCATGTACATACTAATGTCTGATGTCAGATGACTGGTGTGTCTGGAAATGGACAAATCACATTATGCGCCTGGTCCTACCTGTTTCATTCAATGAAATCCGTCTCAAAGTCAATGATCTGTTGCTACAATATATTGTATTAGTTTAGAGGCCTAATTTGGGGGAAATCATCTCGTATGTCACTATGTCACATTAAGCTTAATTGGGATTGGTAATTTGATTTATCTGAGGAAACTAAGTGTTTAGTATGGTAGAATCGCTGACCTTTGCTACATTATGTTATATTAGTGTAGAGGCAAAAATGGGAATTTGTTAATGCAGCTTAAGTAATGAACGTGAGGTAGCAATATAGTATGTAGGAATGAAAGGTCATTTGCAGAAGCCTTGGACCTTTTGAAGTAAGGTGTTATTTTAAAGCCAGATTTACAGAGCAGATGTCGGTGGCTTTAACTAAAAAAGTTTGAAAATGGGATTGAGACTTTTTGAAGTGCAGAGTGCATACTTTTTACTTTTATACATCATGGCCACATTGTTCTCCGGGTTAAACCCTGTGGGCACTACTGGCCGAGTTATCGGCCTCTAAGAACTACTTTAATTGGTTACAAAGAGGACTATATCACATATTTAGCCAATCAGAGATATGGTAAGAATGGTTAATAGGGCTGACATGAGATAAAGCTTTAAAGTACCAAAATATCTAAAAACTCTATTTTGATTGGTTACAGAGATGATTATATCATGTAATTAACCAATCAGGGGCTCTGTAAGAGAGGCAGTAGTAACTGAATTCTTAAAGTAATCCATCACATTGTGTAAAGTTTCAGACATAGTTTTGCTTTCACTTTGCTCCTTTTAGTAACCGAATTAAAAACATATATTAGTCTAAGTCCTTCCAAAAGACTAACTTTAACTGTCATAATTCTGGCGATTCAGAATACGATGCGTCGCCAGCGGTTGCTCTTGTCAGCCCAATATTTGACCTTTAGGGTCGACTTCGCCGTTCTAGCTACCATTGGATTTTCACGAGAGTGTGATAATAATAATGTTGAAAACTGCTCCACGGAGGATCAAAAGATAGAAAAAGGATCTACTATAACTGTAAATTACTGTTTTCCTGCGGATTTGGGTGTAACATCGCTATAATGACATTTAAAGAAACAATGACATTATGTTCCTGTGTTGTATTCGTATTACGCGGGCTTTGAATGTCGAAAGTTTCCCATTATGCACTGCGCATTTTGACATCTCCTCCAGCAAACGCTGGAGGCGCATCGTATTATAAATCGACCTAATTATTTAACTGACATGATGCACCAGTAATATGGCTATAATTCATTCTTTGGTATGTCATATAAAATTATAGAATAAACCACCATGTTGTTTGGTACCGGGCGCTATTATGTTTTGAATCGTTTCAGATTCATAAAACTTTTTTACATCCGAAGAAAGCGCATATTCTTGTCATTAACCTTAACCCAATAACTGGCTACAATGTGCAATACAACCACCATTGTGAAAAAACCGGACAACAAGCCTTTAAAATCTATATAAAATATATATGAAGTTCCTTTGGGTATACTGTTACCAATATTACGCTAGAGTGCTAAACTAGGACGGTTCATACAACTTAATACATACCACATAGACACATATGTCATTTATTCATTCAAAGGAAACCTATGTTGAGCATCACTGAGTCAGTGATCTTTACTTCATTGATTATATTAGATTTTTATATTATTATTCGTTGGGAACAGTCAATTACTAAATCATTTGCTTGTCGTTTGCTTTAATATCAGACACCCATTCAATACTATAAGCAGTTTATTTGCGTAGGCTTGAAGACATTTGAAATGCAATTTGTCTCAATAAAGGAGAATGTTCGATTGATGGCTTCAACTTTAAATCATCCACATTTTTCATCCAATTTGAGGCGTGGCACTGTCAATCACTTTTCATTTGCAGGGTCGTTGTATATTACTATACTTTTAAAGAAAAGTGTTAGAGATATTTTGTATTAATTTAAAGGAATGTAAAGGAAAGACACTTTCAATGTGATCACTTTCATTCTCAAAGTCAAAGTCAGCTACGTTATCAGAAGCACGTATGTGATGATTGAAATGTATTGACACTAAGCTTGATCTCACATCGATATAGTTTGGAATTTCATTCCTGGAGTTCTTGTCTGAAACTTAGGAAAGCTTACTATACGTATACATGGATCAATAGTTCAAAATCGTAAGTAGAGTGGCTACACGGTCATGTAAATCTAAAGGCATAATACATGTACCATGAGCATGAAATTATCAATGGCACGCCGACACAAGATATTTGCGTAAATATTTGCTATTCTGAATGCCCGCTATTCCATAGCTGGTCATATAATGATGCAATATTAGAAAAGGTTCAAGTGCTGGATTCCAGAATTCGGAATATAATATAAATCAATTTTACGACGGTCATTCACAGAGTTCTGCCTCAACTCTCATAACTCTGGTTTGGTATTATAATAAGCTATTATTTCCATATAATGATGTATATTCATACGTAGCGGTAAACGTAAATAGGAAGCAATTTTAGACTTCTACGCTACTCAATTTTAGTACACTCACCGGAGCGCTTTCACCGGGTCAACCGGCGTCTTCAGCGGATGTTATTGCTCTGAAGATTTGTTGTTGCTAGTGATGTTGTTGGAACACCTCCGATGACGTCATAGATGTAGATGACGTCAAGCTTGAAGATGTGGTGGCGCCCCTTGGTTCCGGGGGTCAGGAGGTTGTCCCAAACAGGGTCGATGTCTAACCCTTTGTCACGGTTCAGTCTGGGTCTTTTTATTATTTCCATGATTTTTATTAACTAGAATCTATAGGATATTGTCTATTTTAAGAGTCTACTCAGTTGCGCTTTTAAGAAGATGTAGTAACTTCTCTCATCAAGATATTCCCGAATTAGCGCCAAGTTCTTTCCTCCAAGATATTCTGGCCATGTGAACACAGTTTCAGAGATCACAAGATTATCATCATTAGTATACTAAGACTGTATGGTTGAGGTATAGGTTGATTGCTATGTATAGCATCACTTAGCAACTGATGAATAAGACTTAACAGGCTGCCTGGAGGCCTGCGGGGGAAATTGTTATTGAACAGAGTTGAATTTCAGTAATACTGTTCACATGAGTGTGTAAGTTCGATTGACATAAAACGTGACTCATACAGGTTGAGTCAAAAAGAAGTAAACTCATGTTTGAGGGGCTGAAACTAGAGATCTTTAAGGAATCTGCTAAAAGAGAAAATACCACTGGAAAGAGCAAATTCTTCACGTCTGCATAAAAAAGAATTGTTGCAATTGCTCACAACAAAATCAAAATATACTCATTTGAATACAATCACCCATTTTTGTAGCACACGGTTTCACTTCCCAAGTAACTATTATATTGATTGTTAAGGTGCAATATTCAGATACAAATAAAGTTACGTGGCAGGTGCGGTTTCGATCAATAATTCCCTCATGTTAAAGGGTTCTTTTCAATATGAATTTTATCTCATTGCACTACATTATAATGAAACGAGCCAAATGACAAGAAGGCACCACAATTTCAATTTATCATGAAACTAAGAGTCCCATTGAAGTTCAGCGTCTTTTTTGTCTCCAATTTCCCACAGCTAATCGGATTCCATATAAGGGAGCAGTATATAAGAATGTGAACAAGCTCAATGTGCAAGGGACAGTACTAAGGAACAGACAGCCGGAAGCTTCAGGCAGACCACGAACTGCTAGATCACAAGTTAACATTGCTAGAGTTAGACATGCGTTACAGCAAGATCCAAAGATCAGCTCAAGACCCTTTACCCAACATTCACCAATCAAGTTTCTGCCAAAAGACTTGAATTGGTATCCCTACAAGTATCCTGTTTGTTGAATATTAATTAAAAGCAAAATTTGTTATTTCAAAAATAAATCCTGTTAGCACTTTGCTGATTCGTCGAAATTGAAATGGATGAAAATCAATCCTTACAGATCTCTAGTTACAGCCCCTCAAACATGAGTTTACTTCTTTTTGACTCAGCCGGTACATTGCACACCCACCTCAATCCCTCCAACACACCCACATACATTTAGGTCTATGCATATTTCCGACGATCTTAAAAATGACAAAAAGTCCAAAAGTGGGTGTGTTGACATTCCAAGGCCTCACAAAATCGATAGTACATAAAACGTCCTCACAAGTTCAACGCACTGAGGACGTACGTTATATAGCGGGTAGTTGGGTATGGAAAACCGTTTACGACTTTTTCAAAGAACTTACTATTCCAGGACTCGTGTGTAGGTCCTGCAAATGCATGTTGTATCGTTGTGTTGTCATACACGCAAATCCATGGACGTAATGACAATGCACCCCACCCCTACACACCCCCACTCGATTGCAAGTTCCCCGCATATATTTACCATTCATGAAGAATCGGGAAAGTCGATACCTTATTGTAAATCAATAGCAAAGTTTGCGAGTAGATTTAACTAGCCCTGGACCCAGTGCCGTGACCAGTACCCGCTGGAAGTAGTCCTCTGAAGTGGCGAAGCCGCTTCGCGGCCTCGCCGGGCGCGCTTCGCGCGGCCTCATAGTCCGAGGAACTGAGCCAGTTCTAAGATTTAACCACAAAAGCACATAAACCGATAAGGAACATTTATTACGCAATCAGTACGCGTCGCTATATTGGAGACCTTGTGATTTCCAAACGTACCTTTCAAACGCCCGTGCATCTATTCAAAATGCCGACACGTGAGAGTGATTTTGAATAGCACGGGCGTTTGAAACGTACGTTTGGAAATCACAAGCTCTCTAGTGTCATAAAGACGGCACCAACAACATGAACACCACTTTTTGTCTCCAACAACATGAATGCCACCTTTTGTCTCCAACAACATGAACGCCACTTCTTGTCTCCAGACATCAACTTACAAGTCAGCTGTATCTTTATATCAAAGTATACAAATCAATCAAAAACCCACAACCCATTACGAGTAAGCTTTAATAGTCCCAAGTGTTGGGCTTAGGATTCAATTTCTATATGAAAATAAAATCAGGTTTCAGTGTTCAGAGCGTCCTAGTTTTTTTCATGACATATGCCCTCTTTACTTAACTTTGCGTGCTTGCTGCTTTTGTAGTCTGCCTTTTGAGTTAAGTATGTGGCTCACAACTCGTGTATTATGTGTTATCCTCTTCTCTTCTCTTTTCAATTTTAAGTTCGTTCTTCAACAAACAATAGACTTTTTGTAAAATCCCAAAAGCATGTGCGCCACACAGTTTATCGTGCGCATTGACGGTGTTCGTTAACTATAATGTATCCTTATATTGACGGCGTTCGCTAACTATAATGTATCCTTTTATTTATCTGTTCCCGATGGTACAGTCTACGATCTCTTTTCTCCCACAGCCATTGCTACACATCGTCGTTTCTGCTTCCGTTCTAATTCGTTATTTATATAAGCATTCCAAAAGCGTCAACTCCACTCTTCTGAATAGTTGTTCATGTCTCCCAATCAAACAATGACACACTCCGAACTTCTGGTTTGTATTTTGAAAGATGCAACATAACAAGACGAAATGTTATCGTGTTTTAGACGGTAAAGCCACGTATACTAAGCAGGTGTTAAGTTTGAATCTATTCCTTGAAGGCTCCTTGATTTCTGTTAACATATATTCTCTTTTCAATTGCATTATTAATGTCTTTCGACACATTTGCCACACACACAAATGTTGCGACCAATAAAGTAATAAGAATTGGATTTTGGTTATTCTGTCTTATGGTTTTTACTCCGAAGAGAATATGAGCAGGTACTCCTGTATGATCATGCACATGTTATGCTTTGAGAAAAGAAGCATTTGGGGTGTGTTGTTACCAGCGGAAGTGGAGAACATTTTCGTTATAGTAGTGGCAGAAACAACAGATTTAACACAGTGATATATGTCACTATGGAAGCTTATAGATACGAGTTTCATAATAACATTGGGACAGATTACAATAAATATATGTCACACAAGTCTCGATGATAAAGATAAGTAACTCATTCGGATTTCAAATTATGCATTTAGAATATTTAACGTTTTAGATTTACCTTTTCTGTCTTACCAATGAGGTTAGTGGGTTATACAGATAGAGAGGTCATAAAGCTTGTCGCAACATGATGTCAGTTTTACTTAAACTCTTTACTAGGGTTTCACAATATGATCAGACGATGTTACTGTGTGACAGATAAGCTTTTAAAGCGAATAGAGAAACATTAATTGATGGAGACATCCATCTGATACTTGATTTTAGCGGGAAATTGTTAATTGTTGTAACTTGAGGGTTGATACATTGAGCTCTAGGTAAGACGTTGGAGGATATCAGTAACACAACAAGGCAATAACTATTTAAACCACCTGATGCTAGGGAGGAATTTGAGCAAATCAAATACTTTTAAGGGTATACGATGTATTGTTGGTCGAAGCAGCAAAAAAAAGTTCACAGCATCTTGTGAATGGTAGTGAGCCTGAGCAAAAACTGCATTGCTCAATTCATAGCGAGCGTGTAGAAGAATTCAAATATCACAGATATACTTTTGTAGGTCCTGTGGTTCTTGAGTTATGTTGTAAAGAGGGACTGAAACAACAACACTTTTGTAAAACGTACATAACTCATTAACAACAATAAATTAAGCAAGTTTTCAAAGTATATGATTTGTAGAATGAACTTTTGCTAAACACCAATGTGTTATTTTTCAATAATATATTGATTCAGATAATGAAAATCGATTTTTTTGTGTGCTGCTTCGACCAACAATACCTCGTATACCCTTGAGTGGGACAATTTGCTTCTTGATGCGAAGTAACACGATTTGATACTTCTTACGTGAATTATTCATCCCCTGTAGCTATACCTTATCAAAAGTTGAAATAATTTGTTCATAGACTCTTTATCATTTTTTTGACCAACTAATTAATCTCATACCGGCGCTAATGAAAGCTTACATTAAAAACTAGTGGAAAAATATTGCTTTGGATATCGTTTCCTGATGTATTCAGTGTCTATTATTATGTTATAATTTGGTGTTTGGTTGGATGTAGGCGTGTTTGTATCTCTTGTTTTCTCTTCATCAAGTAGCGTAATATAATGATATCTTGTGTTAGTTAGGTGAAAAAGTTCTATTTGGTGACCACTCTCTGGCTAGTAAGGTTTGACGATTGATTCGAATTCTATGGACCATTTAGAAAAAAAATAGCCACCATGTCCCTCGCGAAAATCCCGGCATTTTTCGCTAGAGGCCAAAATACAAAATGGCCGCCGCCACCATTTTATTTTGAAAATTTAAGTTTTGAACCAGAGCACCTATAATCATGCACAAAGACACTTTTTCGGATATGTCGAGTACAAGGATTCTGATTCTGACATTAATTTTGACATTACTAAAATTTTCAAGATGGTGCCGGCCACCATCTTGGATTTCTGGGTGAAAATGATGCCTTAATGTCAAACTAATGTAAGAATCGGAATCCTTGTACTCGACATATCCGAAAAAGTGTCTTGTGCATGATTATAGGTGCTCTGGTTCAAAACTTATATTTTCAAAATGGTGGCGGTGGCATTTTGGATTTTGTCCTCTGGGGAAAAATGCCGGTATTTTTGAGAGGGACATGGTGGCTATTTTTTTCTAAATGGTCCATAGAAGTCGAATCAATCGTCAAACCTTACTAGCCAGAGAGTGGTCACCAAATTGAACTTTTTCACCTAACTATGTAATGGTATAATGGGAAATAACAACAGTCTGAACGCAGATATACAATGAAATGCCAATATTAGTAAAAAGTGCTGGCGTGGATAAACAATATAATTATATAAAGTGCATTTTTTATTGTTATACTTTGTCGTTGTAAATAATGTTAAAATGATTGGTTTTCAAATGTTGCTTTACTGATGCATGTCAATTACGTCAATTAATTATTTAAATTTATAACAGGAAGAGCGAGTCGTGAGTATCAGATAGACAAAAACCAAGAAAAAGACAATTGAGAAGTATATCCTGGTGTCTCATTTCACACCAAGGATCACACTGGTAACACATCCAAATTGGCTTCAGTTATAGACAGGGGTGTGTTGCCTTATGTAAATGGCATCGTAACCTATTGTTTGTTCTTAAATATTTCCCTAACACACGAACCACACATGACAAAGTGCTAGGTTTAGTTGTATCTTCGATTCATTCTAATCCTTTTCTTGTACATTGAATATGAAGAGTAATTTATTATGTACAGTTTTGAGATATGCCTCTAATCCCAGCAAACACAAAACGTTTTCGACATCATTCGCAAAAGGTTGTCAGAAAACGTTTAAATGTCGGGTTATATAAAGGGGTATATTAAGGGTATAAAACGTTTTCATAACATTAAAAAAATATTTTTTGATAATCAACTGCTCAGCAAACACAAAATGTTTTACAGAAAACGTTTAAATGTCGGGTTATATAAAGGGTATAAAATATTTTTATAACATTCCAAAAGCATTTTTGAAAACTTGATACAAAACATTCTAAACAGAATGTTATTTTGGGGTTGAAAAAGTATTTTGCTAAAAATGTTTGCCCAAAATATTTGCAATAACGTTTTAAAAACGTTTGCATGACCTTTATATAACCCGACATTTAAATGTTATTAAAACGTTTTGAAAAAATACATTTTAAGAACATTTGGAAAACACGTTTGCAAAAATAGTTTACATTAACATTTTGAAAACATTTTAAAAATATCGCTGTAGTGTGTTTTCATACCAAACGTTTTAAAACGTTTTGATGACTTTTATATAGCCCGACATTTTAATGTTATTAAACGTTTTTATCTAAACCAAAAGCCATAATATATGTTATTTAAAACGTTTTTAAAACGTTTTTGTGTTTGCTGGGATGCCTAGATGAAGTATGAAAATCAAATAAGTACCTATTCGGGTGTTGTCCATCGGAAAAGCTCCATTAATCCACTCTTAACACTATATAGATACCAGGGTGGTAGAAACTTCAAGTGTTATATTTTACCATTTGGTTGAAAAGGTTAGATCCCACTACGATGCGTAAGCAATATGATAATCAAATAAGTAACAATTTCTATGTTGACTATCTTAAAAGTCTACATTAAAGCAATAAAAACAGATGCGTTACACATGTGAAGTGCTTTGATTTTGTTTGACCGTTTTGTTTACCAAAACTCATTTTTATGTCATCGACAAATAACCAATGTAACTCCAAAACTTACTTCGAGGGCACCTTACCATTGGGATTCACGGTTCAGTACAGTAAAACAAAAAACGCAAGATGAAATTTTGTTCATTTTAATTTTAATGGTCTAGCTTATTTAGGATTGGTATATTGTTTTCACTTTTAGAGTTACCAGACGCAACTGTCGCATGTAAGTTGCAAATTTTATTTCCAGAATTCGATTTAACTTTACCTTAAATGCACACAATAGTTGAGTTTCCCAAAGAATTGGTTATTATCACCTTCGAGAAACTGTCACCCTATTCACCTTAATGTGTAGATACAGGGTGTCCCAGAAACAAATACCGAGATAATTCAATTGAACGTAAGTCAAGAAATAGACATCAGAATCACAAATTTAAAATGTAGCGCATAGCTTATTTTGTTGTGCATCACATACGAAAATTTGACTGGTTGCGAAGAAATGAACGATTACATAATACTCGCATCAATGCAGTTCATTCCAAGTTTGATTAACAGGCGCTTTTTCATACTTGCTCACCGCTTCCTAAAGTTTGAATATCTCATTAAATTTAGTCCACATTATCTATTTTATAATCCGACGGTGTTATGTCTTTCATGCTTTCACTGAAGATGAATAACAGTTTGTCCGAGAAAGCTTTGATTTCTGCAATTGGAAGCTTTCCAACTTTAATTCATGTTGCGCAAATATGTTATATTTTAACTTTCCAAAGAACATGTGAGCCAAGAATGACAATGATCAAGTGCTTACAGCTTTACATGTAAATTTTGATAACATGCAACATTAATGTTGAAGTTTTAAAATATTTAATTAAACTTTGCATTACAATATCTTGAAAATATTGAGAATTTTTTTAAGCCATCTGGAAGTCATTATGCAATAATTCTTTATGCAGCATTTATATCAACATTAACGAAAAAATATATTTACAAGTACCGAGCATCATCTTACATGCAAGTTTTCATTTTCAATATCGTGCAGATTTTCAAATTTGATCAAAACCTAATTAAATGTTTTGCAAGAAACAGATTGTTTAAAAAAACCGAAAAGGATTTCACAGAACAAAGCATGAAGCCCATTGACAGTTAACTAGTACGCATTGTGTTGAATGATCTTTCTTTCAAACTTGGAATGAAGTGAATTGACGCGTATGTTCTGTAATCAATCATTTCATCGCGATCAGTCAACCGATTCCAGTAATTGGCGTATAAGATACAGAATAAGATTGGCTACGCGCTGACGTTTAGATTTTTGGATTCTGATGTCTATTTCTCGACTTACGTCCAAATTCATTGGCCCGGTAATTTTTTCTGGGACACCCTGTATACAAATATCTCCAGGAAAATGTGGTTGACAATGGCGCATGATGATGATGATGATGATGATGATGATGATAATGATGAAGATGATGCCATGATGATGATGCTGCTGCTGCTGATGTTGCTGCTGCTGCTGCTTATGATGATGATGATGATGATGCCATGATGATGATGATGATGATGATGATTTTTTAAAAGTGTTGTTGTTTCACCCCTCTTTACAAAATAACTCAAGGACCACAGAACCTACAAAAGTATATCTGTGATATTTGAATATTCTTCTACACACTCGCTATGAAATGATCAATGCAATTTTTGCCAAAGCTCAGTACCATTCGCAAGATGTTGTGAATTACCAAATCGCAACAGTTGTAGTTGCTAACCATAAAGAACGAATTTGGAGCAACAATCATGAATTGGAATCCAAGGTCACTCCCCGCTTAAAATTGATCTCGAGGTGCTTTCTGGGAATAAAATGTTATCATCTAGATTTGAATTTGAGGAGGAAGACATGTTTGGATAGTGTTTGGGTTGAGAATAACAAAGGAACAAAAGGAAATAAATCCGATTTTGAAAACACGACGCACGAACAAGGACAATATAATGTTTCCAATCAATACCAGACTTCGAAACTTAGAAATCCCTGGTTGATTTCATATTTTACTCGGTTAACTAGATATAATTACAGCTGAACTGAAGAGAGGTCTAATTTTGAACCGTTTACAAAAGTACAGACTTGAACAATTATATTGTAATACATACTTGTGAGACATCACGTGTGAAAGGTGAGGAAAAGATCATTATTTGGTAGTACAGAAGGAGAAAGAGTGGGAGAGGAGTGCATACTGTCCGTATAGCAGCTAATGAAGAAACTCCTTTCTGCCCTGTACCAGTGATACAGACGTGTGACCCTTTTGCAATCGAACACTTGCGTCCGATACCGATCTTTTTACTCTTTTCTGGCACTAAAAGTGAAACCCACACCAGTTCATAAAATGAAGCAATCAGTACGAACGTGAAAAAATCATGTGCAACCACACCAATATTTCAAGTAATTACCATTTTACTCGAGAAAGCCTTGTAAAGCAATACTTTGTGTGTGACAATGGGTGCTTGTTGCAGATTGATGATCGTGGGGCTCATTTGTTTTATTTGTCCTAGTCTTTTTACCAGTATAACGGCCTATACTATCAAACAAATGATACCACGTAAATTCCGAACTACCTTTTTGTTTTATAGTTGCAATATTTTAACTAGCTTCTATAGACATGCGAAATGGTAGTTGTGTTTGATACGGTAAAGCTATGTGATAAATTTGAGTATATCCCTTGACTTCTATTGCCATGCCTTCATCTTTCAATTGTGTAGCATCACATTGTAATAACAATTGCATTTGGGTTTTCTGTCCTGTGGAATGCAGCATCCCACATTAAGAATGGTGTTTACTCCGGAGAGAATATGGACATATTCTAGTACTCCTGAATGTCGAATGATCCTGCTGTGAGAAAATAAGCATTTGCGGTGTGTTGTTGCCAGCGGCAGTAGCTGGCAGTGGAGAACATTTCGTTAGAGTTATGGCAAAAATAATAGATTTAGCTTAGCAACTCAGATTTAACATAGCAGATACATAGTGATGGATACGAGTGTCATAGTAATATTTGGACAGATTACAATAAATATATGTCACATAAGTCTCGATGATAAAGATAAGTAACTCATTCGGATTTAAAACTATTGGTTTGAAATATCTTACGTTTTACCCTTCCTGTCTTGATAATAAGGTTAGTGGGTTATACAGATAGAGAGGTCATAAAGCTTGCTGCAACATGATGTCAGATATATTTATGAGCTTTACTTATACTACTTTTACATTATGATAAGAAAGAGTCACTGTGTGACAGTTGAGCTTTTAAAGCGAATAGGGAAACAATAATTGATGAGGACATCCATTCATCTGATACTTGGTTTTAGCGGGAAGATTGTTAATTGTTGTAACTTGAGGTTTGATACACTGATCTCTAGGTAAGACGTTGGAGGATATCAATAACACTTACAAATAACAGATTTAATATGTGACAATCCAACACAAACCAGTCGGCCCGGTCAATTTTGTTTTATTTCGTGTTTAGAAAATATATATCATAAGTTTAAAATGGTATATCATTTGACTTCAAACGATATCCAGAAGCGGGGTTATGGTTTGTTGACCTTTGTTCCTTCAAAAAAAAAAGGTACTTTATTTCGGTTCTACATGTTTCTCTTTTTTCACATTGCCGGTAATAAATATCAAACAGTCATAATTGGCGGTCATTTCAAATAATCCCCAAGTCAGCGAGGTTTAGGAATGTCCTCTCATTGTTAATTGTTGGTTATACATACCTTGACAAAATACAATGCGTTGTAACCCACCACATAAACAGGATTTAGCCAAAGCAAACAAAGACTAGAGCTATTTAAGAATTCTATAGACATAGGTAGAAGCTTATTATCCTCTTCAACAATAGGATTATTGATTTGTTTAAAAGGTGTTTGACTGGCACTACCAAAATGAGATACATGTAGCACCAAGTTGAGGTACCTATGAATACGGCCTTCATGCACATTTTACACTGTAACTCAATACAATTTGCCGACTTTACGGCTCATTCGTGGTGTACGGTCACATATAGCAACTCAGATTTAACACATCAGATACACAGTGATACATGTCACTATGGATACGAGTTTCATAATAACATTGAGACATATTACAATAAATATATGTCACACAAATCTCGATGATAAAGATAAGTAACTCATTCGGATTTAAAAGTATGGATTTGGAATATTTTACGTTTTAGATTTACCCTTTCTGTCTTGACAATGAGGTTAGTGGGTTATACAGATAGCGAGGTCATAAACTTGTCGCAACATGATGTCAGTTATACTTAAAGTCTTTTCTAGGGTTTCACATTATGATCAGAAAGAGTCACTGTGTGACAGGTAAGCTTTTAAAGCGAATAGAGAAACAATAATTGATATAGACGTCCATTCATCCGATACTTGGTTTTAGCGCGAAAATGGTTGATTGTTGTAACTTGAGGTTTGATACACTGATCTTTAGGTAAGACGTTTGGGATATCAATAACACTTATGTGGCAATAAACCACCTGATGCTAGAGAAGAATTTGAGCAAATCAAATACTTTTAAGTGGGACAATTGGCTTCTTGATGCGAAGTAACACAATTTGATACTTCTGAGTGAATTATTCATTCTTTGCTATATATCTATACCTTATTAGAAGTTTAATTAACTTCTTTAATTAAGTAACAGACGTTAATGAAAGTTTATAAACAAATTGGCGGGAAAATATTGCTTTGGATATCTTTACTGGAACATAATGTCATTCCTGTGTTAGTTTTCAAAATTATCTTTTTCATATGCACTCTGTCTCCTTATAGATTGTAACTTAGATATGTTGGGTGGGGAGGCAAGTTTGTATCTCTTTCTTTCTCTCCATCGCACTTTGTCACCCACACTCCTGAAGTAGTGCATCCGCACGGGTTTCAATTTTCCCGATTGTTCAAATAATTTTAGCTCGCATCGCTAGCCGTAATGGGTAACCCTCAAAAGTGGGGGTGGAGGTTTGGATAGCGGGTGGGTTACCTCACACCCTCCACCCTTTCCGTACATTACTGCCCTCAAGTAGTGCGTATGATGTATCATGATATCTCGTCTAATATTATAATTGGAAATAGCATTATCCTGATAAAAAATAACAAAATACAACTTTGTTTAAATTATTTATTTTTGTCGTTTTTAATAATGTTAGATTGATTGGCCTTCAAATGTTACTTAAATGAGGCATGTCAATTAAGTCAATTAATTGTTTAAATTGCTAACAGGTAGCAAGTTGCGAGTATCAGGTAGACAAAAACTAAGAAGAAGACAACTGAGAAGTATATAAGTGTCTTTTTTCACACCAAAGAAGGGTTCACATGAAATATTTAGTATCGCACTCTTAACTAGTCCAAATTGGATTCAGTTGCAGGCAACTATGTGTCAGCCTTATGTAAAAGTCACCGAAAACTGTTGTTCGTTCATAAATACATGTATTTCCCTACTACATCAATCCCCCGAGATATAGTGGTAGGTTTGTTCCTTCGATTCCTTCCAATATTTTCCCTGAATATTCAAATATACATAATGTACAGTTTTGGAAATATGGAAGAACTAGTGGTCATATGCCACTAATGCATGGACAAAGTATGGAAATCAAATAACTAACTATTTGGGTGTTGACCATCTGATATAGCTGCATTAAGGCACTCCGGCTCCAGGCAGGTAAAATTTTGAAGTGTTATATTTTCTCTTAAATTATCGACCATTTGATTGAATAGGTTAGATCCCATTATGATGCGTGGGTAATATGATAATCAAATAAAGTGAATGTTGAACATCTGACAAATTTGCATTGAACCATTAAAAAAACTCAGATGCTTTACACATGTTAAGTGCTATGATTTTGTTTTAGATATCTGACCATTTTGGTTGAAATGTTACCAAAACTCCCAACTGGCGAATTTCTATTTATATTCACGGCTTAGTGTATTAAAACAAGAAAACTTAAGTTGAATTTCATTTCATTTTAATTTTAAATTTACCAGCTTTATTTACGATTTTTTCAGTTTTAGAGTTCTGACTACAAATACATAATGCATGAAACAATTGAGTTCCCATTGAATTGGTTACTATCTAAAATTTTATATTGTATCACCTTGGCTTTGCCTCTTAAATAGGGACGAAAATGATGATTTCATCCTATAATTGGTAGCCAGGGGCAGGGGGGCAGAGAGCCCCTCACAAACGGTAAAGGGCAAAACGTCCTAAAATGACGAACAATGGGACAAAAATTGACATATGGGAACGACAATTTGACTTCAAATCAAACCAAAATCTTGGCTACGTCAATGTTCAGATATATAACAGTTGAACTGAAGAGAAGCCTTATTTTGAACAGTTTACAAAACTTTTTTCTGGCACCAGAAGTGAAACCCACACCAGTTCATAACATGAAGCAATCAGAACGAATGTGTAAACATGATGTGCAACCACACCAAGATTGGAAGTAATTACCATTTCACCTGTGGAAGTCTTGTAAAACAATACATTGTGGTGATATTGAGACGCCTCCAATGAGTACTGTCTGTGGTCAAATTGCTGGTAGTGGAGGCTCGTTTTTTATGTATCTTTATCTCGTTACTAGTATTACACTTCAAAAACAACCAATTCATTTACATTCCGAAGTACTTTTATAGTTGCAACATTTTAACTAGCTTTAAGAGACATGCGAAATGGCTTTTAAAGCGAATATGGAAACAATAATTGATGAAGACACCCATTCATCTGATACTTGCTTTTAGCGGGAAAATTGTTAATTGTTGTAACTTGAGGTATGATACACTGATCTTAAGGTAAGACGTTTGGGATATCAATAACACTTATGGGGCAAATACTATATAAACCACCTGATGCCAGATAAGTTTTTGAAAAGCAAACCAAATACTTTTAAGTGGAACAATTTGCTTCTTGGTGCGAAGTAATACAACTTGATACTTCCTACGTGAATTATTCATCCTTTGTAGCTATACCATATCACTATAATTTGTTTGACCAACTAATAAATATCAATACGGCGATGACGAAAGCTTAAAAATGGCGCGAAAATATCGCTTTGGATATCTTTGCTGATGTCATTCCTGTGTGATTTTTCAAAAGTATCTCTTTTTCTCATGTACACTTTCTCTATATATGCTGTAACTTGGTGTTTGGGTTAGTTTAGGCTGGTGGAGGCGTGTTTGTATCGCTTTCTTCTCAACATTGCACTTTTTTTAACCCACACCACTTATGTAGTGTAAAATGACGACATCTCTGACGATATGTAAAGGTATAATTGAAAATAGCAGCGGTCTGAACGTAGATGGGGAATAAAATTACAATTATGAAATGCTGGCGTGGAAAAACGAAAAATACAAAATGCATTTTTTAATTGTTATACTGTGTCGTTAGACTGATTGATTGGCTTTCCAATGTTGCTTTAATGATACATGTCGATCACGTCAATTAATTATTGAAATTGCTAACAGGTAGAGCGAGTCGTGAGTATCAGATAGACAAAACTAAGAAGAAGACAATTGAGTGTCCGTATATCACACCAAAGAAAGGATAAAACATTTAGTATCACTGGTAACACATCCAAATTGGCTACAGTTACACACAGCTATGTGTTGCATTATATAAAGGTCACCGAAACCTATTGTTTGTTCTTAAATAGTTCCCTATCACGCGAATCACACGACAAAGTATTTGGTGTATTTGTATCTTCGATTCAATCCAAGGCTTTTTCTTTACATTCAATATAAATAATATTATTATTCACAAGTGTTTGTCTACCTGATACTCACGACTGGATCTTATAGAGATTAGTATTTACCCTGGATAAAGAAAAATAAATAAATAAATAAATAAATAAATAAATAAATAAAAATAAATAAATAAATAAATAAATAAATAAATAAATAAATAAATAAATAAATAAATAAATAAATAAATAAATAAATAAATAAATAAATAAATAAATAAATAAATAAATAAATAAATAATTATGTACAATTTTGAGATATGCCAATAATGCCTGGGCGAAGTATGGGTGTTTTTTTTTATATTTGGGTGTTTGTAGGCTATGTGAAAAAGGTGCATTGAGCCACTCTTAGCTCTGAATACCAGGGCGGTAGAAAATGGAAGTATTATATTTTCTTCTTATTTATCGACCATTTAATTGGAAAGGTTACATCCCACTATTTTATCTAGGCAATATGATAATCAAATAAGTAACTATCTCTATGTTGATTAACTAAAAAGTCTATATTAAACCATTAAAAAACATGATGCGGTGCGCATGTGAAGTGCTATCATTTCGCTTAATTTATTTGACCGTTTTGGTTGAAATACCACCAAAACTGATTCGTATAAATCTACAAATTACCAGTGTCACTCCCAAAATCATTTTGAAGCCGCACAGCCATTGGTATTCACGGTTCAGTGCATTATAACAAGAAAACTTAATCTGTTAATTTTAATTTTAAATCGTGTATCTTTACCTATGATATGGGTTTTTTCCACTTTTAAATTCCTGACAAGAATATAATTATTATGATTATAATTAATAACCCGCATGGCATGCATTCTGATATATTAATCGAAACTTACGCGAGATCCATCAATCAGTAATTCTGGTGAAATAGATGGCCGATGGATCTCAAAGTTTTACGGGGAATAACTCGTTGAATACACGAAGAGAAATAGACGGATAACTTCACAATAATCTTTAATTCCGCATCATCAAATATCAACAAAGTATCACGACATAGATTATGGATTGAGTGCGCTAGTGCGATGCTTTCCCTTCGATAGCTGGCCGTCGAATACAAAGATTCGACGTCATTCAGGATCGATGAGAGAAAGACCGCGGAGCGATATATTTAAATAATTGATTAATCGAAAGAAAATAGTGCCATAACAATTCAAACAACGTTGATAGACAGCCCGGTATCTCAGGTGGGTTTCATTGACATAAGAATTCATAAGACTTCATTATCATGACAGGATATTGTCACTATATATTGAAAAAAAGATGGAAAATAAACAATTTTTGTTGTTTTAATGTAAGCACACTAGTATTATTGCTAATAGAATTTTATCAGAATAAATGTATAATAAATATAGAAAGGTAAACGACGTATTTATTCTTGTGAAACAAAATATTATCTCAATAAAAAAAATCAAACAATTTATACTGTGTAATCTACCAAAGTCATTGACCGATTTAAGAAAACAAAATAATATGCTTCAAAATATACTTATTTGCATGATGTTCGATGAATTAAGACTTGTACTAATAAGTCAACCAATTTGGTATATAAAGTGCTGGTCATTAAGGGCGAGGATAATGGAAAGTGGATAAATAATTTATTAGATCTTTATTTAATTATGTAATAGCAAACAATCTTGAATAATTATTATTGATATCTTTAATTGATGAAACAGTAACCTGATATATTTGACGTTTTGTGTAAAGTATCTGATTTTCTCTTGACCTAAAAAGGATTGCAAATCTAACGCAATTATTTAAATTAGCCAAATTTGAAATGTTTCAATTTGTTTAAGGCGTGATTTGTTGGAAATTGATTCATCTTACTCTTAGTACCTTGTAAGTTGTAAAAGTTATTTATCTCCTGATAAAGGATACATTCATATTTTCCTGATTGCACCAGAGTTTGATCTCTCTTTTTGATCTCTGCTTTTCCATATGCTTGACATGCCCTGCACAGTTTGATCTATCTATCTAAAATCAGCTTTTGATATCTATCTAAACACAGTTTTCTTGTGCGATTTACAGATATATCCATTTTTAATAATTTGCCATAAGATTTTGTATAAGGCTGTATCGCGAATTTCAAACAATCTAAATTATTTGATATCAGAAGGACATTCCTCATATTCAGAATGCAATCTGAGGTGTCTGATGTGCTCTCAGGTCCCACAAAAAATACTGTGCAAACGTTGCTATCCAATTCCTTAAGGTTTTTTCCTGGTTAATGCTGAAGCTTATAATAAGAAAAATCAATTTTAGCAGAATCAATTAAGTGGAAGTACACTGAATTGATGAATTGAACTGATTAATGTCAGTGACATTGCTGAAGCGGTATGTTACAGCTTATTTGCTTCATGACGTTGTTGATGCTAAAGCAAAGATCTACGCAAATTTAGATCGGGTGCTTATTTGACTTAAAATGACGTGGTCAATACTGAAGCAGAGAACTACGCAACTGGCGTTTAAAAACTGTTCTCAGCAGAATCAATTAAGATGACTGAAATTGTTCAAGACATCTAGGAAAGACATAAAGGAAGAAGCTGAGAAGGGGTAACCTGCAGGAGGAGGAAAACACATAAAAATCTGTATAGTATCACCGTGGAGAAACTTTCACCCTGCAGTGGGTGACACACTTATATCTCCATGACATACACGACACAAACGTTCATTACCCCAGCCTTTAAAGGGTAACCTGATTGACAATCTCATCCCCCACTTAACCTCATCAAAATGCTGATTTTGGTATCAGATGAAAGCTCATATTTTTCTCATAAACATATTGAAATTTGGCGTTCCAAATCAGTATATTTCCGAAAAACTGCAGAATTAGGCAGTTTTTTTGATGATATCTTCGGAAATACACTGAGTTGGAATTTCTAATTTCAATATGTTTATGAGAAAAATAGGACCTTTCACTTGAAATCAATATATTACATGATCATGATGATTGTTTAGTCAACACTAGGATAAAAATCCTTCAATAAATGAATTTGGTGCGATAATTATGAATCAGAATTCAAGGTCACTCCCAGCTGAAATTGATCTCGAGGCGCTTTTGGGAGTAAAACGTTATTATATTGATTTGAATTTAATGGTGTGTGGGGTAAGAAAGGAACAAAAGCGAAAAAATCCGATTTTAAACGACGCTGCATGAACAATGACAATATATATTTCCCAATCAATTTAAGAATTTGAACCTACAAATCCATGGTTGATTTCATCCTATGATCGGTTTAGCACTGAGATATATATTACAGTTGAACTGAGGAAACGTCTTATTTTGAACCGTTCACAAAAGTACAGACTTGAAAAGTATTGTAATACATATTTTAATAATGTGAGACACGACGTGCAAGAGATGGAAAAAAGAACATTATTCGATGTTCCAGAAGCAGAAAGATGTATGTTCATTAGCTCCCTTGTGTATGACTGCCTGTGGTATATACAATGCAGTATATACCCTGGATATAGGAGTGCATAATGTCCATACGTCATGTACGTATGTAGCAGCAAACAATGAAACGCCTTTCTGCCACTGAACAGTGATACGGACGTGTGACCCGTTTGCAATCGAAAACTTGCGTCCGATTCCTTAACTCTTTTCTAGCACCAGAAGTGAAATCTACACCAGTTCATAAAACGAAGCAATCAGAATGAACGTGTAAAAATGACGTGTGACCACGCCAAGATTGGAAGTAATTACCATTTCACCTGTGGAAGTCTTGTAAAACAATACATTGTGGTGATATTGAGACGCCTCCAATGAGTGATATCTGTGGTACATTTGCTGATAGCGGAGACTCATTTCGTGGGCAGAGTACAAGATCATCGTAAGATCAGTAGAATGTAATAGCTGCTCTTTGCAATGAATATACAATAATAAGAAATGAAACACACCAACTACATGTAAAGGTGATACATTGGGTTAGGTTAGAGGCCACCAGCAGTGACGTAGATTTATTTTTGACATTGGGGTTGAAAAAAACTTTCGTGAAGTGTAGTAAATCCGGCACCTTTCGGCGACAGAATAAGTTTATGGTACAAATGTGCGCGAAACGCGAGAAACAAATTTGCCATATTGAAGCTTAACTAATAGAATATGGTGCAAAAGTGGAATAAATTCGCGCGAACCGCGAACAAATTGCCATTTTTGTGTCTAAAATGGGCACATAAATTACACTGTAACTCAGAATACAACTTGCCGACTTTACGGCTTATTCGTAGTGCACGGGCACATATTATGTTGTTTAAACTTTGGACCATTATAACCAATCGTTTTATTTGTGACTTACAGAATAACACCTCATGCCATTAGTGTCAACCACGAGCTGTTAAAACGCGCATTAACATCCCTGCTTTTAAAATTACATTAGCTAGCCATTATCGATCAATCACTGACAATTCAGCTGGATATACCTTATCGCGCGATAGATCAAACTTGCTTATTGGCTAAAAGTCAATCGTTTGGCCCAAGCGACTGAACCATGAAATCAGTTTGATTAATGCATTGCATGTGGCACATGTTGTTATTGTATACATAATACTTATTCACTAAACATGCAAGTCCCCCATACTCGTCATACAGCAAGTACCAACCTCTGAACTATCAATCAGGGATGTGAGACAAATGTCAAAGGTCAAATCGCAACCGGAAATCATCTGAGTTGAGCAAAAATATCAACTGCACGCAAAAAACTACTTTTGGTTATCCAAATTGGACCTTTTACTTTTCTAATCGTTTAATAAGATTAGTAATATCTTGTTTTTAGGTTAGAGAAGGTTAAAACTGAAATCAAAAGTTACAATATACGGATACCAGTTAAAAGATATTTGCGATCACAGTGTGAGGATCAAAAATACCCAAATGATACACAAATGATCTTTCTTCTCAAAAGAAGTTGAAAAGGTGTACTGTACGGTATATTGTCTTACTTAAATCAATCGCGGAATGACCCTCTATGATTTTCCTGCCCATACAATGCCACATTGCAAACGAACAAGGAAACGTACGAACACTTTTTGTCATACACCGGTATGCTAGAACCGTTAACGCCTCTCAGCACCATCAGCACGTGAAGGGATAACCGTAGGAAATGAAAACAACGGGTAAACGAACTTTTAGCGATGTAACACGATTCGTGATTTCACAAAAATTAAATAAACGAAACACGTCTATTCAGCTATTTTCAAGAAGATTCAAGCCCATCTCCAGTCACTGATTTTGCAACTTTATTGGTTCAATAATGACAATAATTATGAACACTTAATCACCATGGCAACACAGTTTATACTAACAAATCGTGTGTAGTTCATTATCAGTAATGACTGTGATTTGGATAAATGAAAAACGGCTGACAATTACATGACAGTTATTGTTAAGTGGAAAATAATTGTAATTGTTACTTTTAGGTGTCCTTGACCTACTCGTAAATTTAAAAGCTTAAAATCGGAAGAATGAGAACAGTTTTATATAAATATGATAAAGAGAGAAATGGTAACGTTATACTTTTTTGTTTATCTTTTATCAGCAATTAAGGTGTTAATTTAATTATTATTAATATATAATAAACATACAATTCTCATTCATTCCTTTCACCACTTTTTTCATTTAAATACCGTTTGTCGATACTTTCAAACCGTTTTTATAAGAGAATAATACAATTATGCTTCATATTGTTGAATGAGAATTCTTTGTTCATTTTGAGCATCTTAACAAAACCAACGATCATGCTCGCGCCACCACAGCAAGGAACTGATCTACAAACAGGAAAGGCAGTCCACGTAGTCATGGCAATTTGAGATGGTTGGATCCCGGGACTAGGTCTTTTAAATTTTCTAATGCAACAATAAATAAGTATCTTGTTTAATCAATTGCAGAGAGGTAGCCTTGTTTACTTGTGAAGATCAATACCGTTCTATGTTACCTCTAATGGTCATTAACAAATCATCTTCTTAAACCTGTTTGCAAATTTTAAGTCCCGATGAACAATTTACATCATCGCACAATGAGGCACTTGAGGCCGTTTTCAATTTCCATCCCCATGCATAATGCACATGATAAGAACAAACAAAGTAAAACAGACGAACAAACAAACAAATAAAACACTGATCAGGAATAGCATTTGGAATCGTGATGTACAATGATGACCATTACTACTCAGTTATGCAACTTCAAATCCCGATGTACAATTCTCAAGTGTGAGATTATGGTTTTCGGTCAACTTAAATGCCTATAAATATTTGAGAGGTGAATTACAACGCTACTTCTGTCCTCCTTGAAGCATAATTTATGCTTAAAGTCATTAGACGTTGCTGTGTTTTACTTTGGTGTAGAGAGGTCAAAATTGAGTATTAAAATGATTTGGTTAGTCTCTATCTCCATACACCTGTAGCTAGCCAAAATGTAAGATTATGTTGGCTGCCATTTTAGCCGAGTTTATCATCATGATCATAGCAAACGTCAGTAAGTTGTGTAGCAACATGATTGATGTATGTTTCTCTTCCAAATGCAGAGCACTGAAAGTGAACCTATCGTTGTATTTGAATGTTGTCGTGTTGGCAATAATCACTGGAATTAGTGAATACAATGGGCTATTCCCGTTGAAAGCCACACTACCCCTGTGGAAGATTTTGGAAATATCTTCCAAAGGGGGAGTATGTTTTTCAAATGTAATCAGAGTTAATCATTTTGAAACCCTCCCTCTGTATAATGGCTTTATATCTTCACAACGGGAGTGAGTATTTCAAATGGAAGTTACCCAATTGACTATTCTATTTGAAACTTATACTCCCTCTGTGGCAGACTTTAGCAAAATCGTCAACATGGGTAGTGTGGATTTCAAATGGAATAGCCCAATTTCGTTTGATACTAGTTCCATTATTTATTATTCAATACATTTTACTTTAACGTAATAATGACGAATTTAATATCGAGTTCACAATTAACCTACCCATTTTCTTTCTTATTTTCTCTTTTCATGTTTCACCTGGACATGCTGCTTCATTGCACATCGCATTGACATTGTATTTCAACTATATAGGTACGTATAATTTGGTGCTATTGTCATTCGTTTTATAGTTCTGTTGTGAATATTGGTGGCAATAAAGAATGCTGCCATGATATTACACTTTACATGTCTATCGAAATATGTAACCATAAAAATGAATTTCTGGTGGTATTGTGGTTCATTGAACGTCAAACCGCACAGAAATCATATCTTATGATGTTATGATGAAGTAGCGAGAAGCTACGTTAGTAGTATACAAAGTAAAGAATGCATGAAATCTGCCGTTTTGGATCAAAAAACCAATGTTTCAACCTAAAACGGTAGTTCTTTCAACTTTCGGACTGATATTTATTAAGGTTGCCATATTGTGAGATTTGTGTAGCAAGATAGTAACAATTTTCTTGCCTTCTGGCGAAGCTTTATCTGGATTTGTATGGGGTGCTAAAGATTCAATTATAATAAAAGATGAGTAGTTGATTCGCACTTCTCTCGGCACAGTTCAACATGTTCAATGATCTACCTTAACCATTGAAATCTTGATATTTGGTATGTTGTTATAGGGTTTGTGGTTAGTTATCCAGTTTACTATAACGGCCATTGCTAAGACAATACTCTAATATTTATGCCTCCCTATATCGTTATGAATTTGGCAGAGTAACTCGAGGATTTTGTGCAAACTGTGTTAATGCATGCCTCTGCGGCATTTTACTATGTTTTAGGAGATCTTTCATTTCCACCAAAATTTAATCGAAAATATTATTCCCCAATGTAAATATCAATGACTGCACATTCACTTCTACATAATACATTTCAAATGATTGATCATAAATATTCTCAATTTTTAAAAAGAGCCGATGGAATGGTATCAACAATTTCAAACGCCGTTTACTCAGAACAGCGTTTCGCTTCTTTGTCACTCTGCCAAATTCACATCGATTATGATGATGTTTAGTAGTCTGGTACACGAACCGGTCAGCATCGCTTGATTGAATGTGTTAATCCCTTTGAATACGCCAATGTATCATAGCCATGCCGAACTTGAAGATGCTTCGGTTATTTGGCACACTGCATAATTATTTATAAAACAAGAGACACGAGCTTTAATGGTCAGCATACATCACTTTAGGGAATATATTGGGATGTTTTAGTGTCTATCGTTCTTTAACTACTCAAATGTGCAACTCAATGAGTGAAATGTGTTGTTTCTACTTTTTTTCTCCGTTTGATTCCCTGTGGAACGTTAAGCATTTCAGAACCTCCAGGAGATTTTAAATATTGCGAGGCCCAATGGCGCCTGGCCCAAGTTATTGAGGGTGGGGCAATGGTACTTTTCCATAGCCACCAAAATTATTGGGCTGGGCCCTCCGGTTCTGGAGCCACTGTATCAAAAGAAGAAGAGGAAGAAAGATAATGACACGTTTTTATGAATGATGTGTAAAATCAAACCATACATTACTTGTTGGACCCCGTATTACATTTTGTAATAGGAGCAATAGGATAGAAATTAATCTATGAAATTGCACCGAGTTAATATAAAAAAAATGACTCTTTTGTGTGGGTGGATGTGGTGTTATTCCCAGATATTGTTTAAGCAGAATGAATAATAGAGTTCAAAAATAGTCTTAAGGAAACATTGTAAGAGATATTAATGGAAATTTCAATAACCAGTAGGCTAAATGGTGTGCATAATATCTCTAGAGATATCTGGCATAAAAAGAAAATCTGGTTTGAATTTCGCGAGTGAAAATAAAATGGCATATCCCATTTCGATTAAATTTCACTCAAAAAATGTATAAAACAGTGAACCATGCGTGTTTCATATTTTGCTTTCAAATTGGTATATTCAGTCGTATTATTGTATGTGCTGTAGAATGTAAGTAGAGCTTTTTTATGTAATCAGAACTTTGTTGAACGAGGTTACAGTTGGACTGTAATTCATGTAAGGAGGCGAGGTTTGTATAAATATTATTTGTGACCCTGTTTTGACTTATAGTGCGATGTTTCATTCATGATCTTTAATATACCATTCGCCATTGTAGTCCTATGATTACGATTCACAACAATCACAACATTATGCCTTATATGATAGAATCACGTAGTTGTATTTGAAACATACTCGTATTGACCATGAATAGAATTAATACAGCCGTCTATTCAAAATTACCGGGCGCCGAAATTATCCAGTGCAATGACGTCCCAGTAATACAATGAAGGTTGACAACAATTGAGCAGAAGTAACCATGACGTCATTGCACTAGACAATTCAGCGTGGGAATTGTGAATATCGCGTGTTGAGCGCCGGCTATTTTTATTCGTTTTTAGGGTCAATACGAGTTTCTTTTAAATAAAACCATGTGATTCATGCTTGATAATTATTATTTTAACATAAATGTTGTGATTACCGGAGCCATCCTTTAAACAATGAAACAAATGATATAATCGATCTACAGTACTTGTATAAACTCTAACAGACAATTAAACTACAGATAATATAGTACTGTAGAACCCCAGGCGAATGAATAATCTAAGATTGCGTGTTTAAAAGTACTTTTAATACTCACTTATCGCTGTCTCTGGATTGGAAAGGCTTATCATTAAGGCTACGCATTGTTTTGACAAAATCTGTCCTCCAAATTGGTAGCCGTATTGAAATTTATTATAAATATCATAGGAAGAAAAATCACAGTCATCTTCAAGGTAAAAGTCTAAGGATTCTTATTTTAGAAATCGTTTTATTCTGAGTCAAAGGGTAACCTTTATTGCTAGTGTGTGAAATTATTACTACATTCAAGCACCATGTCTTTTTAGAGACACATGTGGACATGCAAATGAAAATAAGTGGTTCTATGACTTCATGAAATTGGCGATTTTTAGTGTTCCACATGCATCAAAAATCGATTTGGTGAAAATAGCGACATTTCACTGAAACCCAATTAAGCCATAGGTAAAGTGTTTTCATCACTTTAGTTTCACCTAGTTTACCTTTGTTTGTCCAATCCGTTTTAACGAACTTTTACCTTTGTTTGTTCAACCAGAGAATTCTTATCTTCTCTGGTTCAACCCATTTGCGGTTCGCTGAGCTTCAACAACAAGAAAACTCACAGAAAAGCATATATTTATCTAATATTTTGGAAATTGGAATTTTCAATCGTATCATTTCATGTGTAAAATGTAAGTACGGCCTTATATGTAATTATAACTTCGTTGAAGCAGGTTGCAGTTGGACTATTATAAGGAGGCAAGGTTTGTTTTATTTAAAATGTACCACACTTTTGACTTTATATACCATTCGCCATTGGACTCCTATGCTTACTTTTTTATTATTCACAAAACATACTTGCTGCGATCGGATTTAAACAATGAAACAGAATGATATAATCGATCTATATTAGCTGTATAAACTCTGGCAGATACGACCTACATTTTTAAATTAAACTACAGACAATACAGTACTCTAGAACCCCAGGCGAATGGATTATGTAAGATTGTGGGCTTTAAAGTACCCTTAATACCCACTTATCACTGCCTCCGATGCTGAAAGGGTTATCATTCATGCGGCTTTTGTTTTGTACTGACGTTTAGACAAATTAATAGAAAAATCTATAGGTTCATAGGAAAAGAAAAGGTCGAAAACATGATTTGTGTATTTTTCGCTTGCCCTCTTTTCTATTTTATTTTGGGTGGATTTATTTAGTTACTGATGATGTTAACAAATTGCACTTTTAGTATGTTTTTTCGGCACAAATAATTTCAACATTATGTTGAGATGTTTTGCATTTAGTTTTCAAACATAGTTTGGAACGTTCTATACCTTTATATAACCCGACAATGAAACGTTTTTTTCTGTAAAACGTTGTGTTTGCCGGGAGTAGTGTACATGGTTTCCGAATTCGGCAGCCTCATACCGAATAAAGGTATGGAAGCACTTTTATATCTGTAGTATTTTCATTTTGATATGTCTTTATCAGATTGCTTTTTGGGTTTGCTATTTGTCCGCTTCATAGATAAGTTTCAAATTTTTTTAAAATTTTGTTTAAATTCCAAATTGTAAATTTTCATGAACAAATTTGACATCAGCATGACAAATGCATTAAAATGAGTACAAACAAGCCTAGTATTGGCTCAGTGGTTCTTGAGAAAATATTTCTAAATTTGGACCTTTTATGTTGAAGCCTATGGCTAGCATGCAGAGTATGCTGTATGCTGTATGATTCTGACTGGACAATATCCAACTGCTGAATGTGCAAAATTCAAAAAAGGTGTTGATATGTGAAATTTGACTGTCAGATAGCCGGGAAAAATGACAGGTTTGTAGCGGTCATCTACCTGCAATAATTATGTACATTTTACATCATTAGATCACATTTGGATGGTGTTATCTCATGTACAGTGTGTACAAGTGATTTAACATAGCCGGTTTGTGTAATGTAGTGTTAAGATGACATGAGGTAATGAGTTAAATTTGCGAAAGCTGGTAAGACGTTTCAGCACGGTTGTTTGATGGCATGTAAAACTGAGTCATTTTAAAGAAAAGTTGAACAATGATGGCGCTATTTATCTAAAATCTTGTTTGCATCTTTACAAGGGGTAGACACTTGTATAATGGTGTTAGAACATCAGAAAACGACTTACAAATGGCAAGGATATTTAAAAAAAAATATAAGGAAATATAATAATAAGTCATATTATTTGGCTAATTTAAATTAAAAATATATGTAAATAGCGCCCTCAATTTGCACACAAATGTACAGTTTATAGAATAAAAATTATCCCCCAAAAGCATAAAAAGATTAATAATTTGATACAGAAACGAAAATCTATATTAGAAATAGCTAAAAATATATGTGTATATTAGTGTGATAACTAGAGTTTTGTTATATAACATTAATAAATGATCACATCAGACAACCGTGTTAGAACTTGCATCAGGAATTAAAAATAGCATGTGTTTTTGGCGGGATTGTACAACAAATAACGAAACAGTCTCATGCTTCATCAACTCAAATTTAAACGCTATATGGGAAGAGCGGAAGTCATGAATATATTCTATATACTTATTAAATTCAGACTTTGTCTCCTAGTGGCCATCACCAAGGATCGAACCCGGTACCTCTTATAACCCACCAGATTTTGTGCATGTTTCCCTGAGATGTGTGAAATACTGAAGAAAATGTCTTCCGCCTAAATCATGCTTTTATCCAATAAGCCCAATCGCCATTATAATTTCCGGTTTTTGAGAGCAGTTTTGCGACACTTTGACCATGTTGACCTCTGACATATCGGGGAAATTGATGTAATAATTATTAATTTATTTATTATTGTCATAATGATATTATTAAAAATATTTAAATAATTAATTTATTCAATAATAATATTGTTTGGGTTTGTTTTCATTCTTGTGAAATATTTTAGATTGTATTTTGTAGGCACCATAACACAAATTTTCCTAAATTTTCCCAATAAGTCAGAGGGCAAAGTGTCCCAAAACTGCAAAAACTGTCCCACAATGCATTGCAAACTTCCAATGCCGATTGAGCTTATTGTTAGTTCGTACTTTCCTAATTGCCAAAAACCCACATCCAAATTTAACTTTTATTCATCCTATTACGAAATTTCATGGTCCAAATGATAACTGATTCTGCGGGCGATCCCTTAATTACGTGTGTTGGGATTTACTATGCATCACTGATAATTCACACCAAGATGGGTCATATTTCATCAAACTGACCATTATTTGGTAAGACACTATGATATTCATTTTCATTCATTTAAAGGTTGGTAACCTGATTCACAGCCTCATCCCCCTCCCACTTTACCCCATCAAAATGCAGCAGGTGAAAGCTCATTAACATATTGTTATTAGGCGTTCCAAATCAGTATATTTCGGAGAAATCATCAAAAACCGTCGAAATTGTCCTGACTGTGGTATACCACATTTGAGACTAATTCAACAGTTTTTTTTTTATATTTTCGGAAATACGTCGATTAGGAACTCCTAATTTCATTATGTTAATGAGAAAAAATAAGATATCTCATTTGATATCAAATTATTGCATGATCATGATGATTATCATTGATAAAAACACTGTAGACTACCAGTATCACGCTATATAAATGTCAGTAATTCCATATGCGTAAGGTTTAAAGAATTCAATTTTCCAAATATATCAGGCCACCTGCCTTCAAAAGATTGTCCTTTTTTCACTTTCGATAGAGCTGAACATTAATTATTTTAACGTACCTTGTTTATCCGGTGGTTTTTTTAATTCGATTTCTTCGAAACAAATTTGCGATAATAATTCTTAAAGGGGGATATCAAACTTACATACAATTTCAAATATCGTCCCCTTTATGCATCTACGTGAGAAAACGAGAATATTTTCAGCGTTAATCTATACGATCCACTTATAAGAACCAAGCCACCGAGGGATGCGAAAATCGCCGGAAGTAGCGGCGCATCCCGCAGGAAAAGTGGTTCCCAATGGTCATTCTAAAGAAGCCATCAGCCAAGATGGCGAAAATCTAAAACAGTGAGTAAGTTTTGGATTTGTCAAGCAGAAAAGCTAACCAATTTTAATCTATAATCCTACAAATGCATCTATTTCATGTAATAAAGTTGGGAAATATATCATGGGTTTAACAGAAAGCAGAACTCAAACACAATCACTTTTTCCAAATTGACAGAAGCAAGTTGATAAATGTTAAATATTTATATGAACTGTTTCCTATTGCCTTGTCAAGTGTTCTCAACCTGAGGCATATAAGTTAATGTTATATTTTGGCGCTTGATTGTTTTTTCAATAGTTCGTTGAATACACATATGTGTTAATGTGGATTTTATAAATGCAACACTAGCGCCTGTGGCTTTTGACTGTCTGGATAACGTTTTAAGATCAACAAATCATACCAAACTAAAATATACATAAGTTTAAATTTAAGAAAACTTTATGTTTACTTAACTTTATTTAGCTAAACGAAGTGAGTAGTATGATGAAAGACAGCTGGTTAAAATACAATGCAATAAATTTATTACAAACCCATGAGAAGAATTAACATGATTAAAGAAAAGGTAAAGAACTCCCACTATGGACCACAATAGCCTCCTCCCAATAGCACAGTTCAACAACCTCAATTAAACAATCATAGTGTAAAATTTGACCTCTATTTGCAGAGTAAAAGTTTTTGTACCCACATTTTCAAAGGTCATTCAATGAATGTACAAATGTACTGGGGTTAAAGGACTTTTTCCTGGTAGATGAGCATGTTGTGGAGCCTAGTGCCCGTCCTCAAACATGAATTTAATTCTATACTAAACATCACAGTAATTTATTTCTGAATTTTAACCAATCATAACATTAATCATAACCCTACAATATGCAACATTAAATCGTCCGGCTAGCGATTCCAAATTTCAAAATATATTGTTGTCTTCTTATAAAACTAAGGTGCTTCTTGAAAGTTGTAAATGAACAATGAACTCCTCACATATGGAGGTGTGAGCATGTTGTTAAGGCATAGAATATGATGCTATGGGAACAAAAACTTTACTTGTTATTGTTTGTTCAACAATAAGCTGATAAGGGCTTGGGGCAATTTAAAACAACAGTGACAGAATTGGGTCAATAGGACGAGGCAGCAAGGAATTTTGTCAAACGAAATAAGAATAAAACTAAAAAAGAGGGGGAACAGTGTAAAATACGGTATACCTGTTTGGATTAGTTTCCCCTGCTCAGAAGTGGAATAACGGAAGGGTAAGGGCCTGTGTGGGTTGTAAGGGTTTCCCCTTCCTCGGGTTATGGGTTCTCAGAGTCTGATAACCCTTTCCACACGGTGTCGACTGCAGACGACATGTTTTAAATTCTCTTTAAATATTCAAATAATGTCATAATTATATACTAGTATTGTCATGACCCTATTTGGAATCAGTATGAAAAATTGATTAAAACGAGTACAAACAAGCTTGGTATTGGTTGCGTGGTTATTGAGATAGCTCTTGATATATTGAGAACATATATCAAAACTTATATACACTTTTCATGTCATAGCTTATGGCCTGTACGCAAAACATTAAGATCAGTCAATCATCTTTGCTGGTTGATTGCAAATGAAAATGTTTGTTATTAACAGAATATTAAATATTTTGTGTTAAGTTTTTTTACCATAAAAATAAAAGTATTTATGATGCAAATAAAAATGTCTTCTACGTCTATTATTTACTGAATGTTACATGTTTTGTGTCTAGGTTTTATTCACGATTAAGGTGTAAATGCAGATGTGTCTTGCATCCAGGGGCGTAGGCAGCTTTCTTGGTCAGGAGGGGCAAAATAAAATTTCGGGGGCACAGACGAAAAAAATTGCAGTTGCATCATACAATACATTTTTAGAGAGGCTTTATTGGGACGATTTGCGCGTGTAGCGCAAAAAAAATTGTATTTTGCACTATTTTCGCACATGATTGGGGGTGAAAAGGGCTTTATTGTGACAATGTGCGCGCACAGCGAGCAATTTTTTTTATATTTTACAATATTTAGGCCATGATCGGGGTGAATTTTGGTAGAAAAGGGCGCTCCTTGCCCTTGTTCTTTTCCTTTGCCCTCCAGATTTTCTCATTCATTTTTTGTCAGAGGGGCACTTTTTCTTTCATTTTTTGTCAGGGGGGGAGTGCCCACCCCCCCTTGCCACCCCACTGGCTACGCTACTGCTTGCATCTATTGTTTAGAGAATATTATGTGTGTGGTGATTTATTTTGTGTTCAATTTCTTCGAAACAAATTTGCGATAGATAAACAATATTCATTGTTGTCTAAGTTAATCATGTCATGTATATTTTATTTATTGAATATCATTGTTTGTTTATATACTTTCGAACATTAAAAATAAATGAGAAACTAGAGTGATTCTTAACTCTTTAATTTTCCATGGGTGAAATTGTATCAAATGTTTAACAGAAAGCATAAGTCAAACACAATCACTTTTTCCAAATTGACAGAAGCAAGTTGATAAATGTTAAATATTTATCTGAACTTTTTCTTATTGCCTTGTCAAGTGTTGGTAGAACCTGAGGCATGAGTTAATGTTATATTATGGCGCTTGATTGCTTTTTTTTAATAGTTTGTTGAATTTGTGCAAATATGAATTTTATATGCAACAGTAGCGCCTGTGGCTTTTGACTGTCTGGATAACGTTTTAAGATCAATAGCTCCTACCAAACAAAAATATAAGTTTAGATTTATGAAAACTTTATGTTTACTTAACTTAATTTAACTTAAAGCGTGATGATAGACAGCTGGTTAAAATTCACTGCATACAAATTCAGGTAACAATTTACGAAACGGGGAAGAACTCCGTCCTCAAACATAAACTTAATTCTAATCATCACAATAACTTATTTCTGTCCCTAATTTTGACCAAGCATAACCTTAATCATAACCATATAATATGCAACATTAAACCTTCCGGCTAACGATTCCAAATTTCAAAATATATTGTTGTATTTTAATAAAACTAAGGTGCTTCTTGAAAGTTGTAAATGAACAATGAACTCCTCACATATGGAGGTGTGAGCATGTTGTTAAGGCATAGAATATGATGCTATGGGAACAAAAACTTTACTTGTTATTGTTTGTTCAACAATAAGGGCTTAGGGCAATTTAAAACAACATTGACAGAATTGGGTCAATAGGACGAGGCAGCAAGGAATTTTGTCTTCTCAGAAACAAACGAAATAAAAATTCTAAAAAACTAAGAAAGAGGGGAACAGTGTACCTGTTTGGATTAGTTTTCCCTGCTCAGGAGTGAAATAACGGAAGGGTAAGGTCCTGCGTGGGTTGTAGGGGTTTCCCCTTCCTCGGGTTATGGGTTCTCAGAGTCTGATAACCCTTTCCATACGGGTGTAGACTGCAGACGACATGTTTCAAATTTTGTTTAAAAATTCAAATAATGTCATAATTATTTGTTTTCATTCATTTTGAATCAGTATGAAAAATGGATTAAAATGAGTACAAACAAGCTTGGTATTGGTTGCGTGGTTATTGAGATAGCTCTTGATATTTTGAGAAAATATCTCAAAACGTCAACTTTTTATGTAGAAGCCTATGGCCTGCACGCAAAACATTAATACAGTCAATCATCTTTGCTGGTTGATTGCAAATGAAAATGTCTCTTATCATAGAATATTAAATCTTTTGTGTTTTTATTTATATTTTTTGGCTTTTTTACAATAAAATTAAAAGCATTTATGATTCAAATAAAAATGTCTTTTACATTATTGTTTACATGAATATTAAATTGTTTGTGTCTGGGCTTTATTCACAATTAAGGTGTAAAAGCAAATGTGTCTTGTATCAATTAGTTGTAATAATATTCATTTAGGGATTCAATCATGTTTCACCGTTGTTCATCACCGTTTAACAACGATGCGGCCGCGTCGTCTGCGTGGTTTACTTCGCGAGGGCAGCTTTAGCTGCCCGAGCGAAGTAAACTCACGCAGACGCGCTGGACGCGAGTTGTTAAACGGTGATGAACAACGGTGAAACATGATTGAATCCTTTTAACAACGAAAAGAAGCTAAAGATCGTATAATTCACGATTATTTTATGAGGAAATATCAGTTAATCATTGTCACTAAGTCTTACAATAACTTCGATGATTTGTCTGTTAATATCAGCAATAAAACTACAGAATAAAACGGCAAAGTTTAGCCGCTACCTGAAAAATACTGAATTCAACTTGTAAGCTTGCATACGCACAAAGGTTCCAGGCATGACGAATTTTACGCGCTCTCGCGTAACGCGTAGTCTCGCTCGCGTTCGCGTATACGCTAGAGTAAAAGTGTGGATTCATCACGGATTAACAACGGTTGGCTCCTGTACAAAGGTATAGGAGGAGTTGTTGAAAAATACATCTTGCATCAATTGTTTAGTGAATAAATGTATTGTTTTTAGCCGCTGTCGTATAATAAAATAAAATAAAATAACATATTTTAAGTAAAACAACGAGGCGAAGTATAGGTGAAGACCTGAGCACAAGAAGACCGTAAGTCCACTTGGCCCTTCACCATGTATACACTAAAGTTACGTATAGTTTCTTAGGGTTTTATAATGTTTAATACATGTACCAGGATGAAAACATCATGAAAGGTTATGAAAGATTTGTTTTGGCCCCTGAACATGTATACAACTTTACCAAACTAAACGAAACTATACGCAACTTAAGTGTATACATGTTGAGGCCAATTGGACTTACGGTCTTCTTGCGCTCAGGTCTTTAGGTTGTTTAACAGTGTCGACTGCTATGGTTTCCGAATTCGGCAAACTCACTTGCACCTAATAAAAGTACGGATGCACCTGTACTTTTACATCTTTAGTATTTTCACTTTGATGTTAGCCGATCTTTACAGGATTGCTTTCACGTTTACTATGAGTCCGCTTCATTAGCATATAATTATTATGCTTGTTTCAAATCACAAATACTTAGTATGTGAATTGTGATGAATTTTAGGGCGTTGTGGTTTGGCAAATTGCTGTTAGGCTCTTTAAAGTCGTATCTGTAAGCTGGTTGACTATGTGTGGACAGTATCCATCTGATCAATGTGCGCAATTAAAAAATGGTGTTGATATGTAAAAGATAACCGTGAAAATTGACATGTTTGTAACGGTCATCTACCTGCGATAATTAAGTACATTATACATCATTAAGTCCCATTTGGACGGTGTTAGATCACGTAATGTTTCATGAAACATGTACGCGTGGATAGCCGGAATGTCTAATTAGCTAATTGTCTAATGTAGTGTTAAGGTGACACGAAACAATGAGTAATACTTTTAATAAGTTAATAAGCTATTTCAGAAATCACAGCAGCAATTTAAAAGAAACACATGGATTTGGCGGGATTGGAAGAAAACAGTCGCACGGATCAGTCTCATGCTTCATTATATTTACTAAATTCCTGGCAGATTTTATGCAAGTGGCCATCGCCGAGGATCGAGCCCGGGATATCAAAGGCCTTGCAACTGCGCCAAGTTTTCTCCATCAGGGTTTGTGTATGTTTACTTGAGATGTATGAAATAATCACCAAAATTTGGTATTAGCAGTCACCATAGGCACTAAATTTAATGCCCACGTGACCCATGGGCGCCGCCATAGACCACCAAGTGATCAGTAGATGTGCTACAATGCTAAGAGACAAATATCATCAAATTTGTTACATATAATTATATATTGGGGGATTCTGCTTTTTTAGTATGTTTTCAAGAACTAAATTTTGAAAGATTTTACAGACTGAACAAAAGTTATCGACGGAAACTCTTACAATAATACTACAAAGTTGCAAAAAAATGACAAATTTGCTAGAAAATTTGGACATGCATCCCACGTTTCCAATTGAAATACACAGGAAGACCACTCGCTGTGCCAAAGGTCACTTTTCCAGACCTCTTGTCTAGAAGCTGTAATGTCATCGCCCATCTGGTCACGTGGGCATTAAATTAAGTGCCTTTATTTAAATACCCTTAGACAACTTAAGGCCACACCATAAACATTTGCAACATATAAAGAGCTTGGTTCCAAACCATGTTAAGTCCACAAACACATGTTTCTGATTTACCTGTGCGATATTGAAATAGCATAGTTCAATAAGCCTTCAAAGTAGAGCTGCCATCGAAAATAATCATGATAATTATGCAAAACTTGCTGCCTTGTTAAGAAGTGTGTCATAATGTGTCCAACACGATTTTGTGTTATTTCACTTGCACAAAATAATAAAAGGCGGGATCAAAGGACAGTATTTTTGATAATTTTACCTTTGACAGTCAGTTCTTGCATGTTTTAACTGGAGTAGAAAAAAACTGAGGTCTTTGTCTGCTTTCAAACGGATGCTTAACACGGGGCTTAACACCATACTGTTCTTGAGGTAATGTTTATATGCCTCTTGTCCTTTGTTTGCTTTTCCTGTCTTGAAGTGCGTGGTGTTTATTGTATAATCCATGAATGAATACATTAATGAGTACATAATAAATTATAGTACTCATTTATGCGTTCCTCAATTAGTACATAAACATATTACCCAAGAGTTAAGCAGTAACAATAATGGATGAAAATTTAACATTGTTAAGATGGGGCTAATTATCAATTCAGCTACAGTAAATACGTAAGAGCATGAAAATACCGGTGTTAATATTGGGGAACAAATCAAAAGATCGATGAAGAATATAAATTAAACTTATTTATATCGGCAAACGGAAAGGGGGTACAGATGTCGATGATGTACTCTTAGAAAACTTCCATATTATGTTGACACACTTCCGGTTTCGTATAATACAATAGGAATGATAGAAGGAAAATCTCATCAAATGAAATCCAAAGACATTTATAACTTTACTCGCAATATGTGCAAAAAAGCTGAATATGATCTTCAATTTCGACGCCTTATGTTTTTAACAATCAATTTGAGCTCGTTCCTAAATCATAAATTACAAAATCAGGTCTTCATTTCTATTCTCCAATCTCTTTTAATGAAATTTAAACACCGTTATCTGTATCCAATGATCTTCAATTTCAGGGTCCTAATTTAACAATTTTTAGCACGTCTCTCAACCAGTGGCGTGCGCGTGCGCAAAGTAGCCCTTGAGACACATTCTCAAAGCTCTTCAAACTGAAATGCAAACATCATTATCGTTACATACAGCATGTCCAAAAGAAGCTCCTACATAATCTGTGGCGCTTTAAAATCAATTTTAGTAAATCGCCAAATAATATTAAACATTTGATCGTAAAATCAGCCTTTCAGATATGGGCGCCATTCCCTTCAAATTGAATCTGAACAGCTATAATTGTCTTTAATGCAACATGTGAAAAAGAAGCTCTGCATGATCTTTAATAATTTCGGGTTCTTAAGTTTAACCCAGATCTAAATTACAAGTACCCCTTCATATCTACTAAGTATTCGCCAATCTGAAATGGAATCTAAAAATGTTATATTCAGATGCCACATGTGCAAAAGAAGCTGCGTATTATCTTCAATATAGGCGCCTTAAGCTGGTACTACACGGGGTACTACACCCCTAATTTTAAATTTTTCTCAAAGAATAACTACACGCTGGTAACAAAAGTTATGTATATTATAGGGGCAAGGAATCCAATTACTTCCCTGAAATTTCGGTGATTCAAGACAAGTGGTTCATTATATATGTTAAGAAATGAAGTACATTCTAGCGGTACCTCTTTTCTTATCATAAATAACATACTGCTTGTCTTGAGTCACTGAAATACAAGTGTAGTAACTGGATTCCTTTGCCCTTATAATATACATAACTTGTGTTACCAGTGTGTTATTATTTTTTGAGAAAAATTAAAAAATAGTCACAAATTTATCAAGGGGTGTAGTACCACCTTAAGTTTTAGTAATAAACTTTCAGCCTGTTCCTAATCATCAATTCATCACAAAAGTTTAAGTGAAATGCAATTGCAATATTGTGTTTATATGCAACATGTACGTAAGAACCTGTTTGATGGTCTTCAATTTCGGCGCCTTAAATTGTTACAATAAACCGTCACCTCGTTCCTAACTTTAAACATTTAATTACAAGAAACTGCTACAATAAACTGCCGCCCGTTCCTAACATTACACATTTAATTATAAAAGCAGATCTATTCTCCAATCCTTTAAAATGTAGTGTCTAGACAAGACACTGTTAGTTTTACATGCAACATGTGATAATAAACTTATGTTTAAGAAGATTTTAACAAGCTTAAGTGTATTTTCACAATAAACTTTTAGCCCGTTCCTAAATCGTTGATTAATATTAAACATTTAAATACAAAAGCAGCCGATGATCTATTGTCGAACCGTTTTTAACAATTTCCAACAGTTTACTAAAAATGCAAATGATGTCCTTGGGAGATACGTCTTCTGTTTGGCAATTTATTTCTCTGCTACTTGTCAACTTGTGAGAACCATCACAGTCACTGACAGTGGACGCAAAAATGTAGGACACTGAATGAGACTTAGCTGTCAACTCTTTTATTTATTTATTCTTGATATTGAGGAGCATTTTAGTTAAAGTGACCACTTCATCAAAGAGTAAATAACAAAAGAAGTCCTTCAGATCCATTCTCCAAACCTCCAAATGTTATCTGACACGCCATTTATAGCTATAATATGCCACATGTGTTAAAAACTAAGGCCGGCTCTAACGTCTTTACCCCTTAAGCGTCGTGTCAGAAAAAAAGGGAAAGTGATTCGGCTTTTAAGAATGTGTTGAGGCCTTACTTTTTGCCTTTCCTCTTTCTTTTTCTTTTCTTTTATTCCTCAATTTCACCCACTTTTTGCCACCCATCCTGCAATCATAGACTTTTTTATACTTTAGATACTGGACGATCTTCACTTTTGATGATATGAAATAAACGTTCATTTGAATAGCTGACATACATTTCCATTTAATTTTTCATATTCATGATCAATATGAAATTATCTTACATTTAAAACTATAATTAAAGAACTTTTTGCGAAGAATGGTGACCTAAAATGTTTGACAAAGTTTAATTACAGTTACAAGTTAGATATTTTTGATAAGTATCTCTTCTGGATTTGACAATCGAGAGGTCTTTCGTGGCGTTTTATTTATTAACATCCTATATTTCACTTGTACATAATAACCATCAAAGTGGACTCGAAAATGTAGGTCTTAAACTAAGCTGTTTATATGCCGTCAAATGTTTTATTTATATACTCTTGAAATTGAGGAGCTTTATTTGTAAAAGCGGACAGCGAATCTTGACGAAGCAAGCATAAATGTTGTCAAGTAGATACTTGACTCAGATACACTGTATTAGAATGACCAAATATTAAACAACGTTGGCTTGAATAACAAATAATAAATAATCTAAATTAATTTTGCACAATGTTGGGTAACTTGTAACTAAAATTGGTTAAATTTAGCCCTAAAATTTAGACTATTGATATTACACCAACGTTGGGCAATGATGTTATAGTAATAGTTCAAGTATTACTTGAAATTGGATTTGTTTGTGGGAGGTTGAGAGAAGCTTAATGTATGCGAGTTGTTAGCGGTAATTGGACGTGTGATATATGGACGTGGACGTGGACAAATAGTTTTTTGTCTTTGCTGTAGGTAAATGGTTGAGCACTTGAAAAGTAAAAAAGTATCCTTAGGTATTCTCAGAATCGGTTGCATCAGGGCAAATGGTCAAGCACTTGAAATATATAAATAAATAAATCATGGAAGTAAAAGTGATCTGAGGCATTCTTATCGACAGTTTTTGACATTTGAGTGTAAACTTGTGAAACATTACACCTCTAACAGATATGGGATCTGATGTTGTTGAAAAATGTTTTATTTATTCTTATCAAACACATAAAATCAGTCTTTAAAGGGAGCTGGTAAAATGACAATCTAGTTACGTGACTCATGATATTTTATACACAAACGCGCTCCGAAAGGATTTAATATTTTATTTACTATGCCAAAAACCTATTACCATGTCCCACTCAAACTAACCTTTTGTTATGCTAATTAGCCTTCCGAATTTCACGTGTTGAAGGTCGCGCTCTACATACATCAATGAACATCAAAAGAGGAGCTAGGCTGTCTCCGTGTGCATAACTTCTGTGCTTTGCACAACAGCACTTATGATAACGCATATGTAGCGCCTGCGTTCCATTGTTATCTATTTATGCTATAATTAAAGACAGGGATAAAAAGAATTTATCGCGTCTGACGTCATCTGTCAATCAAACTCGAGCACGGTTTGTTTACAAGTGTCGTGATGATGACTTGCTGAACGCGGCGGTATGACCGGTCGCCTTATTGTTAATTTTGCACTTTCAAACCTGCAAACCATCTCAAAAGTTAGGTATTTATAGTGGGAAACTTTCTTTGGCGAAGGGACCATGTCAACAATGCCTAGAAAAGCTGCCTTTTGCCTTGTAAAAGTACGTAATTTTTGGCCATTTGCTGCTGTTCCTTTTCTCCGATCAGTACCAGATATATCGGTCTTCCTTTTACGCGCTATTAACCTGTGTTAACCAATCAAGGATCGTAATTGACAGTGACATCATACGCGATAAATTCTTTTTATCTCTGTCTTTAATTATAGTCTCCTCAGCTGCGAGTTTGCTTTTTGATAACATTAATTGATTGGCAAAAATCTTTCCCACGACTTCATCAAGCACGACTTGAAAATATCTTAATCAGCTACTTAATATTTACGAGTAGTCGCGTGGATTGATATTAAGTATGGAGCTCTGACAGTGGAAAAGTTCCCGAATATAACTTTTTCGTGTTAGCTCTTCATAGCCAATCAGAAACGGAGTTATGCGTTAAAATTTGCATACGGATTTTGTGGAGCGAGTATAGTCAAGCCGATGGCGGAGGAGTTCACATTTGCATTGTATATATTGCTTCTGCTTCCAGATTGAATTGTATCCAAGTAGATCAACCATTTTATGTAATTCCCTGAAATACTTTGCTTTGGAATTTTTCATCCAATACCAGTACAAGTGCTCGACGCATAAACCATACGCACTGGCATTGCACTACATAGTTTCGAGCATGTGCAGTGGCAAGATCTAACAAATTTTAATCTAAATTTGTCAGAAGTTTTACAACTTTTGCATTAATATAGATGCACTTTTCATATTTCTAAAGTGAATGTTAAATCCTAAATACGTATTGCGCGTTTAGAGTTTAAGTAAAGAAGTCGTAAATTTCACCCCAATGATATTTCATCGTGAATTTGTAAAACGCCTCATGATGTACAGAAATGTGTGGTCAAATGGGATATTACCTTTTCAAAAAGAGGAAGCAATTTCTACAAAAAAGAAACGCATGCAGCATCAGGTGAACTTAGCTATATATCAACAAATCCCATAATAATGCAATTTCTGTCAAAGCAGGCTATATATATGTATTGGAATCGGAAATGATAGCATTAATGTTGCCTGTAACACCTCGGTGTCCAAATGTGCAGAACAACTGGGTAATAAAAATACAATTGATACTTTTATCGTAGCAATTTGATAAGCCCAATAAATATAACATTAGTTGCTATATTTGTAACAGAATAAAGATGACGCGCTTCCTGTTTATTTGCCATATATAGAAGTTTGTTTTTTATTTGTGGCTAATAATTCTTTTTACTTTCCTTATTATAGTGATTAGATTGCTTATCTAAGTATGGTTGAAATGATAATATTTTTGCCGTATAGCCTAAGTGATTTAATTTCATCCTTGTAACTTGAACATGACTGTTTATTCATTCGTTAAAAACGTTGATTGATTTGTTTACAGCTTACACAGACATAAGTGGTTATTGAAGATAAAATTACCGCCACTTTTGTATTCCAACGGGTCGATCAAAGAAAATAATGACAGCCGATTAGGCCAAATAAAAAATAAAACATGTTTCACGTCCCCTCCCGCTTCCTTTTTTGAGGTTTCTTCAATTTTATTTTTATTTTTTGAAATTCAGTTATAACTTTTTCAAAAATATGTCTAGGAAGTAGAGTTGCTTTCTATACATACAAGAAACACTTTTGTAAGGTTTTGTGATAGTAAGAGGGGGCCTATCTCTCAGAACAACAAATAAAAAGAGGCCTCCTCCTTTTCCAGGCATTATTGTATACGCTAAAACAGCTCTAATTATGGGTATTTACACTGATTTTGCGATAAAAAATAAAAATAAAAAGCCCCCTCTTCCTCCTTTTTGTCAAAAACCTGGACGTGAAACATGTTTTTTATTTTACTTGGCCTTATATAAATTTAAAAGCATTGCGCTAATTTCCATTATTTATTCAGCATGTCATATTATTTTCTTTTCAGTGTCACGTTTTAGATTTACCGGTCTAATTGAGATTATCAAGATTTATCATGTTTATATCCTGCTTTGATCCTCCTCCTTGAGTATTTTGAGTCGATTTTTAGACATGTGCTATAAACTGCGTTTTACCAAGGATGTATTATACCCCTAATAGTTTTTCGCCGAACCACTACAACACTCAAGTAAGCCATCAAACGACTTTGTACCTATTTTTGCATTTCTCACAAAAATCATAGCGCATTGGTGACAAGTAAGATATGAATATTATAGGGGCAAGGACTATAACTACTGTACTGGAAATTTTATTTCAGCACAGACAACAGTTGTGAAGTTGCAGTCACAATTGAGGGAAAACCAATATTTGATCAATAAATCAATAACTACTTGCCTTGAGTTGCTGAATATTCAGTGCAGTAGTTGTAGTCCTTGCCCCTATAATATACATATCTTACTTGTCACCAATGCGCTATAATTTTTGGGAAAAAATGCAAAAATAGGCACAAAATGGCCAGGGGTGTAGTACCCCCTAAAGATAAATGTTATTAGAGTTAGGGTTAGTGTTATGGGTGGCGTTGAGCTACAGTTAAAGTTAGGGATTAAATGTTAGGGTAAGGGTAAGTGTTAGGGTGTCGTTGGTATTTAAAGATGCGCTTGCATTGCATCACATATTAATGATTGTCAAATGATATTAAATTCCAATATTGTGATATGGGTTTTTTGATGTATGAACAGAATATTTAGTAAATACTATCGGAACCACAGCTTGAAAGAAGCAAAACACAAAAACAAAAAAGAAGCATAGTATATCTCGTATGATTTTACATGGTTTAAAAATATTATAATCATTATGAAATTATATATTTATAACAGCCGTGTCGGACCATCCATCACTAATTCAGTTTTGTGAAGGTATACAAAGATTATGTGAACGTGTAAATGATCTGAAGAATAGATAAATCTTTGTGTTAGTATATTAAATTTTGAATAAACTTTTTACACCTGATACAGTAATGTCACATGTAATTATGAGGTTTTGCCAAACTGGAGCGGTTATTGCACCGCGAAGGTGAACCGAGCCACACACTTCACCTTTAGGAGTACACCCCTGGTTTTCGTTTAATTATATTCTTTTTAAAATTATTGATTTAAAATTAAACTAATTAGTGTTAATTAATTGACATAATTAATATTAATTCACTTGATTAATTTAAATTAAATGCTTACCCATTTCCTGATATTAATCTTAAAATTAACAACTAGCGCGTAACTTGGGTGTCAAATATCACAGTATTCATACGGGTTACCACTGTCAGATTCAAGTTCAGACCCACAATGTGTCCCTTGGTCCCACTTCTCAGTACAAGCCATACATATATACCAGAAAGACTTAACTTCCCACATATACGAGGCAGTTATATATTTTGGCATGGGAGGGGAGTAAAATGGATGCAATAGGCATGTTTTTATTGCCTTTCTTACCTTTTTCCCCATCATGTGACGCCACTAGGGGGTCATACCTTCGCGGCATTTCTAGATATGCCCATTTAAGACCAAAAGGTTAGTCAGTTAGTAAGTAAGTAAGCAAGTAACATACATTTCTATAGGTATTACCTGCGGTCCACCAAAATTTCGCGCCACAGCGTGTTGTCTGCAAAACTAAACACGCGTCGAAATTAGAATTTGGCGTTTTGTTAAATAAAGGGTATTGATAGTGAAATTGTCATAGTCAACTTAAAGTAAGTTCATCAGCCATCACACAAATATTGAGGCATAATCATGATAATATTGTTACAATATCGGTACGTAAATCACTACATTTTTTATTTTTACGTTGAAAAAATGTTATCTGGTTATTAACCGTCATATCTGATTAGGGGTCTTCAGTAATGAAGAAGGTTGTTGTTATACGCTCGTAATTTTAACTGATTGAAAAAAAATGAGTAGAAACCTGACGCTTCAATACGAAATGTAAAGAAGCATAATTTGAAAGATACAAATCTGAAGGAATAAGACACTATTGGAATAACGTGATTAAAACGGAATGGATTCCAATAAATTATAGTATTACGCCTTTATAGAGAGAGAAGGAGAGTTTGAAGTATATTTACAATGGATGAAAAGCTCTTTTAGCGCTCAATGTTTGAAAACATCGTTAAATACATACATTATTACTTACTCTCGGTGCACAGAGCACTTGTTAGCAAAACCTGTGTTTTACAACTAGTGCAGGTGTGTGTAGACTCGTAGGGGCCCGCGTAAATGTAACAGACTATCCGGAATAACGGAATACAATTTCATGGAATGAAGTCAGGTAAACAAACTACACTGATAAGTTTACATGTTCCCTTTAAATGACAGTGTAAACCTTAATGTTGTGCATAAATTTATTCAGGGAAACTCAATTAACATAAAATACGGAACTTTTAAGTATTTTATTATATTAAATGAAAGGGACTTCACAACGAGCGTTGATAATATTGTGGATATTAGCTGAATAAAAAAATGGAAGCATAGTATATCTTGCATGATTTTACATGAGAACTACCTGCCAATTGACCAAAAAGAAGTTTTCATTATCAATTGGACCAATCAGCAACATTGTTAGAATAATTTCACAACGCAAAAAAATTGGGGTGAATTACATAAAAAGCTCCATTCTGATTGATGATTAAACTGAAGATATCATGTAATTGACCAATCAGAGGCAATGTTAGATCAGCAGGTAGTGCTCAGGGGCTTAAATGTTAGTCATTAACCATCCTTGACATTACCTATGAAATGATGTATTAATAATACTATTCAACCGTGTCAGAAGATCCATCACTAATTCAGATTTGTGAAGTTAAACAAAGATAGATGTGAACGTGTAAATGATCTGAAGAATAGATATATTCTTGTGTTAGTATATTGAATTTTAAATAAACTTTTTACACCTGATACAGTAATGTCACATGTAATTATGAGGTGTTATGAAAAATCCTGCCATTGACTCCGATAATTTCGCGCCACGGCGTGTCGTCTGCAAAACAAAACACGCGTCGAAATTGGAAATTGGCGTATTGTCAAATAAAGGGTATTGATAGTGAAATTGTCATATACCGTAAAACCCCGTCTACAAGCATATAGAGTGCTTCTAATGAAAGCTACATTAATCCAGGCGCCATTATGGAGTTTGAGCAAATAAATTACGGATCCAAGCATATACAAACAAGTATTATTTTAAGACCAATCTATTGCATTGGTATATTTACGCTTGCTTCGAATTAATTTAGCTTTCATAAAAAACACTATATATGCTTGTAGACGGGGTTTTACGGTAGTGAACTTAAAGTAAGCACATTCAGCCATCACACATATTGAGGTATAATCATGATAATATTGTTACAATATCGGTACGTAAATCACTTCACATTTTAAATATTGTAAACTTTATATTTTATTCTTAATACATTCAATTTATCATAATTGAAAAGAAGTATAAACCGTCTTATCTGATTATGGGTCTTAAATGGAAAAATACGCTCGTAATTTTAACTGATTGAAAAAATTGAGCAGAATCTTGACGCTTCAATGCGAAAGATACAAAACTGAGGGAATAAGACACAAATGATAATATGACCCTTTTAGAGAGGGAGAAGGAGAATGTGAAGTATATTTACAATGAATGCAAAGTTATAGCGCCAAATATTTGCAAACATAGTTTAGTATGTACTGTTACTTGCTCTCGGTGCAAAGATCACTTCTTAGGAAAACCTGTTTGCTTTGCAAGAAACACAGATGCGTAGACTCGTAGGGCCTCCTCGCAAATGTGACAGAATATCTGAAATGGGAATACAATTCGATGGAATGAAGTCAGGTAAACAAACTAAACTGATAAAATAGTCATATACAAGCTCCATTTGTAAAAAGTTTATGTTGTGTGTACATTTATTCAATAAAACTCCATTAACATAAAATACTGAACTAAAACTGGTCTTTTAATAAATAAAAGGGACGTTACAAACAGCGATTGTTCATATTTCCTCCAATTAAAGACTCATTCAGTGATCCCAGCGAAAGTGTAAAAAAAATTAAAATAGTTTATAAATTGCTTAAAAGGATAGGTCATTCACATTGTCATTTGTTATTTGAAATGAAAAATTTGACAAAAAACAAAGAAAACAGTACTGACGAAGTTGAAGCCCGATTCAGTATATAAATTACAGATGTATGTAAATTCCCCATTTTATGCTATGTTACAATGACAAAGGTACTAAAATCGTAATTTTTAAGATCGTCTGGATGAGCAAATCACTATGTGCCTTTAAAAATGACAACAATTTGCGTATTTTCTATCTGCCTATTTTTTCCTATTCTTCCATCATTTTCTCTTTCTCTTTCTCCTTTCTGTCCCCCCCCCCTTCCTTTACCTTTTTCCCTCTTTCACTTTCTCTCCCTCTCTATCCACCGCCTGTTCTATGCATGCCTCTTTTCTCTCTCTTTATCTCTCCAGTAGTCTGGTTGAGGTGTCAAATAACTGGGTTGAAACGTTTATCAGTATTTTCGGTTACCTTTAATTCAAAAGTTCGTACTACTTGCAAATTATTTACATGATTTTAGGTTGATTGAGTGCAGCGTTATTAAAATAGAATTTAATTTCGCGTACGGCTTGCTACTGGTCATAAAATCTTGTAACACCTTATAGGATAACTAATATAAATGAGGCACGATTTGAAAAATATACAGACATAATAACCATTGTCCCTTAATTGATGAAGTATCGCATAAGTGTAGTTTTGACACCCAATGTATCTTTAATCTACCAAAGGTGTCAAGAAATTTATTCATATACTTCCTGTTTGCAACAATAAGTATGTATTATTAAGGCACAACTCCGGGACGAGAATTCATTATTAAAAAACTGCAAATTTGAAAACTGTTTCAGTTTTCAGTGTTTCTTACACTATATATTGTTACATAGCTAAATTTTTACCGTGAGTATATTAAAGTACCTTGTAATTGTGGATAATTTAAACAGATAATTATAGCTTACAATGTTGTTTCACGTTCCCTCGGGTAAACGAGCATTAATAAACGACACGTCTGATTAAAATTGTGTGGTTTTAGAAAAGAACTTTGAATTTCACCCTGAAATTGGTGCGCTTAATGAATGCATTTTGAATATATTGACAATATTGGTTTTGTTCTTCACGTATCTATTTTATGTTAAATGAGTAATATTTGACAAATTACTAGTTATGAAATCAAATAATTGCACTATTTAAAGATCGTTAGTTTCATTAAGATTCTCTTATTTGTTTGTTTGTTTGTTTGTGGTTTCTTGTTTGTTTTATTGCGGAAGCTTCATTAAGCCAAATACAGTATGGCTCAATTCAATCTTTATTTTCTGAATTAATTGTTGATTATAATTGTTGCTACTAACTGCCCAGTTGCTCTACCAAAATGTATAAAACCAAAGCAACTATCTACCCCAATTACTAGTATTTAACCCCCCACTAGTGTCACTCCAAACATCAATTAGTGATGGTATAAACTAACCCTAGTTAACAGTGCAGGTGCCTGGGCACCTTATACCCAGCTTGGTTCATGTCTGGTCAGATAATTGCTCATTATAATTGTTGAATTAGTGGTCACTTGTTGACAGCTTATCAGTAGCCTGGATCAACAGGGGTGCATTTATATCATTTTTCATAGAGCAATTGTTCAAAATATCTAATGTCAAATGGTTCCTAAAAACCTTATTTGTGAATGGATTTTTACCGTTGACAAAACAAAATGTATGTTTAATATATTAATTATTCCATTAACAGCAGTTTCCTGAGTTTCCATCCATAAATAATCACAGAGTATCATCTGTTTACAAAATAAGTGTTTATTTTCAGAGTTCCAATTAACAATTATCAGTATTATCTGGTAGGGTGCCAAATCCAGCCCTTGCTAATAGTTATAGTCAGAAACAGGTATTTTGTCCTGTAGTCCCTGGCAACCCAGTCTGCTTGTGGCTCACTTGCAAACATACACGACAGAAACCGGCTGTGAAGGAGCCTAATGCACGTAAACAACTTGCTTATAACATGTATAATAAAATCCGATTTTGAGTATAATAAAGAAAGTCATGCATATGCAAAATGAAGCAATTACCTATTGCTAACTTGGAAAAATGCATACTGTAGCCCAATCTTGTACATCATAGCACCCAGTTTTGGTTTGTGGTTTCGAAATGTTGCAATTAAACATTAGTTCTTTCAAATATGAAACGCTAAAACCCAAATCTAGAACAAACAATCATATATTTAGAAAGATATAGCAAACTTTCCATGATAGAGATTGGACCCAAGACAAAGTACACCCAAATTAAGTGTCAATTCAGAAATATCCCACCATGGTGGAAAAATATTACAACCTTAAATATTCCATGCACTATTGTATAATAAAGTTCTCGGCCATCCAATCTTTTAGATCTATATCCTCACTATAACATACAATGATGCTGTAGAGAGTATGATCGCTTAGCTTTATCTCAAGGGGCAGAAAATGAGTTGGTTTATGAAACGCTGCTAATTATTCGGCACTTTTTCTGTGTACTAACATCCTTCTTATCAACAATCTATATATATACATGTAAAACAGAGTAAAATTTCGACAATATAGTATTGCAAATTAAAAAAACAGTACTCGAACAATTTTATTCCGCTATAATAAACTATAATAAGGTATACTTAAAAACAAAAAATGACACTTCGGGTCTACTGAGCAATTAATTAGCCTTGTTGGTTTGCTTAATGGGGTCTCTAGATATAATAAATAGCCTCTATAAATGCAATTATCACCACTGTTACAATGTCTTCCTTTGATGTTAGTTAATGAAGTAATTATGGGCTGATTTCTCGAAACTCGGCCAGAATTAAAACTTTGTATGGTACTTGGATTTTTTTATATTGAACTTGTTAAAGATAAAGTAGGTAATGGTGTCTCCAATGGACAAGGTACCACCAAGGATCAAAGCATAATACAAGAGGATACCTAGAATATATAAAAACAGAGAAAGATTTGAAAATACCTGGCTCAAATGTTTCTGATGTGAGAAAAGGGATAAATGTATGAGATTTTGAGTATTGAATTTGATGAAATAGGTCAGATGAAATGAGCAATGAAGGTATAATGAAGAAACGAACCTAACAAGTTATAATATATTTGTAGAACTCGTACTAACTAGTCCTATAAGTCAGTGTCCTAAGCCTAGTGGTGTAATAAACCTTGCCTCCAGCCGGGCTTCAAGAAAACGACCATTAGAGGTCAGGTGTGAGAGAAAAAACAGCCTGCATCTGAATCTTTATGTATTAAATTCCAATAAACCCATATACTTCGGTTTTTAATAATCTTAAGGACAAAATGATTGATTTGGTTTTTAGAATCTATAAGGAGAGGTACTAAATCGATTCCCTGTCATTGTCATTGTATTTTTATTGCCTTTAATATTGTTAATGTCCATTCATAAAGCTTCAGGTCAATTAATAAAATCTTTAAAGTTGTATTGTAATTCCGTTAAGTGGGTCTTAACGACACTTATTTTGATTAATTGGTATTAGTCCTGGTGCCGACGATGAGGGCGTGTACACTGGCTGTCGACTTCATAATTTGACTGCTGAATAGTTTTGATAGCCATTTAGTAGCCATGATGCAGTCATGTCTGCAGTAGAATTCACCACGACCTTTGCAGGACTTAAACTCCATTAAAAGCTATTAAACCAAGATAACACTCATTGAAAACAGCTCAACTATGTTAAATCAGATCTTCTCTGGTTAAATCCACACTACACATGTTTCTGTTTTACCTGTGCAATGAGCAATGAGCTGGTATTATAATTTCAGTTGGGTGAACGATTATAAAGCAAACACAAGGTAACAATACTGTATGGGCCTTTGTTTACGAAATGAGACTATAGTCTGCATATTGTTAACCAGCATTCTTGAAAATGAGAAACATAATGGTTGCAGACTTAACACGGTTTGGAAATAATTTCTTCATATTTGTTGGTGTTATCTGTCGTTTACATATCCTTCCTAAAACACCAAAGTGCGAATATTTCCAAACACCTAAATTAGCTAAAAATTTAGGACTTGTTACAAAACTATATTTTCTAGAATTTCAGAGAGTACTTTAAATATTGACCGGTTATTTTTCACACAGTGACGTTAACTAGGCAATGCCCATATACCTATAACATGCACTGTTTGTAGAGGTCACGCGTCAATGGTGAGAGTACTGTGTATTATTTATAGGAAAATGGACAGTAACTGCAGTATGCTAAGGTTTTGTGTTTTACATATTTTTTTATTCAGTATTATTAAGCCATAACATCATTCCTTTGTCATTCTGCACACAAAAGGGTACACTTTTGATGTGTTGTCTCTTTCTTAGAGCGCTAATTAACTGACGAGGTGCAATCTATAACCTATCTGAATCACACAACAAAAAACACCAGGAAAAAAGATCACCAGGTCAAAAGTCTCCCCATATTTGACGTTGTTCTGGCCTGGTCATCTCAAAATGAAGTTCTACCCGCAAACGTGTGCTTTAATTCTGCGTACGTTTGCGCGTTTCTAGAAAAGCACTTTTGCAGGGAGAACCTCGTTTAGGGCGAATTGCCCTAAAGATCACGTGAAGTTTATTATCATGCTTTCTTGCCTATTACTTCAGTGTTCGATAAACTGGAAAGCAAAACCATATCAATACATCTCACTCAATATTTTGCTCATGTTAATATATTAATTTATACTAAGGACAAAAAAATAGTTTATAGTCAATATGTGTCGACTGATTTGTCGTCATTGCAATAGCCAGAATGGAGTCAAGTGACTCTATAAGTGGAGTAGTGAACTAGCACTGACTCTCCAAAAGAGTCACCTAATTATCACGTGACTGTCGGAGTGACCCTGTAATGGAGTCAGCGTGACTCTATTAATGGAGTTTGGGTTACTCTAGGAGCAGAGTCCAGCCACTACGCGTCTCTATGTCTAAAATGACTCTATATTGGGAGTCAAATGACTCCTGTGTAGTGTAGAGTCATCAACAGTGACTCTTCAGCGGAGTCAAGAAATTTATGACTCTTCATGGGAGTCAAATTACTCCCAATATGGAGTCATTTTAGACATAGAGTCGCAGAGTGGCCGAACTCTGCTTTGAGAGTCACCTATACTCCAGTTTGGCTTTCAGTGTAGGCAATTCCATTTGAAAAACATACTTCCTCTGTGGAAGACGTTTCTTAAATCTTCCACATGCGTATGGCAGACTTAAAAATGAATAGCCCATTCTGCTTAGCGCTTCTTATTTAAAAAAAAGGATTTTGATGATTGATTAGATTTTTTGTATTAAAAATCGCTTATATAATGTCTTCAAATAGTCTATCTAGACGCTGATCCCATTTTTCTGTTGTACAGAAAGCCTTGTTGTAAATAGGCAGAGGTGTCTCTACAGCTTATCTTAAATGTTAAGATAATCCTAATTTTGGTTTTTATTTATTTTGTGCAAATTACCTCAGAATACGAACTTGGAATTGGATTTCTAGGAATAGGTCATACGACTCAGTCCCAAAATAAAACTTTTACCCACTCCCTGGGCTCTAGTGTATATAAAAACAATATGCGTGAACATTTGTGACCAGATAAAACCAAGTATCACCAGAGACCATGGGGATGGAATTTAGTTTTGTTGGTGAAACTCTAGTGTCATTAAAATCCTTGAAACAGCATCAGATAACACGGTTGTTTCACGCACAATCTGAAAATGTGAGTAAATAATGCATTTTACGAATCTCAGATTCCGGTGTTAAGTGTGAAAATAGAAAGCTTAATGTCATTTAGGTACAAAAAGTCTACGTGACAGCTATGTTGGATATTTAAAGGAGGGATATAGTTTATTAGACTATAAACAGTCACGCATCAACTTGTTATTTGAGTCTTTACACATGATTGATGACTTTTGGAAAAAAGTACGATAAATGATTCTATATCTAAAAGTTTTAAAATATCAGATTGCGTTTACTATTACGAAAGTTTTTTCGAAGCATGGCGTCTATCTATAGAGTTTTTACTCCATGTAGAAGAGCATACACGTAAACATGGGATATGATATGCAAGAATATCCTTCGAATAGACAACACTGTTAACACAGGATTGAATAAACGAAATCCATCGAAATCCAATCGGTTGAATGTAGCTCAAAACTTGATATAAGAATATCTGCGTGATGGGCCTCAATGTGAGATAGAAAATTGCATGTTTTGAAATAATTATTGGACCATTCACTTTTTGGTACCATTTTTAGATGCGTTTCTTTTAATAATGCACGGTCTGAGGTTAATGTTCGAAGCCGAACTGCATGGAAGTATACATTGTCATGCATGACTTGCGCGTAAGAAGCACCAACGCAATACGAAATAAACTTTAGTGAAGTCACTTCCGGTTAGTAACCTTAAATTCGCCGTAGAAGTAGTGATGTAACAGGATTCATTACCATAGCGTTGGATTTACACTATTTTTTGAATGTATTGCCCTGCACTATACGCAGGTTGCACCCATCACCTGTTTATATGTGCAATGCATCTCTATTTTATTGATTTTTTCATCCGGGCAAGTCGGGAGGAAAATAATAAAAATAGTTAAATATCCAAAGCTAACGCTAAATTGGGCACCTCCGCCTTATGAATACAAATCTTTTTAAAGACACTACATGTGCGTATGAAACATACATGGATTCGGCATAATGTGAAATTTCTCTAGAATTACGATCCACGTCTTTATCCCTTCATTGATAATTTACGGTGCAATGAAAAGGAATTGCGTATCGTCTATATATGCCGTCGACGCGTCACGCGTCCATTAAAGGAAATCTGTACCATAAACTAATCAATGGCTAATATAGTTATATACCCCTAAATTAAACATACCAGACGGTCTATATGAATGTCGGAATATTCCTAACAAAGAAAAAGCACTTTTAATCCTTCGTTTCTGCGATTCATGGAAGCCGCCATGATAGCTCCTTTCTGCCACAAGCGGTCAGTGTAACTTTTCCAGCAGACCCGCGGCGAGCGTGTGTTGCTATGGCATTCGCAACCCCCACAGCGAATTTTGGTTTTTAGTGCTGTTTTTACCTTTCGTTCTCAAAAGACATTGTTGATCATAAATATTACTTAAAATACATTTTTTTATGTTCTTCTGTGGTTTTATGGGTAAAAATTGTCGCGTTTTCTTTTGAACGAATCGCTTCGTGTCACCAAAGTTCACGAGGGACGAGGCTCGTGGCACGGATTTCGCTGGTTTCAAAATCGGTGTACCGTTACAGCGTAATAAAATGCATCGGGTATCAATATGGCCGCCACCATGGATTACAAAACGATCGCTGATTGTCGTAAGGAATTAAGAATTTCTCCTTTATTTGGACGTATATAAGCTTGGGACTTTTACTGTTTGTCGTTTTTATTATTACTGCAACTATATTGCCATTGATTAGTTTATGGTACAGATTTCCTTTAATATTCATTGGGTGACATTCAGTGTCCATGATTTGAGATGTGAATAGTGAAAATTATTTTCTGATATTTTACAATGTATTTTGACTACTTATCAAAATTCACGACCTTGCACTTTAATGGATGATACGACTTGATCACGTTGCTTTTATCAAATAAACGCCACACGTAATCATTTTCCTTACAGCATGAATAATGACAATGGAAAATATAATAAGTCACGTCACCACAAATAACCCATTTACCGGTTACGACTTAATAATCGGTAGGTTAATGGTTATATTTTTAACCAGAATGCCGGGCTGGACTCTCAAAAAGTAATTAGAACGAAACTCTTCATTCAAACGAACACGCCGTGTATTGGTGTGTTGCAGAATATAAAGATACTTATCCAATACATCCTTTAATAATTACGTTTGGCAATGCTTATAATATTATGGGAATTTATTTTGAAAAAAAAAAGATCACCAAAGCTTAACCAAACTTAATCACGTGATATAGCATCATCTCGACAACCAGAACCATTAAATGTAGGAAGTAAAGGAGGACAAAAGAATACTAGTTGTTAAATTCTATGGTAGAATCTTGCAATGATTTCTGGGTACCTTTCTGGCATCAATACTTTACGGGATATTATTAATGCCTTGTTAAGATATACAAACAAATGCTATAAACGTGACCTATAAACTACATTGCCTTTCTGGTTATATAGAAGGCGCCCACCCAATTAGGGCCATAATAGCCTTAACACATAAATTCTGACCTATTGTATGTTTTTTCCTTTTTCCTCTACGGCCATAATTTTAACAAAGGATTATTTTGATTAATTGCTGCCAATAGGGTAGATTCAATCGTGTGGGCAGAGAGATATGAGTATTGGAAATAGGAATATAACCTTCGCTTGTAAAAACATCGTTCATTATTGGACGTAGATTACCGGTAGAGTATCGGTTGAAAAATGGTACGTCTCATTTTCTCCGGGATTTTCTCATTATAAGGATATTTGGTCACAAAGGAGACATTTTGTTGTTACTAGTTTCTCTATAATATTGTCGAAGAACATGTGGGTAGAATGGAAATAATTTAGATTTATCAGATATAATTTATTTCCTAGGATAAAACAAAATTAGGTTGAAAGAACATACAAAGGCATTCATCTATCATTATTATAGGGATTTTCATTAATTTGCTGAGCCTGAACACTCTAAAATTAACCAAAATTAAAAATTGTGCATGTTTGGAGCAAACATAGATGTGCTACTGAAACTGACATAAAAGTACGATTAATCTGTTAGTTGGGACTTGGAATAAAGAACGTAATAAAGGGTACGGGTATAAAGTTCATTTTGGTGACATGACGTCATATGAAAACGGACTCTATTCACTTTGAAATGGCATGTTGTAGCTTGTAAGGTTACAATAACGTCTGGTACGAGTCAATGAATATGATTAGAATTACAGCCTAGGAGAAAGACAATACTTCACTTGAAATGACAGTGCGCCTTCGAGTTACAATTAGGTAGGGCGAAAACAATATTTACCAACAACCGATGCCGTGCGAATGAATTTTGGTAATATTACAACAAAAATGTCATATAATGAGAGAAAATATACCAGTTCGAAGCATCAAAACCCAAAATATACTTTTTTGACTATATAACTTGGTGAATTTCAGTGATTCTTTTCAGATGTCACACAAACAAATAGTTCCTCGTCGTATTTCCATGCATAGCCCAGGCCTATTAGTGGTATACGGTATAACCTTTAGTGTATGCTGGTGAGCCACAGATTTAAAAAGGGATAAAAAGGGTCCTACTGGTTGGACTATTTAATTCTATGAATAACAAGAACATTTCTATCTAACTCGGTTTTTTTTTTTGTTATCAATAATTGATATTGTAAGCGCCCTATCGCTACATATTACCTAAGTATACATTAATAAAAGACAGCTTTGTTTAGGTTTAATAATCATGCCATTTGTCAAGGGAGTTGTAAGGAAGAACAAGGAGGGTGGGTAGGAGTATCATTAATTTTCCATTTGGTACCTATATTCCGACGAGTGGGTGCCTATGTAAATAGGCAATAAAATTGAAATTAAATGTCACATACCTATATAACTCTTAAATTACCAGAATGAAAATAATATAAAGGTATTAAAGATAAACACGTTGTGATTGAGATTGCCATCACCTATTTACTTTTTGCATGCTATAAAAGAAAATAATCAAAAATAAGCCATCGCAGGTCTAAACTATTTCAATGCGCAAATTGATTAAAACGTACACAATTAAATTGAGTAAATTAATAATTATTAGGGTAAGTGTGGTAATGAAAACAGTAAGGTTAATATATATACATAATGTTGTTTCCAGTGAATTGCGATTAAAATCATTAAACCACGCTCCTATAAAATAAAATAATTAAAAACAAGCTGTGGCACGTCTTAACTAAAACGTATTGCAAATTTACAAAACGTAAAGAAATGAAAACTTGCAAACTCATCATCAATTTGTGAATATTGAAGCAGGTGGTGGCATAATTGAAGATATATATTTGTAGGATTATTTTGGCTAGAACGCTGATCTTCAATAGTTGCTCTGTGCGTATTTTTATTTAAGTCGCTTACACTTGTTAAAACAAAACAATTATTAACGTACAGAGAGTTGACAGTTTTGTAAAATTTACTGTAACTGGGGCCAATCCCTGATACAAGTCGCCTAGATATAGTGTAAAATTTAGGATGAGCCCAAATGCCTGAAAGGTCACTGCTCCCTCTACTAAGTTGCCAGTCTTCTGCTAAAGATAAAATTTGTGACCAAAATGTATCTAAAATTAATGCATTTCTACATGTAATAGAAAAGAACTTAAAGCAGCCATCGAATGCATTTATTTTTCATTATTATGTGATGAAAGTTGTCAAAACCAATTACATTATTTTTCAAAGATTTTATGAAACCATGGTGCAAATCGTCTGAGACTGTTAAGGATGACAAATTACATAACATGTTCTACAAAAATATAGCATCTTATAACCAACTTAAGTTTGTCACAATTCATAAAAATGTCAGCGAGCTGAATAAATTGATTGATTAAGAGTACTTGTTGTATTGTATAGAATGATATTAGAAAATAATAGAAACAATGGAACGTTATAACGGCGTATACGTGTATGTGTTATCTTTCCATTACCTCATTGTGTCTTGTATAACCCGTATGACATAAGAGACATCATAAACTTTCTGTCAAGACGTTTTGACATATTTAAACTTCACGACGTTACGTAAACACATGATGTGAGGAAAATTATAGAGAGTGAGATATTGAGCTCAGAACTTCATAATACAACTTACAAGCGACACATAAACATGTTTCAGTTTTTTTGACATACCCTAGTTTCTTATCCACTTGACAATAGCTTGATTCAAGTCTATGATTTACATTTTATAACTCGCAGACAAAGAAATATCGCGCCTATTCATTCAGTTTTTGTAATCTATTGTAATTCCATTCCATGGTACTGTCACTGATCATGTGGATGCGCTTCTATAGTAACAGACCATGACTCCTCCCAACAGCTGTCAATCATGCCAATCGTTCTGTCACTGTCTTTCAGGTATACTATTGTGTATGAAAAGTTGGTTTCAAGATCTCCTGGTTGCTGAATTGACGTTCTTTGTTTCACACGCACCTGTTCCAGCCAAAAGTATGTCTGTATGCCCTTTGTGAACGGGAGCTCAATGGGCCCAAATCAAATCAACCCAATGCATTCTGGATAATTTATTAGGTGATGCAAAGACTGTACGTAGTTAAATAATTATAAATTTTCAATCCATTCAGTACCATTGTCCCAACTGAAAAGACAATCATGTTATGGTTGACCTAAATACGTCAATTACCAAGATCTTGAAATTAATCTCACTATCACACGAAAAACGTAAACAGTACTTATTATATCTCCTTCATCATGTTTACTGTACCGTTCTTTAACACGGTGTTAAACAATCATTCCACCCCGATAATTACTTTTCGGTACAAATTCTCAAAAGATATAAAAAAAAAAAATAATGTGGCTTTTGTAAGGCTCCGCTTGGTCTTTATCTCATCACGATAGCGTTGCAAAGTAAATTAATACAAGGGATGCCTACTGCGTCTTGGGTATTAAAACGTGATACTGAGACCATCAATTCGTGATGGAATCATGCCTTGGTTCGCTTCAATAGATGATCTTTTCAATTAGCAATGATTCTTTACATTGGGGGTAGTCTACATGAGAGACCAAATCCGCATTGATGAGCGTCACGTATGTGATCTGAAGTGCGTCTAAATCACATTGCTGCACTGCGTGGTGGACGCGTAAAAGCAACGCTCTCAAGCGCGTCTTGTTATAAAATAGACATATTATGCAGATGATTGGAAATCTTCGGAAAATAGTTGTCGTGTAAAGTAAACAGAAATGTCACAGCCAATCGCACACTTGCGACAACGCGTTCAATGCGCGCGTGGCGTGGTGCTCTTGTTCACATCAATCAGGTACCGCGTTGCTCTTCTTGACACATTAAATGCGGTGTTCACTAAGTGATTGAATACGTTATTAAAACGCTAGAAATTGATTAATTGAATATGTTTTAATGTGCGTAACGTTACGCGTTTGCTTAACGCGCATTTACGCGCCTTAGTTGTTTTCAATTGGAAAAATATTCACCCTGTTACAGAGTGAAATTTGTGTCGTGTAGGCCCAAAGCATATTACACTTTCGTGTGTAGATAGTGCTATTTTATCATGTGCACTCAAAAAGGTAAACACTTGATAACCAACGTAAGGATTGAATGAAAATTAAACTTATTAATTTGACTATAAACCTCGCATGAATAGACATAACTCTATTTCATGCAGAATTGCAATACTGATCATGTAATAATTAACGAAGAGAATATAAAGATAGGATCGTTTGCACTGAGGAAACGCACGAATGAACAAGGAAGTGTATTAATTAACAAATTATATTTAACCCAGATGCGTCACGTTAAATTCAGTCTCGTACTAGGCAAAGCGAGATATAAACAGATTTCGATACAACAAAGCAGTTTACGCAATATAAGTTATCACAACACATTACATTGTCAAGCAGAGCAAATATAGAACTGAGGAGGGGAGAGCATTTCAGGTAGCAGTATTGGATAAAATGTGACCGTACACGACGAATGAGCAGTAAATTCCCCTCGGTCAATTTTATGTTTAGAGAATATTACCATAAGCTTTAAAATGGTATATCATTTGACTTCAAATGATATCCAGAAGTGGGGGTAATGGTTTGTTGAACTTTGCTCCTTCAACAAAATGGTAGCTTTTTTCGTTTCTTGTTGTCTTTTTCCACTTTGCTGGTAATAAATATCAAACAGTCATAATTGGCGGTCGTTTCAAATCATCCCCAAGTCAACGAGATTCAGGAATGTCCACTCATTGTTAATTGTTGGTTATACATACCTAGACAAAATACAATCCTTTGTAAGCCACAACTTGAACAAGATTTAGCCAAAGCAAACTAGAGATATTTAACAATGTTATACAGATAGGTAGAAGCTCATTATCCTCTTCAACAATAGGATTATCGATTGGTTTTAAAGGTGTTTCATTTACGCCGTCAAAATGAGATACATGTATAGCACTAAGTTGAGGTACCTAAAATACGACCTTCATGTACATTTTACACTGTAACTCAGAATACAATTTAAGATATTTACGGCTCATTCGTGGTGTACGGTCACAAATAATGCCACAGATTACCTGATATCAGAGTTAGTAATGCATCAAAAGTAAAGTCCAAAAGCAGACCAATAGCGTTTCCATCTATGTATATATTAATAAGCAATAATATAGAGTCATCCGATCCGTTAATAATAATTTATACCAAATGTCATTTATGTGCAATATCCTTATGCGTAATAACAGAACAATTTGAGATTGAATGTTTTGTGTTTATATGTTTGCAGGTAATATTGAATATTGGCCGCTAATATTGCGTTCTCATGATCAATAGACGTAAGGTCACAGAAATGAAATTATTTAAGACGAATAATGAAAGCAAATATCGCAATAAAAATAAAACTAGTTATTGAAATCAACCACATACTATTTTCATATTACATGTACGTAATAATAGACATATAAATATAAATATTCGTACCAATTATGTAATAAGAAAATCGTTTCTTATATGAAATCTGCCTGGTTGCCACAGAGTTCCTTAACATCCCCTGCAAACATTCGTGCTTAAAAAGTGAAACGACATTACCAAAAACAATATGGAATTATTCAGATCTAACCTACTACTAATTAAAGTACGATATTATATTTCATTTAATGAAGTAAGCTACACTTTATCCCACTTCATACGGTCAATAGAGGCCCTGCATGAAATTATCGACTGGCTCCAAACAAAGGATTTGAGCCGGTGTCCTTCACCGTAGTTATGGCGGAGTGCAGTCCATTCAATCAAATGTTGTCATCAACCTATTTGATCGTAGTGCAGGGTTATGTGTGTAAGACGAACTGTCACGGTAGATTGCAATCATGCTTTTGTTGAATGCATTTGAGTAGTCCGCCATATTTACGGGATGATACGTCACATGCAAGACCTCTATGCAACCTGTTCAACTGCAATCATTAATCCCGGGTTTAACATCTTTAAATTCCACCCATTGCTCATTCAAACTCTTATACTTCCGCCTAGTCTTTACAGCCAATTTGCTACCCATACTCATCCTGTATATGGCTTTACCTAGTTTTTCAAATCTTCCACAAGTGGAGTGAGGACGTTAAATGGATTAACTCAATATACTTCAGGAATGGTCTAGTTTGAATCAGCTAAGGGTGGGATAGATGTGGCTATAGATAATTTTATTTAAATTGAAACCGTTACATGATATCGTGTCCACAAATCAGACATGCAGACTACGTGGACTCTTGACGTCTTTGTAACTTTTATAAAACAATCACTCAAAATGTGTGGCGGTTAATGCATTAATATGTCATTAGAATTGTCTTAAGTAGCTGAAACTTGAGAGATACGTATTAGGTATAGATCAACAACTCATACTTAGTAGATGACACGTTCTTGTTCTTGTGCTTTTTTAAAATTTATTAAAATAAATATGCTATTTGCTTTTCATGCAAATTATTGTAAAATTCTTGGCACTCTCCCAACGTAAGTACAAGATTTTTACAATTTATAAATAAAGTATTTTATAAAATAAGCATTCAAATTGAGAGCGTAAACGTCTTGGTAATTGTTTTTCTAGCATTGGAGGCTTTTAAACTGATTTCATGATTTCAAAATAAAGTTGAAAATGCTTTTAAGCATACTCGAGACAAGTACTAAAATGCTATTGCTAAATTAATGTGGAAAGAAACTGATAATTCTTGCACCATTTTGATACTTGTCGACAACCAAAATTCACATTTATCACATTTGTCTTGCATAAAAGAAAAAACCTGTAATTTTCACATAAAAGAAAAATGACATTTAAGGTTATAAACTTCAATATAACGTTTGGATCGTATTTTGACAGCTCTTCCTGGGTCTACTTGCGGTGAAATATGATCCGCGAATATGATGCCGGTTTCTAATACTTCAATACGGCCTGTGAAAAGCAGAAGTATTGATAAAATGCTAGCACACTAATATTGAAAATGTGAACAAGTTTAAACAGCTGAATCACATAGAGAATTACTATTACATGATGTCAGATCATAAAAAGGTCATGTCACATCAAACATTTCTTTTCTGGAACAAAAACTGCAGGTGCATATTCTTTTGCAAATTTCAAATAGAAGGTGTTGTATAGGTCTCTTTCGTCTTGCTACGGAATTTCTTAAGGCTCGAATTTCGCACTTGTCCGTTGGTTATAGACCCACTTCGGGAAATCCCGAAAGTCTTTACGATTGTAACAGTAAAGCTGACTTTATACTACATCGCTGAACGATAGCGATTAGTTTTTAGCCAAGGTAGAACGTTTTTGTTGCGTTGGGAAAAGCGCGCTACTTAAATAGCAATAGCTCGTCGTTCAGCGCGATGGCGTATAAATTCAGCTTAAGTTAAGCCGATGCGCACATAGTTACTGACTGTTGATGCACAGTGACAGTAGTTCAATGACATTATGCGCATTGCTTGCAAAGGATTCTGGTATATACCCAAAAGGACAATTGTGAGTTTTAAACACTTTGGGCAAGCTGTACCAGCAATCTTGGTAGGTCTATGAAAGCCTACACCACATAAACCTATTGACAAGGCTTCACTAAGGGATCAGTTATATTCCGTAAGCTGTATAATCACTCGAATGTAATTTCATACGTGCTGAAGATAAATTATTTGTATAAGTTGAAACTGACTTTCAGCACAGAGATCACTAACCTTGAATTTTCGATGCGTGACACACATCTTCATCAGAAGAAGTCCTAAGATGTTGTGATAGACTTGCCCTTTTGTTGACCATTGGCAACTTTTGGTCAAATGAGGGCGTTGTATATACGGTTGGCAATTCCAGTCCTTGATCACGATTTAGTTCTGGCAATTTCTTCTTGATCTGGATTGACTAGTAGCACATATAAAACAGTACGTGAATGGCCATGCAATTATCAAACAGATTAATATTATCCGGCTATTTGAAGTACTGACGTATAAGTGGTAAATCACAGCAACGTTTCCAATTTGATCATTATCTGGTTACGATTTTGGTAGAATGCCGATTAGCGATTCGCCTATTTGTTAAGTTATGACACGCATGAATTCTCTAGAATTAGAGATCACGTATTAGACGGTGTTGATCAACTATATGCCAGCTTCTGTAGTTAACTTATCACGCTGAATCACAAGTATAAATAATTGATATGCTCCCTTCTGGCTCTCTACCGCCTGATCCATGTTCGCAAATTCAAACGAATTCATTCATAATATGATTCCAAAATTCTGCCAAATTCATAACGATATGTAAATTTAGAATAACATTGAGAGTGTGCACATGAAAAAGTGAGTAATGAATAATAAAATAAAAACGCCTTTACCAAGATGGTTATTCCCATTGAAACATTGAAAACACAAAATAAATCACACTTGGATATCAGAATGAGAACCTATATTTTACGACAACAGTTAAATGAATACATGAATACAAAACCCACCCAAGTCCATGGAAAGTAATTTTGAAGAAAAAAAAATGTGTATCATTTTAATTAATCAGTTAGATTTACATGGTAAATAGGGCAAGTTTTACATGCAAATGAGTGGGTTAAACTGTATAAGGTATGACGATTAGCATATCGGAGACTTCGTGGGGGGTTATTTTATATGCCGGACTTAGGTGATTTTTTGAATCACATAGTGTATTCTTTACCTTTTGCTCTCAGTCTTTTTTTCTTGTTCTGTGCCCATCCAGCTTCATTTTTGCATTTTTTACCACTTATTTCGTCATCACTGTTGCTATCACCTCAATTAGCAGGTCAGCCATCTCGTCCTGTTTGCGAGGGACTATAGTATGTGTGTAAAAAAGCAACAATTTCTCATGCTTAACACATTTTGCCAAAGTATGGACTTAGGTGGGTTTTGTATTCAGGTATTCAAATATTCTCAAAGAAAACGATGATTATGCCACTTGAAACACACCTATTTCTTAAGGTGATATGAAACAAAGGTAACACACTCATTCAATTTAAATTCTGAAAAGGCGCGTTACATTAAAGATTAGCTTCTTTATAGAATTCCAAAGTACATCATGTAAAGTGGCGTTAAAATAAGACGAAATAGACAACTAAATTGATTGGGAGCGTAAAAAGCTTTCTAAGTGTTGTCTTCATTAAATGAAATAAATACACGTAGTAACTTTATTCCGATGTGTTGTTGGTACAACGTGCTTCACAATACTTTATCTTAACGGTTCATTTTCCCAGTCTATGTAAGTTTACATTGATCTAATACTTTAAAAAACAAAGGAACAAATTAATGTACACACCGCTATAAGTAAATGCAACACGCACTGCCTATATCTTATTACTTAATTAATGGGAATCTGTGATTGTGAGACTAAGGTATTTCATTATCACATTTTGTTTTGCTCGAGCTCAATTTATACTTAAAATCGCTACTTTTGAGCGATCGTTTCAGTTGACTTGTTACTCTTTGTGCTCAAACAAACAAACACATCGATAGGTGCATACTCTCGCTAAAGAAACCTTAAGTTAGTCAGCTTAAAGTAATAATTTATTCCGACGTATAGTGCGTATACTTTTATATTACGTAGTACGTGGAGGTACATTGTTTTGTGATTAACTATATTTTAAATTTTATAAATAATGGGCTATTTAAAATCTACACTACCCCTGTGGAAGTTTTTGGAAAGGGGGTATGTTTTTCAAATGTAATTGGTCAGAATTAATCAATTTGAAATCCATACTCCTTCTGTATTATGGCGTTGCCTATTATCTTCCACAACTGGAGTGGGTATTATTTCAAATGGAAGTTACCAAACTATCTATTCTATTCAAAACTCATACGCCCTCCATGGAAGACTTTAGCGCAATCTTCCACATGGGTAGTGTGGATTTTAAATGGAATAGCCCAATTTGAAGCTGTTAAGGATAGCAGCCTTTGAATACTGAACTCGCTGAATTAAAAAAAATAACGTCTCACATCTGATAAGACCACTTCGACGCTGTGTTTGCAAAAGAGTAGCAGTAGTAGTACAAGGTAGTAGTCTTAAATATGATGTTTTAAACTAATTAAATCCTTGCATTTTAGATGTTTGACTGAGACAGTTTTTAAAATGTATAATGTACCTGCAAACGATTAACATGATCGTGGATTTCTATTAGAGAGTAAAAAATCATTTAATTGAGTTGTTTCAATTTTTACATATTCCATAACAATGTTTTTTGTTTCTGTTTATGTCACATTAACAGTCCCTATTGCGCTATTCCAATTGAAATCCATACAACTCCTATGGACATGATGGATTACATGACATCCATACAACTCCTATGGACATGATGGATTACATGACCATAATCTTCCACTCAAATTGGATCATACCTAAATGTGTTACTCCATTTGAAATTCACAGGGGATTAAGATCATGTCTTCAATGGGGATTATTGATTTCAACTGGAATAGCCCATTGGTGAGCGTGAGAAGGTATTAAAAAAAAACCAATTTCATGTAACGACATTGTAGGTCAATGGTCCGAATGGTCATTAGTCTAAAAACCCTAAAAATCCTAACCATAAATTACAACTTAATCTAATAACCTTGATCGTAAACCCAGCCCAAATTCCATTCGTATCATTTACCCTAACCCTAACCTAATCCTAATCCTAACACTAACCCATACCTTATCCATAATGCTTTCGTGAAAATGACCTTTCGGACTAATGGGCTGTTCTATGCATTCTCGATTGTGGTGCAACAGGTCAATGTACGCAATACAATAATGGTTTTAATCACGCTGTAAAGACATGAAACGATCCGCTTTCTAACACCTCGGTTAATTACCTCAGTTAGATTGATATAAATGTTGTTGGCTTACAGTAGCTAATAATGTACTCGGGGTACCCTGGGACAAGTGTGGTGTTAGAATGGTGGAAAGGACACAATCTGCTCTTCTCTTAGTCTAATGTTGCCGATATCATGTTTGTATCTGAGTAAAGTTACACAATCCAATCATGCTGCCAGTAACGAGATGGGCCTAATCTATACCGTCAGCAAATTACTTGAATGCATATTAAGGTTTGGAGAAGGACCCTGGGACACAACAACATAGTGTCATAATGACGGAACAGAGGACACTCTATCGTCTCTCTACTTTCACTATGGACCACAATGGCCTCATCCCAATTGCATAGTTCAATAACCTCAATTAAACAATCATAGTGCAAAATTTGACCTCAATTTGCAGAGTATGAGTTTTTGTACTCAAATTTTCAAAGGTCATTCAGTGAATGTACAAATGTATTGGGGTTATAGAGCTGAGCCCCGATAGATGAGTATGTTGTGGATTTCGTATTGTTGACGATATCATTATTTGTGTACTTCGATAGGGGTCTAATCGCGCTACTACTTACAAAATAGTTCACTCTTAAAACAGCCTACGCCTATACCAATGCCTTGAATACCATAAGGCCCGCCCTCTATCATTGTTCTGTCCTTCGTTGTTATTGGCTAAAAAGGACAAACCCACTTACATTTTTTTTTCTGGAGTCAATTTACGTCAAGAAAGATACTACTCCCACCTTTCATCGAGACGGGGCTGAGAAATTTCCAAAATGTATGACTCTACATTTTTGGACATCTCGAACCACTTATGGTCATATCATCAGCTGTAAACGGTGTTAGGATTGAGATCAGCGTACTATTACTCTGAATCGTCGCCTGGAGTAAAATTCGGTGAGTTCTTGAGATTTGTTGAATTTTCTGTTATTATTAGGTTTCTTTAAAAGCCGTTTTTGTACGTTCCAAAAATCGGACAAACAGATCACTTTGGCGAAATTTTGTCTTAAAGCTGTTTCAAATTAAGTTCGTTTACCATTTATTTCCATTTTGCCCGCGCTATCCCAAGAATCGTACTGCAGCCTGCAAGTGGTATGGTAAGAAATGTACCTTACACCAGATATCCAAACGCAGACTAGCATTAATGTTTTAAACAGTTCGCAACTAGTCATGCTAGTTATTGGAATATATACATGCAAGAACGAACACGCAATCAACAGAATAATTAAATTCTGAAATTAAGCTTCTTTGTTTACACAAGTGATTAGGCAACATTTAATCGTATAAAGTGGTCCATAAGCAGTGTGTTAGCCAATCTGAATGTTTTGATATTATAATAAATGTGACTGTTTATTTTTTCTAATGTAGTATTCTTGAGGGTCTTTATTAATAATTCTATTGTATGTAAGTGCATATTTCCGGCACCAATCTAGAATGTTGGTGCATAATATGCCACAAAGGTATTGCGAAAGACAATTTCAGTATTGTTTAAGTAATCCCACGCGTAATAATATACCAAATAACCTATTTACTAAACATCCTTTACATTAAAATGGTTTTCTAAGAAATATTAAACTGAACTGAATACCTCAAAGACTGGTATAGGCTATTGACTGCAGTTTCTTTTGTTCTAGAATATATAAATTTTAGCCAGATTATCATTTTGAATCACTAATTCTAAGCAATTCCTACCAACACAAGTTAATATATATCATGGTTTGCCCATAAACCACAAATCCTGCATAACGTTTACGTTATATGTCATGGCTATCCATACTACCATTTCAGGTAACCAAATCATGCTTTTGTAGCCGACATTCTGATCATTCAAACCACACAAGGTGAGGCCCGTCAATTAAGTGTCGTTCACGAGTCATAGATCTAACCGAACCTAAAATATGTCATATTTGTGTAAGATTATTATTATGCAATAAATAAGTTTTAAAAGGTGTCAGCGGATATAATCTAGTACTATGGGCCCATCTTTGAGTGCTGCACTCTTAAAACGATCTACTCATTCTTGAATAGAAACTTATCAAATTTGACAAGGTATACTATTTAAATAGGAATGCGACGAACATCATTCGAACCCAATGTCTATTGATTTGTATCTTCCGCTCTTCTCCAGAGTGCCTCTGTGGCTAAATTGGTTAGAGCGTCGTGCTAGTATTACGAAGGTCACCGGTTCGAATCCGGCCATATGCACTGGGTTTTTGTCAACGTTTATGTGCGCTTTATGTGGGGAAGATTAAATTTTGTTCAATGTCCCAACTTATTATTTATTACAATTAAAGTATTCAATAGTAAATGGTCATAAATTTTTTTATATAATTAGTGACAGTAAAAGTAAAGTATACATTATGCCTAAGTTATTGAATGCAACATATCTTGGCATAATTATAATGGCTCACTTCAATACTGAATAGTTCTGATTAAAAAAAATCTACTAGTTTATTGATCGCGAAAGCCCGAGTACCGCGGTTGTTTTATGTAATATAAAAAAATTTCATTTTAACAATGACAATAAATTGTACAATGATGGCGCTATGTATCTTAATTCTTGTTTGCATCTTTACAAGGGGTAGACACTTGTATTATGGTATTAGAACATCAGAAAAAATGCTATCAAATGGCAAGAAAAATTTCAAATACTTTTATCATGAAATGAAAGGAATAAATCACATTATTTGAATAATTTAAATTAAAAATATATGTAAATAGCGCCCTCAATTTTCACACAAATGTACAGTTTATAGAATAAAAATTACCACAAAAAGCAAACAAAAAAGGTAATAATTTGATATAGAAGAGAAAATCTGTCTTAGAAATAGCTTTAAAATATATGTGTATCAATGTGATAGATGCTTGTATTGTCCAGGTCTAGAATTAAACATTACGTAATGCTTTTAATTGATGATCAATAAATGTTCAAAAAACCGTGGGAAGCTAACAAACAGAGGGAGTATGTTGACTGAAAAGATCAGATGTGACAATCTATCAATTGTACACAAATTAATACAAATCTGAGTTTTATATGCTTAAATGTAATAGCCATAATATGCACAATGGGCAATGGACTATGGAGAAGTCTAATAACCATCTCACTGAATTTCAACGAAGAAAGGCAACAGTGAGTAATAATTACGTATTTTTTTGTGACAAATCAGCGTTCAAATTAATAAGCGATTTGTCGTTTGTCATTATTTGTAGTGATTTAACTGACGGATATCACTCTATACAAACTATAAGTCTGCACAAAAAGTAACGCAGCTGTTATAAATACGCCTATAGCTTCAGAACTTATAATTGTTTCCACAATATTTCTACATAGAAAAAAGGACGATTTATTTACGCGCATTTTGATACCCCATTTGTCAAATGTCGTTCGATATTAATAACACAGTAGTACTTTTAAAGAAAAAATACCCGAATTTAAAAGTTGCAGTTTACAGCGCTCAATGGTTATCACGCAAGCATTGTGGCACGTAAAACCCTCTATTAATCTTCGCGCTGACAAAACACTATTGTGTTGTTAATATTGAACGAAGTTGGACAAATGGGATATCAAAATGCGCGTAAATAAATCATCCTTCTTTCTATGTTGAAATATTGTGAACACAATAATTAGTTCTGACGCTATAGGCACATTTATAACAGCTACGTTACTTTTTGTGCAGTCTTTATTATGGTAATCTTATAACATCCTGAGTCTAAAGTCGTCACAATTTGATGCATCATTTTACGGTTGATGCATTTGAAATGCCCTACACGAAACTGACCGCATAGCGGGAAATATCAATACTACCTTACGCTACACGTTATGAGTCAGGGTCAGCAAATCACTTTGAATAATGCATAGTATTGATGGTTTAAGAATAGACTAACAATGTTATCATTGGACTATCATTTATTAATATGCATAACACCTTTAGCAGCCGTGATCATTGGTAAGGTAAAAACAGCAAAAGGCTTTCAAGACGAATGGCCATATTAAGGTGTGTAGGATGGCAAAATGTGCATATTTTTCCAGGTTTGAACATTTAACTAAAACACTGCATGGTACTTCTTTTTGCTATTTTAGGAAATGAATCAAGGGAGCGAATAATCTCCTTTATATTTTCATATGTCTTGTGGTTCTTGAGTTAAAGCCAGTAAACTAATAAAACGAATGTTTTGGGCGTTTTTCCCTTCCCGAGAAAAACTGTGCATATGGGGAGAAAAATATACCACTTATATCAAGCCTTGTGATCTCCTTTATAAAACACATACCACTCCTTTTATGTGTCAGCTTTATTTGTCTCATTATTTGAGTGCAAGCACCGCTACTCCGATAGGTCATCTCCGACTCACCTTAAGCACACTCATAATGTACATCTTTTTTCAATCTGTTCAAATTGCATTACCTGTTCGGACATATTTGATAATGGTACATGTAATGCATAATAAATAGGTTTCTTTTTTTGCAACTGACTGACACTTTTACACAAACCTACCAACTCAATGTCAGGGAGGAAATTCCTCTCATTGTTTTAAGAACATAAAAAACCGTTCTTAGAAATATCAAATAGCACAAAGAATGTCAGTTATTGGTTTTAAATTAAAGTAATTAAAAAATCCAAACAGTAAATAGAGCAAAAAAAAAGCCCACTCCCCAAAACAATCCCGATTGTTCCAACTTGTTACTTTGTACTATTTCAATCCTCTAAGTCAACACTATTTCAAATTAAGGCCCTTCCTTATTGACATACGGTATTAATCAAATTATTTCACGGAATAATATTTTTCTAGTCCATGTAATCATCTTTGGAACATGAACAGCTAAAAGCAATAGCTCTGGAAAAAGTTTAACCTTCCACATTACATATTGGACATACATTACATATGGACGTTTGAACACAATTAATTTTATATATTAAGTCAACACTCTTCAAATAAAGGTCCATCCTTATTGTTGACATTGCAGTACTTTTATCATCAGAGCAGAAGTTAATGATCTCAAGGTCGTTCAAGGATGTTTGAATATCATTTATAAGCAACTGTTAATGGACGGACATTACGCTCACATGATGATTTTTGTTTTAATATCAAATGTATCAAAATAAAATATACGTTAATATTTTCTCATTTAATTACAATAATATTTATAATTGTAAACCATAATTGTTGATAATACAAATTGCATACTTCCAATCCGCTGACAATAGAATAGACATGTAGTCCAGCAAACACAAGACGTTTTTAAAACGTTTTCAAAACGTTTTTATCAGGTCATCGGTAAAAAAGATCACGACATGATACAATCACCCGACAGTATACTGAATGCTGAATGTACTCCTAACGTTCTTGATCGCCAAAAATATAGCATGTGTTACCACCCGGGTTTTTCAACATTTATTGGCCAATATAATTTGAAAATAAAGGATATTGTATGGTGGCCACAAAATGCAGTTTGCTTATTGTTTCTTAAGGTTTGCCTTTGGAATAATGGAATAAAATAATATTAAAATGTTGCCTATGATCCTCCTTACCAAAATCGCCTGCCAGATATAAATTTTGATCTCAAAGTTTATGATGATTGCCAGTGCCTCAGTTGAAGATGTCTCGCCAGTATCATTCTATCTGTTGCCTGTATCGAAGTTCTGTAACCTGTTACAACGATAAATAACAATGTTACATACACATGCTATAACAGATATATAATCCTATTAGGTGCCACCTCCAAAGATATAGGTCATCATAACCTTCTTCACCTATGCATAAGACACTTGCTTATTGCTACTTCATATACAAACTTATTAATGCTGTCTACTTAAACTAAAGTTTTTCGAAAGACGTGTTGTAGACTTGCTTTTTCAGTTAGCAGCCTGGACAACCGATTCTTTAGAAATGCTTAGTCGCCCTGAAAGTCGATCGATACATGTTAAAATCAGCACAATTCAGAGATACACCTTTTTGCTATGAAATTAATTTTCTCGGTCAAATATAAAGCAATATTTTTTTTTCTTCAGTAATGTCAGTTAAAAACTTGGTGCTTGGATATACATTTTTTTTACAAATCCTGGTGTTAAAATTAAGCATCAAATTGTGTCTTTTAGTGTGATATTTTTGATTTTTATAGGCCTTCAGTTCGCCCGCGAGCTTTTTACGGAATTGGTTTTTTAGCGTCTCAAACTAATATAGTTTTCTAAAGAAAGATATTTTCCACCTCTGTAAAGCATATCGTGTGGGTCTATATATTATAGTTTTGTTAGAATTTCCGTTTTTATTTTACCCTTTTCCCCTTCATACTCCGAAAATGTACTTTCAGTACTTTTATCTCGAGAGCAACCATCCTTTGTTGTTTATCCAGGTCAATTTTCCATTGAAAGCAAATTGCCCGACCATCGATTTGGTAGCCCAAATCCCCAATTGAGTGTTCTGGTTAAACATGATCAGTAGGAGCGCTATAGGCCTGGGAATGTCTTTGCTATATTGAAGTTCTAGCAACACTGTAGCCATGCCGGTATTCCTATTAAACCCAGGGATATCGATCCACAATGCTAGTATTAGCCTTAGATTTCACTCGTTGATTTTGAAAAATGGTCAGCCGGCAGTTAAAATGGTGAAATGAAAACGCAAATTCTGACAAAACTATGATATATCGCTCACGGTGATGTGCGTTAGAAAGTTGGGAAAAATCCTTACTTACTTTGAAAAGCTAAAAGGTTGATCCAAAAAAAGGCTCGCGGACAGAGTTTAAGCCTATCAAAATCGAAAATCTTACACTAAATGACTAAATTTCACGCCTAAGTTTAACACTAGAATTTGAAAAAATACAGTATCAAGCACTACAATTTTTCCTGACATTTACTGAAAAAATGAAAATGATTGCTTTTCATTTGGCCGAGAAAATTAATTTTACATCGAAAAGGTGTAACTAAAAATTTAGCTCATTTCAACACCAAATTCGATCGTTTGTATTGCCTCATTAAATGACTGAGTGAGCCTTGCCAAACAAAAGAATCGGTTGTCCAGGCTGCTAACTGTTTTGTAACTGTCAAAGAGCTATTTTCAAGAACTACTGCAATATTTGTTTGTGACTATTTGAACTCATTTTAAGCAGACTTCCCATTATGTCCCAAAGTGGATTTTTTTTAAAAGCAAGTAAAACGAGTCGAGTTGGGTATTGCAATGAACGGGTTACATGTTTTATTTCATAAGACATGGTATAAACTGCTAGTACCGTTCTTGATCGCCACAAATTATACATCCATATCAAAACGATGCACCTGTCGGCCGCCACATGTGTCTCATCTCACACAATAGTTAGGAACAAAAACAGATTCGTCTTCAAAGTGGAGGTCACTTCCAATCATCCCAAGTCACATGGTTTAGGAATACATAGAACATTCCTGATACAATTTGAATTAGGGATGATTTGAAGCGACCTACACTTGATATGAGTCTGGCATCTATCCCTAGCTACTATGTGAAATGAGACACATGTAGCAGCCGACAAGTGCATCGATTTGATATGGATTATCAGCATGTGTTACTATACCCACATTTATTGGCCAATACAATTGCAAACTATAAGATATTGGTGGACCCACAATGCAGTTTGCTAACATTTGCTTATCTAGTGGAATAAATGCAGAATGTTGCCTTTCCTCCTTACCAAAATCGTATGCCTGATATTAATTATTATCTCAAACCGTTTCCACCTTAGGGTATAATGATTGACAAGTGCCTCAGTTGAAGATGTCTCGCCAGTATCATCCCATCTGTTGCCTGTATCGAAGTTCTGTAACATGTTACAACGATAAATAACTATGTTACATATACATGCTATAACAGATATTTAATCCTATATGCACCACCTCCAAAGATATAGGTCATCATAACCTTCTTTACCTATGCATAAGACACTTGCTTATTGCTACTTCATATACAAACTTATTAATGCTGTCTACGTTAACAAAAGTGATTCGTAATAAAAGACTTGCTAACTTAATAAAAGTTGCTTTTTGTAACTTCCAAAGAGCACTTTTAAAGAACTACTGAACCCAAAGTTGGCATGTCTGTGCTTTTTAAAATTAATGTAGATTTCAAATTATGGCCTGCAATTGGGAATAAAAATATAAAAATAAGCATTTATGATTTTTTTACTACTCGAATTGGTTATTGCAATGAAGGGGTTACATGTTTTACTTCATAAGACATGATATGAACTAATGGCGACATCTTTGACCTAATTTGGTTAATGGCACAGACTGTATCTAGAGGCAACGTTACATACACGCTCCTGAGTTACTTCACTCACAAAATTATATAAGTGTTCCATTATACGACAAGTCCGACAGTTACAATAAAAAAAATCAAAGTAACTCGTAGTAGTTTGGGCCAGAATATGCCCCATCCAGATTTTACTTTTCCTAGCGGAAAAAATTGTCGGTGCTGCCACTGATCAGAAACATTTGCCAAAGGACTTCCATCAGATTCAGACTTAATCTGTTTAAATCCGTTTAAAAACAGACCTGTCAAGATGAAATTACTTAAGGTATAAGAAGAGAGAAACGGTTTCATTTCGGACAGAGTAAGAAGAAAGCAAGCATGCAAGCAAGCAGATGGTCCCAGCGTAAAATATACACGCAGAATTTGTGCGATACATTATAGTACCAATTTTTTATATCTGACTAACTGCCAAGGCATGGTTATGAAACAATGTTCACTTGTATGAAATAATTTATCAGCGTTAGCTCCAAGATTCAATTTCATTCAAATGAATATAGCCATGAGACACCTTTCTTTATTTGCCAAATTAGAATTCCTCAACATTGTTATAGGTGAATTCAAAATAGCCTTGAATATTGGACTTTTAGATGTGCCAGTTTGCATAATCGCCCATAACTAAAATACCACGGAATATTCTATAGGTGTACGATTTCATTTGGCGATGACGACCTTTGCTTCTTTGTGATTTCTGAATTACTGTGATTCCAGCATTCTTAAATGCAATGTTAGACGCGATCTTAGACATCTTAAGATTGTATGAAAATCCGGTTTTTGCACCGCATGCCATCAATCCCCAAAATTCCCAAAAAACTTTGAGTGTACTAAATTCAGGAACTTTGAATATAACATATCGCAGATTCACAGTACCTTATAAACCTACCACACACGTAATGTCTAGCAATACAATCAAAAGACGATAATGGAGTTTGAATGGAGTCAGGTGTGAAGATAAGTTGTAAACTGCACCCACCTAGCATAGATCTTAGTTTTCATAAGAAAGCTTATACCTAGACTCCGGGTCTAGACTGTCTTTGGCATTATGTAAGAAATAACACGGACAAAAGCCAAGAGGTTCTGTCCTAATGGATCCTTACATTACAGCTCCAATAATTCCCGCCACAAATACTGCCTACCCAGTCCCGAGGCTTAATTTCTTTCTGCAACCACAATAGCCGCAATACCATCAACCCTTATGGTTAGTGTTATGGTTAATGTAAGGGTTATTGTTATTTTTATGGTTATGGTTATGGTTATGGTTATGGTTATGGTTATGGTTATGGTTATGGTTATGGTTATGGTTATGGTTATGGTTATGGTTATGGTTAGGGTTAGGGTTAGCGTTAGGGTTAGGGTTAGGGTTATAGTTATGGTTATAGTTAGGGTTAGGGTTTAGTGTTGGGTTTAGCGTATTGCGGTCCATTATGGTTGCATAAGATAAACACACCGGAACCTAAGTAAAACACAGTATCTAGTGTGTTACTTGTTAGAAGATACTGTCTCTTACTTTGAGAGCAGACTATAGTATAAATTTCAATTGCATGAACACAGCCTGACATTTTTGCGTACACTACGCGATGTATGCCAGCGTGTGTGACTGTGCTTGCGTAACGCGGAAGTGAATCCAACCATGCCAACGCACTCGTGATTAGTTAGTACAGTATCCAAGCTCGTGCGTTCGGTTTGAAATACGCGAAATACGATCGCGATTGGATCGAATACTACTGTTGAAAGCTATGTTCATTCAATTGCAAATTCCACTTTAATTCCAAATATTTGACTTCCAGGTGAATTCGTAGTATCTGTTATGTTGTTTTCTTGAAGATACAGCATTTTGACTTTGTAAACAGACGGATTCAACACAGGTGTCCTTTGACAGGGGAAGACAGAATATGGGACATTCTTAATTGTTTACCCCTCTTCAGGTTGATAAGGAGTCGCGTTTACATTAAAAAATAGTATAGTGTTTTTCTAGGTCAGTTTTGATATAATAATTGGTAATTTTCCAAAACTGTGGGTCGCGAGCACTTTATTCGTGGATCGAGGACGTTTGCTGAAAAGAAGTATTAATAGTAATAAAAATATTTTTAAAAAGGAAAAGCAAATGACATTTTCCCCCAATTTCACCTAACTGAATTGTAGAACTTTTGGGAAACTGTGTTAAATTTCGACAACAATATGGGTCTCATGTATAAAAATGTGTCACACTTTATGGAAATTGGTATAAATTAATTTAGGTGCGCGCTTGGATTCACGCAAGCTCGCAAATGAATAGGCACATATCGCATTATTGCCAGTGATGGCCATAATTTAACCTATTGAAAAGTGCATTCGTTCTATTGGTTCAACATCACTAATTATCTATTACCCGGGTTTCAATGGGAAAATGGCTAATTTCGGGTGGAATTTTCTCATATTCAGAACTCTCACAGTTAGACGCCACTAATATCAGGTGAAACTATATGATTTAGATGCCAAAAATTCAACATAGGTTGACCTGAGACTTTTCTTGTTTTAACGCACTGAACCGTAAACACTTTGAAATGGCAGTGCGCCCTCGAAGCTGAAAGCTACAGTATGGCTGGGCGAATATTTATTAAAAACCAATACCGTGTGTATGAATTTTGGTAATATTACAACAAAAATGTCATATAAATATACCATTTTGAAACATCAAACCCTAAAATGTACTTGTTGGCTATATAACTTGGTCAATTTCAGTGATTTTAAAACAGTCTTTTCAGATGCCATGCAAACAAATAGTTACTCGTCATATTTGCATGCACCACCCAGGCCTATTAGTGGTGTATAACCTATTGATTCCAAGCAAGTATAGTTTTGGTTCAGTTTTCTCTTGAGAGATATCTAAGAATTTGGTAAGAAATTGTTCATGACTTGTTTATAATTTATATGTGCTAAGTGCGGTAAGCTATATCTCGTATCCTGCCAAGCATGCCAAGGCAACCATTATTTACATTGACAGGTTCGTGTCAAATATAATAAAATATTTGCCATAATGTAACCGGAACTGCTTGTCGTAACATGATAGTGTGTAATATTGATGTCAGGGTGTAAAATGACTTCAGATAATAAATGCTTTGTTGTTGGTGATCGGGTGTTAACATTGAAGCTTTTAAGTCGGCGGTTTTACAGATATTTGTTTGCAAAATTGAAAAGATTTTTCCACAAATCCTGACAACTAAACAATTTTCATGTAATTACTTGCTACTTGTGCACATTTGAATATGATGCAATGATTTGTTGTGGTTTTCAAATTAAATAAAAACGATCTCTTGTCTGCCAAACTTTCCCGCCTTTCGCGCGTAAGAGGAATATGCCTAGCGATCACGTGACACAATGGATTGGCAATGTTGTTTATGTTCTGAATGTTTCATTGAATTCTCCATGGGCTATCAAGAACCAATATTAAAATGCTGAAAGATATTTCCAAATAGACATGTATATCGACAAGTGGGTATAGTAACATGAAAACACATTTATGAAGCATTCGGATAAAATCAGACAGGGACTGGGGAACTGTAGTTTAAAGAGGTTCTGTCAGGGTTTTTTTCACAAAAAAGTTGAGTTGTGTATACATGTACCATACAGTGGCGTAAATTTCTTTTTGACACGAGGGAATGGGGTTGGAAAAGATTTCTTGAAGTATAATAATTTCTTGAAGTATAATAGTAAATCAAGTACCTTTTGGCGAACGAATAAGTTAGTGGTACAAATGCACATAGTCGTATTAAAGCTAACATGTTGAAATGTGCTGCAAAAGTGGTGCAAATTCGCTCGAAGACCGCAATTCTTTTTAAAGCTAAAATGGCCAAATATGAAGTTAATTTGGTCGGCTACCCACATAGAGGTGTCAACATGCGGTTTATTAAGACTATTGGTGGATTCATCCCCATCCCCCCGTGATCTACGCCTATATTACCATATGGACCAATTGATGACTTCCCATTCGCCGTAGAAGTGATGATGTAACAGGATTAACTACCATAGCAATAGATTAAAACAATTTTTGAATATATCACCCTGCACTACAAGCAAGGTTGCACTCATCACCTGTATATGTCTACAATCATAGATTGAATACAATACAGCTCTTTTCAAAGGTACTAATCTTACAGGTGCGAGTGATCAGCATGATATGGTTCAATGCAGAGGTACCGCGTGAACCTACTCGTACAGCGAGAAAGTCCAAAATTGTTTTAACCTTTTGCAATGGTAGTTAATCCTGTTACATCATATCTTCTACGGCGAATATCTAAAATGCAAAGACTTCAATGGGAAAATTGGTACTTTTCTTGCCCGAATGTCTAATTGCAAGTCTGAACTTTGTACGTACATATCACTGGATAAAGGCACTCAATAATCAACCTTTGAAAGACAATATGATAATATACAGACTCAGATGGCAACGCAACGTGTTGTTTTGTCAGTTTGCGAAATTTGACGATATGCAAATATAGAACGACGAATGAACCATCACCATCATTTTTAAATCAGGTACCATTATAGAAACAAACCATCAATACAAATATCATTCTGTATATGCAATAACGACTAAACAGCTACACCCCCACTCCACCCACACCCCGACAATCACCATTCCTCCCCCGCCCCCCACCTCATACCCACACACAAAGCATAGGCATTAAGGAGACTCGTAATCGCTTGTAGTTTACGGTGACAAATTTTTAATGGATCAAAAATCAAGATCTTGGAATTTGGAAGTTGTTGTTCTTTGATATGTCACAAAAACACACAAAGATCAAAGCAATGTGTTAGAATATTATTAACTTTATCTTTTATTTCTGCAAGCATCACCAATTGTAATAGCAGTGATTCTATGATTACTCATGTTAACTCTTTTTAACACCGTTTTGAAAATATATCCAGACTAATGAACGTTTTCTTGGATTACGTTTAAAAGTTAATTATGTCGTCGATAGGAGGCAAGAAAGCTTACTTCCATTCCAATTACATTAAAATTTAAAAATGGTATCTTAGGTTGCTTTTTAAGTTATCTGGATCTTTGACTGCTTTTTCGAAATTAAATAGAACGCCACCTGTGATAAACGTAATAACATTTAGGTGACAGTTATTTCCATTCCACGTCTACTCTATTTATTGCTCACTGAAATGAAATTGATTTACAAAGATTAAAATAATTACGAAGACACTTAACTAAGAAAATAAGTTGACGAAAGAAAGAATTCGTGGTGCCATCACTAATGTTCACGATTTAACCTGCCCCTTTCGAGTAGGTTATATACAAAAAATATATAAAAAAATGTAGATATTTATATAGCGCTTTATGCCGTAAACAGCCTCAAAGCGCTTTACATTTATTCCGCCGTTATTAGAATATGTCGGAACCACGTTTGCTGCCTACAAATGGCGCAGGGTTCATCAGTACAACGACTGTGACTACCCCTAACAGCTTCCCATTGCACCTGGGTGGGGTGAGGCAAGCGTGATAAAGCGCCTTGTCCAAGAGCGCAACACGGTGGCGGGACGGGGACTCGAACCCACGCACGTCAAGCAAGCTCTCAGATTATTAGTCCAAGGCCGTAACCACTGAGCCACCGTGCCCTCTATCATTCAGCATGCCAAAATGCTATATAGCACCAGATGACTCCAGGTAATCCAAGGCCATTCTTTTTCGCAAATTGTAACGAGAACAAATTACCTCCTACCTCCCGGGGTACCGCCTCCCACCATCAAACCTCAGACCAAAGTATAGGGGGTATAGAAATCTTGTGATTTCTTTTTTCTCTTTTAAAATTGTCTCAAATAAAAATTATAGATTGTATAATATATAGATATAGATTTCAATCTCGATAATGACGGCGACAAGTCACTGCAATGTAATTATCAATCCAATAATTTGTTAAACACATATAGTTAGCGATTGGACAACGATTTCATCCTGCTGTCCATCAAATAAGCAATTAAAATATATAAAACAAACGTACGATCGTGACAATTTGTACGCGTTATATAAATATTTCTGCCTCGTATTTGAAGTCAGCTATATCACGTACAGCAAACAATAAATTGCTGTTTAAATAAAAGTTCATTCATTGCAGTTTCGAAACATGACGCCGTGTAGCCAGAACCTATTTTGTTAATCCTAAAAAGTATAGCATTATTATGTATGTGGAGACTTGTGTTAAAAAACCTTTCTCAGATATAGTATACAAATATTGACTGCTATGAGGGGCATGGTTAAGATTATAGGCCCAAGGTGATCTCAAAACCATGCTATGACCCGAGGCGCAGCCGAGGGTCATAGCATGGTTTTGAGATCACCGCGGGCCTATAATCTTAACCATGTCCCGAATAAAGCAGTCAATATTTGTTTTATATACCGAATGGATACGTGGATGTTGCGATTGCGCAGTTTGATCGGGACGCACGTGACCGGTCCATAGTTCATTTCCATGGACCGGTCCATAGTTCATTTTGAGGGCATAGTTAATTTAATGACTGCACATTCAACCAATCAGATGACAGGAATCTATATATGAGGTATATAACATTATTTATTAACCTTTTAGTTACATTTGGTAGTGATCAACTGATCATATAATCATTAATAAGCAATTGTGCCTATCTTGCTCGGACAAGAACGAAATTTTTAGGGCAGTTTGTTAAATTTTTCCATTTTTTTTCATTTAATCAAAAGATGAAAATGAAAAGGTTTAACAAACTACCTTTATCCGAGCAACTCGTTTATAAGCACATTATGCTTATTAACGAATTTTTACGGCTAGTATCTCTTTAATTTGAGCTATGATGTTATTGTACTTTATATCAAGTTAGTTCACACTGCACTATAACAGGAGATAATGCTTTCATGATTTCAATTTCTTTGTGAAAATCCGGCTGAAGGATATACTTTTTCCATTACCTGACTTCCCGATATGCGTCTTCCGATGAGATTAAAAATATGTAGCTTGTCAATCCATTGATCAATTGACTAAGTACCAATTCCCGTTATACATATACATGCATTTGTGACTTTTTTTTCATTTGTCATGATATATGCTTATGGCACTTTCGGCAATGACAAAATTAAGGAAACTTTGTATGGCCTTAAATTTCGTACTTCAAGGACACACGGCTATTTGATGCGATCATTTATCAATGTTTCTAATACAACATTACATACATTTCAATTCTACACCTTTACAATATCAACAGCTATCACACTAATATGCACATATATTTTAGCTATTTTTAACTTAGATTGTCTTTTTCTTATCCAATTTTAGACCTTTTTCCACCTTTTTGTGGTAATTTTTATTCTATAAATTGTATATTTGTGTGCAAATTGAGGGCGCTTTTTACATATATTTTAATTCAATAATATGAGCTATTCCTTTCCTTTCATGATAAAAAGTAGTTTGAAATTTTGATATGTGTTACTCATGTTATGTTTCATGCCATTCATACAAGCGTCTACCCCATATTAAGACGCAAACAAGATTTAAGATAAATAACGCCATCAGTGTTCAACTTTGCTTAAAAATTAATACAGTTAACATGCCATCAAACAACCGTGGACACATTTGTGCCGTATTGTTTTGAATTTTGTATCTGAACCAAAAATTAACCTATGTATCTATGTTTATAATGCATAATAGATATTGTCTGCCCAAGTTACCGGGACTCAACCCAGCTAAAGACGCAACGTCGGTTCGTTCGTCTGGTTGACCAGATCTAAATTAACACTTAATTTCAACATACCCAGATGAATGAGAGTCTACACAGTTTGATTCAATTATGGTGCTTGCTTTTTTTTTTAATTTCCTTTGACAATTAAAGTGCTTTCTGAGGGATATCTACTTTTAAATGTTAATATGCTTCAGCTTCAATTAGCGCTGCTTTAGTACAACTATATTACTAATGGATGCGCTTTTGACCTTGAGTCCCCACTCCCCAATCTCTCTAACATCAAGCAAGTCATATTGGAGAAGAAGGAACGATTTCTGGTTTATGTCAAAGATATTATGTGAGTTACGTTTCTACAGAAGAACCGCATGAAGGATTGTCAAATTTACCACTTATTTTTTCAATGATTGTAGGTACCCCATTGCAGTTATCCTGGTTATGCAGTCACGGGAATACGGAATATCTAACCCTAAGAGTTAATCATTAGTCCTCTGTGTGTTTCTAACTTGGAGGCCTCTTTGCAATGTCGTCAGTAGTTTCTATTTACCGTTAATGTTGGCAATTGACATTTAACTTTGGTTGATCTCCTTATAGCTCACAAACGACTGATGTTTTTATATTGAGTTATTTTACAAGTGATGAGGGGCATTTAAGTTTCAGAGCGGTTGCCTGTAATGCAACAATGTACCAAAGAAAACCAAATTATTTTAATCAATTCATCCGAGCTTACTGTTTTTATGGCTACTGTATTGTGCCTCGGATATATAGGTTTAATACCACCTTATTTATATCATTCCCGTCGATCATGCCACTGTTTTTCCGTTTAATACCACTAATTGTCCATTACACAATTGTCAATGGGAAAATGACTATTTGCGGGCGGAATTTTCTCATAATTCAGTTAAACGCCACCAATATCAGGAGAAACTAGATGATTTAGATGCCAAATGATCCAAAACTCAACATATGTTGACCTGAGACCTTCTTGTTTAAACCCAATGAACCGTGAACACCTTAAAATGGCAGTGCGCCCTAGAGGCTGAAAGTTATACTTAGGTAGGGCGAATTTTTGCTAAGAACCGATGCCGTGCGGATGAATTTTGGTAATATTACAACAAAAATATCATCAAAACCCAAAATGTACTTTTTTGGCTATATAACTCGGCCAATTTCAGTTATATTAAAGCTGTCTTTACAGATGTCACACGAGCAAATATTTCATCGTCGTATTTCCATGCATCACCCAGGAATATGGTGGTGACCATGTTGAAAATCTTGTCTAGATTGGTAATAACAATATCAAAATCAACTAGAGTAAGCAGCAAATTAAATCTACATGGGCCAACCGTTACTACATTTCTGAGCAAGTATTAAAACCCAAAAACATCAAATGAATGACAATCATGAGATTACTACTTGAAGTCGTGACTACCGTGTTTTATTATTTTTACCATACATTATTCAGTATAACTTTATACATGTATATCATTCTGTTAGCGGCACAGACTTAACTTATGTCATAATTGTCAAAACCATATTGCCTACATAACGTAACAAGTAGGATAAAACTAGGACGACGTAAGCTTAAGGTGTCGAACTAGGGCAATAGGGCACATTTACATTATTAAATCTATATAAATATTATATCAACGTGAAAAGTTATCGGCAACGTCAAATAGTTAGCACTTTGTCTGTTAACAAGAATACACGTGCATAAACGGTAAGCGTGCTGGCCATTGCCTTCCGCATAAAAAAAGTTTTGAGATATTTTCTTAAAATATCAAGAGCTATCTCAAGAACCATTGAACCAATACTAGGCTTGCTTGTACTCATTTCAATGCATTTTTTTATGCTGATTCCAAATACAGGGTGTCCCAGAAAAAATTACCGAGTGAATAAAATTGAACGTAAGTCAAGAAATAGACATCAGAATCAAAATATTTAAAATGCAGCGCATAGCCTATTTTATTGTGCATCACATGTGAAAATTTTATTTGATTCGGTTGACTGGTTGCGAAGAAATTAACGATTACATAATGCGCGCATTAATGCAGTTCATTCCCAGTTTGATCAACAGTCGCTTTTTTATACTCGCTCACCGCTTCCTATAGTTTGTGTATCTCATTAAATTGATTCACATTATACATTTTATAATCCGATGGTGTTATGTTATTCATGCTTTCATTGAAGATGAATAACAGATTGACCTAGAAAACTTTGATTTCTGCAATTGGAAGCTTTCCAACTTCTTTAGGTTGTGCAGCAATGTTATATTTTTTACTTTCCAAAGAACATTTGAGCCAAGAATGACATTGATCAAGTGCTTACAGATTTACGTGTGATTTTTGATACCATGCAACATTAATGTTGAAGTTTTAAAAGATTTAAACTTTGCATTGCAATTTCTTGGAAATATTCCGATAACATTAATGTGTGTGGGAATTTTTTAAGCCAGCTGGAATTCTTTATGCAATAATTCTTTATGCAACATTGATATCAACACTAACGAAAAAAAGATATTTACAAGTACCGAGCATCATCTTACATGCAAGCTTTCATTTTCAATATCGTGCAGGTTTTCAAATTTGAATAAAACCTAATTAAATGTTTTGCAAGAAATAAAATGTTTAAAAAGAATGAAAAGGATTTCACAGAACAAATTATGAAGCCCATTGACAGTTAACCACTAGTGCGCATTGTGTTGAATAATCTTTCTCTCAAACTTGGAATGAAGTGAATTGAGGCATACGTTATAATCGCTCATTTCTTTGCAATCAGTCAACCGATTCCAGTAAAATTGACATATAAGATGCAAAATAAGATAGGCGATACGCCGATGTTTAGATAATTGGATTCTGATGTCTATTTCTCGACTTATGTCCAAATTTATTCGCCCGGTAATTTTTTCTGGGACACCATGTATGGTCATGAAAATGTACAGTTCTGAAATTTTTTAATTTGTTTTTAAACTTGTCGTCTGAATTCGACTCAACACCCGCATGGAGAGGGTTAAACCAATAATGCAGAGCAATAAGCAGAGCTTAAAGGGGTATTTCGTGATCCTAGCATCCTCTTTTTTATTTATTTTATTTATTTATAACATTCGGCCGAAGCCAGGCTAATCCCAATAGTGCTCAGCGGCTACTAAATTCAACGGATGCCATCCGGATATGACGGGACAGGGATATGGAAAGAAGTCCGATTTTAGATGCAGGAGGAAAACCGGAGCACCCGGAGAAAAACTTGCGAGGACGAGCATGAATCGGCAACCAAACTCACATGTGACATTTTTCAGTAGATATTTACGAAAAATCACGAAATGCCCTTTTAAATATCACAATTATTTGATTACAACAAAAACATTCAAAACAGAATTGTTCTTATACTACTTATTCTATAAACACGAGTTCGTTATATGATCATCCGATTATTTCTCTAGGCCATATAGAATCGGAATAGCAGCTGTTTTTTTCATAAAATTAAATGTATTATTACTAATCTTTGTTTATAGTACCATAGTAAAACTTCTTACTGTTAAATTATTGATTACCGTAAAACCCCGTCTACAAGCATATATAGTGGGGTTTTTTTTATAAAAGCTTAATTAATTCGAAGCAAGCGTTAATATACCAATACAATAGATCGGTCTTAAAATAATACTTGTTTGTATATGCTTGGATCCGTAATTTATTTGCTCAAACTCCATAATGGCGACTGGATTAATGTAGCTTTCATCAGAAGCACACTATATGCTTGTAGACGGGGTTTTACGGTATTGTCTTCCATTCAGTCTGAAAAGAGAAAAACTTGAAGCACTCCATAAAATGTACAGACAATATTTTTGTTAAACGTTATTGCCACATGACTTCACTTGCTTAACACTAACAGTAACAATTACATGAATAAAATTTCTTTACTATATTGTTGAAGGCAACACTAAACCTGTCAAATTTGTTTGTAGATTATTTTGTCAACTTCAATTTAACTTTCATAAACGTTTTTTTTTTCTAGCACTCAAAGTAAAGAATATTGTGTTACATAAGCTATGAAGTTATTATTATAAGTGTTCTAATATTAATCGTGTCTTGTTTATTGTTGCAGAGTCTGCTTCTTAGTATGGCGTCATTTTACGTCTTGGGTGTAGAAATAAACACTTACTTACGATATTGACTTTCTATTGTTTCATTACTTAAATCATATACATTTAGTTATCTAAAACAACGCTCCAAATAAAGAGTCTAGCAGTAGCGTAAATAAATCTTGTAATCGTTTTTTTTTTTACTTTTGTAGATGTGTACGACTGTTATGTAACTAGCAAAAACTGCAGCGTTGGCGAATTTACTTAAGGTGGCACGCAGGATCACTCAAAGTGGGAAATTTTAGGCATTGTTTTGTATTGTATATATTTTCAGAAGGAATGATGCAAGGAATCCAAATAGCACGGCAGATTCCTGCAAAAACAGTTTTTGAGAAAAGCGCCAAATTTGAGTGATCATGTGTGCCACCTTAAGGCACCATAACCCAATGTATTCAATCTTTGCATCGACTGCCAAAACTACTTCGATTCTTGTTATTAATGAACTACTAACTAATTAATCAAAATTAATGAAAAATTTGTATTGGTCAATATCATTACAGGCAAATATTTATATGTGGTATAATTATCAACAATGACCAATTAATTAATTTCATAGATAATAAGGATCAACTAATCATCGATTGTCAAACGAAAGATCGAACTAATTTGGTTCTATAAATGTAATAATAATAATAACAGTTGGACTATCAAACTAATGCATTTGTGCATTGGATTTGCTTACTTGCTTACTTGCTTAGTTCGAGTGGTGTCCTCGAACTGTGATGGCTTTCCAGAATTTTCTGTCCTCCATTGCTGCCCTGAGGTCTACTGCCTCCAGTCCAGTGTCATCTTTCAGAATGTATATGTAGGTCAGAGCAGGTCTTCCAGGTTTTCAAAGCATGAAAGTAGAAATTCAGGAAGACCTGGCCTTATATACAATATATTGACATCCTAAGACAATACTGGGCTGGGGTCTCTTCACATTAAGACAACGATGCAGGACAGAAAGGTATGGAGGGCCATCACAGTTTGAGGACACCACTTGAAATGGGCAGTAGATACGTAGCATTAAACTAAGAGGATCTAACTTCCACTACAATTTTAACCAAAACCTGCTGCTTGAAGAATGGTAACTAACTCGGAAAAAAGTACAATCACCAGATAACTTAAATAAGCAGTTTTATATTTCTTAGAAATCTGCTCATTTGCATTATGAAAATCATATACCATGCGCAAACTATTAGTTATCAGCTTAGTATGCGTTGGCGGCATATTCAATAACATATGGGTACGTATGCAAACTTTTTACTCTTCTAGGTGCTAAGGCAGACGATTTCATGGTGTGTAACATTTATGTGATGATAAGTAGTAGCTATTATTGGCAAGCAGTGACGTACAATAGACCGCATCGTGCATATTATCGGAAGTAGGACAAGGTTGGGCGGTCATGCAACAAATTACTTAGCGGAATTGTGAGGCACTATTGTCTTAATGTGGAATACTCTTTCCAGTAGGGTGATAATCCAAGTCAAGGTCTGTCAATAGGAACTATCAATATCAACCTCAAATATGCTCATCTTTCAGACCTTTTAATGATTTGGGTGCAAAACATCATGCTCCAAACTGGAACGAAAAGCATTGTCAATGCTATTTCTTTAACACGATCACCAGGAAGTAACCCACGTGAACACCTTTGTATTATGAAAACCAAATGCGTTGGCGCCAAATTTAATAACATCTGGGTATCGCATGCAAGAGTTTCTTTCTTAGGCAATACTATTAGCAAAACAGTGACTTAAAAAGTGCTTCATACGAATTATTTCAATTAGGACGGGCATGAGCGGTCATATGAATTGTGAGGCACTGTGGCCTATATACTCTTGCCATCATTCAGGGCGCATATCCTTAACCACAATATGTACATTCATGGACTGTCTTTCAAATGATATGGGTGCAAAACCTCATACTCCACTACTAGGACGACCTAAAACGTCGTCAATGTTATATTCTTAATACGAGAATATAGCTTCTCCCGCCAGGTAACCCATGTGAGCGCTTTCGTATCACGTGCAGATTACCAAGTGTTGACGCCATATTCAATACCATCTGGGTACCGAATTTAAGAGTTAATTTATTTGGTAATAAAAATTAAGAAAGACAATGTCAAGGTACTTAACACTTAGATAATGATAATCAGTAGCTATTAATGGCAAAACAGTAACGTACAGTAGACTGCTTTGTGCATATTGTGTCAAGAAGGACGAGCATGGGCGGTCATGCTACGAATAACCTAGCGGATTATGAGGTACCAGTGTCTTAATGAGTAAATCTCTAACTCCGGTCATCAGGATGTAACTCACTTTAACTCTTTTTTTAATGAAAACCATGTGCCACGCAGGGAGTATATAAAACGGGGACCCCGAAAACGGGGACCCCAAAAACGGGGACCCCGAAAACGGGGACCCCCTAAAATCACCCCATAAAGCTACTAACAAATTTCTAGGGTGTCCCCGTCTTCAACTTTGGGGTCCCCGTTTTACAGAATTGACCCAGGGTAATCTGTAAAACGGGGACCCCAAAAACGGGGACCCCTATTTTTTCACTCTATTTTAGGACTGATGAGTCTCCAAATCTCGACAAAATATTCACCATAGATATACTAATATTACAAATGTAATTTATGAAAGTAGTAAGCACTTCTTATATAATTGTCCAATATACACAATTTTGGGGTCCCCGTTTTAGGGTCCCTGTTTTACAGATTGACCTAGGGTAATCTGTAAAACGGGGACCCCAAAAACGGGGACCCCTAAAATCACCCCATAAAGCTTCTGACAAATTTTTTAGGGGTCCCCGTTTGTTTGGGGTCCCTGTTTTACAGATTGACCCAGGGTAATCTGTAAAACGGGGACCCCAAAAACGGGGACCCCTATTTTTTCACTCTATTTTAGGACTGATGAGTCTCCAAATCTCGACAAAATATTCACCATAGATATACTAATATTACAAATGTAATTTATGAAAGTAGTAAGCACTTCTTATATAATTGTCCAATATACACAATTTTGGGGTCCTTGTTTTAGGGTCCCCGTTTTACAGATTGACCTAGGGTAATCTGTAAAACGGGGACCCAAAAACGGGGACCCTTAAAATCACCCCATAAAGCTTCTGACAAATTTTTAGGGGGTCCCCGTTTTTGGGGTCCCCGTTTTATATACTCCCTGCCACGCACGTCACACTGGCTATTCATTCAGAATGCGTTGACGACACATTTAATAACATCTGGGAATCCGCAGAGTTCCTTTCTTAGCATGCTTAGCTGCTAAAACAGACTACTTCGTGATATATAACACTTATATTTAATGGTAATTATAGCTGTTATTGGTGATGATAATTAGAAGCTCTTATTTTTTAAAAACATCTCTAAGTATCGCATGTAACAATTTCTGTCGGAGGTGATCAGATTTCATAGCGTTTCACACTTTCATGATGATAGTTTAATCACGTCGTAATCGGCGGGCCTTATGTCATGGCGGATTAATATAGATATATTTTGTCTTGTGATATCTCGCCAAAAGCATCACGAATATTATTATTAAGTCAGGCCCTATACTTTGTCTAGTTTCTTCCATACGCACATAATAGACCAGACAGGTCAACTATAATCACTCTTAATTGATCTATATACTTTTCGGCGTAGTTGTAAAGGCCTAACAATTCTCGCCGATTACGATCTGATCAAACTATAGTAGCTATTATTGCCAAAACAGTGACGTAAGGTAGACTGCCCCGTGCATATTGTTTCAAGGAGGACAAACTTGAGGGGTCATGCTATAAATTTACTTAGCGAATTGTGAGTAAATGGGGGATACTTTTTTCCAGTTGGGTGATAATTCCGGTCAAGGTCTGTCAATAGGAACTGTCAATATTAACTCAGGATGAGATGTCAACCGTCATCTTTTCAGAACGCAGTTCTTTAACCCCAATAGTGGGTACATCCCAGAACACAGTTCTTTAACCCAATAGTGGGTACATACCAGAACACAGTTCTTTAACCCCAATAGTGGGTACATCCCAGAACACAGTTCTTTAACCCCAATAGTGGGTACATCCCAGAACATAGTTCTTTAACCCCAATAGTGGGTACATCCCAGAACACAGTTCTTTAACCCCAATAGTGGGTACATCCCAGAACACAGTTCTTTAACCCCAATAGTGGGTACATCCCAGAACACAGTTCTTTAACCCCAATAGTGGGTACATCCCAGAACATAGTTCTTTAACCCCAATAGTGGGTACATCCCAGAACACAGTTCTTTAACCCCAATAGTGGGTACATCCCAGAACACAGTTCTTTAACCCCAATAGTGGGTACATCCCAGAACATAGTTCTTTACCCCCAATAGTGGGTACATCCCAGAACACAGTTCTTTAACCCCAATAGTGGGTACATCCCAGAACACAGTTCTTTAACCCCAATAGTGGGTACATCCCAGAACACAGTTCTTTAACCCCAATAGTGGGTACATCCCAGAACATAGTTCTTTAACCCCAATAGTGGGTACATCCCAGAACACAGTTCTTTAACCCCAATAGTGGGTACATCCCAGAACACAGTTCTTTAACCCCAATAGTGGGTACATCCCAGAACACAGTTCTTTAACCCCAATAGTGGGTACATCCCAGAACACAGTTCTTTAACCCCAATAGTGGGTACATCCCAGAACACAGTTCTTTAACCCCAATAGTGGGTACATCCCAGTTCTTTAACCCCAATAGTGGGTACATCCCAGAACACAGTTCTTTAACCCCAATAGTGGGTGCATCCCTGGAATGATTGGGTAAAAAACATCATACTCAACAACTGGAGGTCAAAATGATCCATGAGATTGAGTCGTTAATGAGCTGTTCGGAAATGAGACTATTACTCATCCCACATTTAGCTCATTATGTTACGTGTTAATAATGTGTTTACGTGTTAACAATTTGTTTAAGTGTTAATAATGTGTGAAAAAAATTATTGACAGACAAAATTAAATGAGCGACACCCAAATATTTATTACCATACATTTGACTCTTAACTCTGGATTCAGACACATAATATGAAAAATATGTAAACACAAAATGTTAGCTAATCAGGTTTTCCCAGCCCGGTTTGTGTTAGACATCAGTCTTTTCTCATACAATCAGTCGTATTACAATTTTAAAAAACCAAAAATATTTACTTGAAGACCAAATATTGAGAATGAGAAACTTTGCTCGGAACTTTCCAAACTTACATGTCTAAAACACATAGTAAAATATTTTCACTAATTTAAAGTGTTAGATTTTTACAATTAAAAATTCTTGAACATATAAATCAAAATAACAATTATTGTTAAACAAATTAAATGGACCAATTATGTCCGAGACGAATGCGCATCGCAAAATGAATGCACGCGACAGTTTGAGACAGGTTTGGCCCAAGGTATACACTTATGAAGTGCTGTGTAATGTAATTCTTTTACAAAAGGATATCCACAACAATCACAGCACAAATTCACCTTTATTCGTTGTTTTTCCGTAAGGTTCTTAGAATGATAGGAAAATCTTATGTGCTATTATTGACGTGGATTGAATACTTGCATTAAAAAGGAGAGCCGTGAGCTTTTCTGATCAGCGTAGTATTACGAGGATTCTTTTTTCTTTTAATGTACTGCGGAGGATAACGCACAAGCATTCTATTGTCATGATAGTTTTGTGATTTCTTTTCAGCTAAAGCAAATACATGATGTACGATATTGTTTACGTACAATTTTTCAATACCCCATGTTGATATTTATTTCACAAACCTCGGGGGAACAGTCGTATACTTTCTCAAGGTCTGAATCTTGTTGTTATTGGGTTGTTGTTTTTCAAGCAGAAGGTTATTGAGTATGGGATCGCATAGCTTTAATATGGAAAGGATTCTTTCAAATTGAAAGTACAGAAAGGACAATGAGGGAGCACATAGGTCAATGGTCCATGTATATGACCCAAATGCACATGTTGGCACTGCTGGGATTCGAACCTCATTACCACAAGCTTCCCCATGATTATGAGTCAAAGTTTAAACCGCTGCACCACCGTACCCTTACAAACTCAAGAAATATTTTGCAGCATCTTTTTGTTAATTGAGGTGACTTCTGACGTCAATGTCTGTCAGTATGCGCACGCATCATATTTTGGTCACGGCTCGTGTTTTTAAAACTCCCGCCAGATCACAATAAGGCTATTGAACAGTGTAGTGGTTGGATAGTGTTCACTCAATCATATTGATATTACCAGTCCCTTGCCTTTGTTGATAAACATTGAGGTCACCTCATCTATAGACGTACTGAAAATGTGTACAGATATTTGTTGACTTGCGACATTTTGCCTTTATTTACAGATACAAATAAAACAGATCAGATTGTCCGTTTGGCCCTCTGTCTGTATGAAGCGTTTCCTAATTCTGTTTGGATTTTAAGTTTCAGAAAGCTACATGCCTAGATGAGTTGGAAGCCTCGTGATATATAAAGTGCTATTTGTATCTGAAATATAATAACACATGATCGATCGGGATTCCTCTGAGTTATATAAATAAAACAGCTCTGTGAGCAGATATTTGTTTGCTCACGCATGTCATTAAACATTCATGTTGTTTGAGGTACTTTGTTATTAGCTTTTAATTTAGAGTTGCAAATAATATTAATGTTTTCGTTCAATTACTTGTGAAGACTTGAGATGTATAAAGTGTTATTTTATCATTTAATTATTAAAGCACATTATTGACTTTGAATCATATATTTGTTTGAACACTTTTACAGAGCAAAGTTCAATTTTGAAGATTAATTTCATTAATAACTTAATGCCCTTGGAAGAACTTTTATTTACATGTACAAATTGTAGATTGATCTGTATTTCCAGGACTCTAAGTGACTTATAATATTGTACCATATAAAGTAATAAGATACATTTCTAGTCATTATTCATTCAAACCAGCAATATAACAGACAAACATTAAATTGCCCGGGTGAATTCATTTACTAGTTTTCATATTGTCTCATCTGTTGATCATTAATAAATATTTGATTACTTCAAGTAAGTTAGATTTTTTGCTTCGTATAAAATGAAAACTTGGGATTTAGAGAGCTGGGTAGCACGGAGATTTTATAAGGTGTTTTAGTGAAAGAGACCTCTGGTTAAATATTAGTTGAGCAGTTGAAGAGAAGAACAATCGTCAAATTTCTCCATCACTGCATTTAAATTGCAGATTCAATAGGATAGATATAGTGCATAACAAAGTAAAGAAAGATCTCGCAGCCAGTTCCATTGAGGGTAAAGCTGAATTTATACTACATCGCTGAGCGATAGCGATTGGATTTGAGCCAATGAGGTAGAGCGCTTTTTGTTGTGTTGGGATAAGCGCGCTACCTCATTGGTCAAATACCAATTGCTCGTCGCTCAGCGATGGAGTATAAATTTAGCTTAATGCTTGCTTACATGGCTTCACTGTATGGTTTCTGATACACTGATTCGTCGATGTTATATAAGAAATGATTGCTGTACCTTTGTAATTAGATTGGTTTGCTCGGATGATTGTCTTTACTAACTAATATTCAATTGTTTCAGGTCTTATTTAATTACCTTTATTAACAGCTAAAAATAGCAAAAATTCCTTTATTCAAAAGACGCAGCAATGTTGCTAGTAAGTGGCATTTCAATAAATATACATGTACATGTATATTTTGTTGCTAGTAAAGTATAACTAGCTAATACGTATTTATGGTGAAACGTTGATTTCATCCTAATCATTCTGATGACATTACGCATGGCAGAATACACACATACCCTTAAGGAGCAGATCAAGAGTGCTTCGTGAAGCTGTTAGAAGTGGTCAAGGGCATGATGTAGATATAACTTGTGCAAGGAATGCGCTAAATGTGGAAGTTATTTGCTTCCTTGGAGACAATTCTCATAATAGTGCATTGTGCTCACAGTTTCTTATGTTTGTGTATTTATATACCTGAGGAGGCACAACAATGATCAGTTATCTTTATTTGCCTGAAATGCACTGCATGCAATAGTCACAATTGAAGTTGAACTTTGGTTTATTTCGGAAATCGATTTGAAGTTGTTATCAAAATTTGTTATCTAAATTACTACATGTACATCATTTCCTGTTTATAAGCTGCTTTTTCTTTTGTTTTCTTGAACATTTATTCTCAAGATGCATGTGATATTCCTAATATTTTTCTTCAATTTTATGGTCAATGTTTTACAGACTCTTAAAACTCCTGGCAAAGGCTTAATTACAATACATGTTTTTAACGTAAGGTATTGTAAATGTAAGCTGCACTAGCACCATATGTCTGATGATGTATCGCAAACAAAACCCAGATGCTAACATAGTGATAAGAAGATTACATTTCAGACCTGGGATAAGCTCACAGACGCTCAGTCGCTGAGCGACTGTATTTTATCCAATCAGGTTTTATCCAAAAAGCGTTCTACTATATTTGCCAGAAAAAAAATCGCTCGTGGCTCATTGACAAAGTTTAAATTCTGTTTTATAATCAGATCTAGGTAATGTCACTTAAGGTGACTGGAGCAATTCCAGCTTTGCTTCCGAGTATAAATCAGCTATAAATGATGGGAACTATAACGACTATATACTTGTTCTATACATGGCAGGACACCCAAATTGATGTGGACCACATATCCACATCAAATATAATACGCGGAACGTCTGTCGGATATCCTACAAAAAATGCTATAAAGGTAGGCAGGAGGTGAGTGTGCGGGAGGTCATGCCAAGGTAGATATATCCCTAATCCTAAGAAACAGTAAACACTTCGAGCGAGGATGATCTCAATACAATTAAGCTCTGTGAAGGCTAAGTAACTTATTTTGATGGAGCCGTTATTACTCCCGACAAAGGAGGTTATCAATTAATATCTTGTTAAGGTCCCTTGGATCTCACACTCTGCTCTCAGGACACAGCTGTTATTATTCTCAAAATGTGTGTACAGAAACATTAGCTTACATTAATCACCTTTGAATGTGCTGGTACTAAAAATTTAATGTCCACAACGTGTGTGCAACTCGAAGTATAGCGCTGTAACTAACAGGTTAAATCCCGGTATCACCTGTTAATGAGGGCCTCATGAATATACAAGAATTTAAAGCATACATGGGGCTGTTTGATATCTCTTAAGTTTATGGTAGCGCGCTAAACTCGGCATGGCGATTAGACCCTCCCTCGGGTCCATGGAGAACGACTGGTAATGTAGATTACATAGCATTAAAAATCAACCCAATACATGGACCCTCCCAGTCTGTAAGCAATTTGACTTCCAGTTCCCACAAAATGCTGGGAGTTCACTTTTACGGATTTGGAGTCACGCAATCTTTCTATATACCACGTCCATGTTTTCACTACATTAACGTTTGTGTAAGCGACTAAACAACGATATTGTATCCGACCAATCAACGCAGCTTGGCAGCGCGGGGATTTTTGAAAAGGCTTCCCTAGCTAAATAATGTGCAAACATTTGCAAACCGCACGCGATAATATACGCAATATGGACAATAGGCCTAAGTCCGAGTCGAGTGGTTGCCTTTTATTATTGCGCGTACCATGGGTCTGTCAGACGCGTGCCACTTGAGCTCAATACCTCTCAGTTGTTGACAAGTGTCCCATCCGATCTTGCGTCACATCCCGCGGCATAGCTTTGTGCTACCATATTTGAATTGAAACTGGGGCGGGGCTTTCGTAATTGACATCGGAATCACCGTGCTTCGTTGAACGAATATTTGGAAGTGAGATCTCTAACAGATTGGACCAGTCTCGGAATCAGCGCTCAATGGACTTTCGCGTTCACTTATAATACGAGTATATTTCTATATTGCTGCATGGTTGACTGTGGTGGGTGTAATTAGTGGCGTCGATTTGTGGATGAAGAGGAATGGGTTTTGGCATTGAAGAAAATAAGGGGGGTAGAGGACTTTGGCATTTTTTTTTTCATAGGGCATTATGTAATTATTTATTGTTACATTATCCAGAGATGGAACCGAACCGAGACTGGGGGCCAGTCTACATGGCGATGTAAACTCAAGGGGATTTGTCGTGCTGGATGTGTCATACACGACAAATGTATGTTTGGGTTAATTATCAAATCAGGTATCAATATCACATGTACTGTCCCACCTTTGGCAGTCCCGTGATGCTTTGCGCATTACAAGGGGAAGTGTTTCCACTGTGATGAGAAACCAGGATTTCACTAAGAATGTAACATTTTCGATCGAAAACATTGAAATCTCGCCGAGAATTTTAGATTCCAAGGAATCTCAGCAACAAACCAATCGGTTTATTCAATCGGCAGCTCGAGAATCTTGAAATCTCGTTCGAAAAACTGTATTGACCGTGATTACTATATTTTCGCTCAAAATTATGAGATTCTTTATCGAGAATTTTGGAATATTGGTGAGAAACTAGGTTTTTTGATCGAGAAATCTGCTGTCTCGATTTCTTGTACATTTGGCTTGCCATAAATATACAATCCGGATGAGTAATGTCACTGTGTAGTGTAAACTTTCCATGTCAGGCTACCTTTATTTTGTCTATTTTACACCACATCAGCATAATATCAATGATATAGTAAGCCAACAAAAGAGGCGATTGCATTTTATATGCTCAGCTGTCTCAAAAGTTGGTGGGCCAGTAAATATTGTTCTCTACTTGAGGACTGTTGGACTCTTTTTATATACAATTTTAAAAATCGTTGTGCGACAATAGAAATGTACATTACGTTTACGACGCAACCAATTATTTACAATCAATTATTTACAATAATTTTTCCATAACTGAAAAGACTAAAGCTCGATATAAGTGTATTGGTTATCATTAGAGCTACCTAATATAAACACCATAGAGGCAACAGCCAGACATACTTATTGTCTGACTGATTATATTAAATACCGTCTAATGCAAACACCAATGTCTATTAACTTGTCAAATTTACTCTTGTGAAGCTTGATTATCTATGGCATATATTTGTTTTAAAGCATTACTAAAAATAAAGCTAACTGCATTGAATAGTTTACTGGCATTGAACCAAGAAAGATAGAATCGGCTCGAGACAGCCAGTAGTGGCTGCTGCTGATTTCTGATTTCGATTCGTCATTCCCCACGCGACATACTGATAGCTTTACTATTGTTACAATAAAGAAACGAGTGCTTAAGGGGAGGTTACTATATGACGAATTTATTAGCTAAAATTGTCTGACAACAAACGGGGTATGACCGCGAGAAATATCATGCATTACGAGGACCTGCCTAGCTGATTAGATCTTCTCCCCTTACGGGTGTTTTGCCCTTAATGCTCTGTACGGGTGTGCATTTATGGCGGGAACATTTAGATTATTACCAATTCCATGTCAGCACCACTGAACCAATACTTAACATACTATTTATGATAGGATCGTATTTTAGTTGTAGAATCCTAATATAGTTGAGTAAAATCATAGTATTTAAATATTTAAATAAATGTCGTTTTATTTTGGGATGTTGTCTGTGCAATAGACAGAGAGCCTTTTTCTTATCACACTACGGAGATCTTTACAATCTGCAATATATTCACAGATCGACATAAGGCATAAGAGTATTCCTACCAATTTAATTATACTTCAAAGGTGTGGATAATTGAGAATACAATAGTCGCTCTTTTTGTGTCCGTTAATATTATGAACTTCATAGATTTACCATGTCAAATAATACTGTAATTTTTTTAAAGCAGTCCAAAATGTTTTTTCTCTTCACGGGGATATACATATACCAGCACATTTCATGTTTTAAAGATTTAACTCCATTTCTTGGAAGTCTGACCATTTGCAACCAGATGTCCAAAACACAAGCCCACTGGGTTGTCCTGTCATTTTAAATAACTTTCCTAGGGACGACAGGAAATTCCGTTTGAACAAGACAGCCGATTTCGGTAACCATTCTCAACATTATGCTCAAAACTATTCAATTTAGAAGACGGCTCTTCGATACTCTCAAGTTATGCTAATTGATCAATTCTTATAGTACAGGCTGTATCAAAATGATTGGTTATTGCTTCTTCCAAATGGATTATAGAGTTCTCTTGAAATAGCCACAATTTATTGTCATAGGACTGTTTATGATATTAATCGAAAAAGTTGTGCAGATCCTACTGCTGCATTTTGCAGTGGCAGCCATGTTCATATTCACTGGAAACTGATGGGTACTAATCATTTTGATACAGCCTGTAGTTTAGGTAAGCAAATTTGGATACAATTCTGGTTCACCCTGTATTTTAGGGTTAGGGTTAGTGTTAGGGATAGGTTTAGGGTTAGGGTTAAGATTAGGATTAGGGTTATACTTGTGCGCAGGATATACCAGAATTATTCCCAAATTTTGAGGTTTCTGCATACTCCTTTAAAAGCTTGCAATACTAACCAAATTGATGTATTGATATAGATCATTTTTCATACCGAGTCATAACACGTGTAACCCTCATGGCTTCTTTACTATATTTTAATAAATACACTTTATGCTGCAACACCTCCAGGATTTATTGACAAATAACTACAGGGTTGGACGAACTTAAGGTGATACTACACCCCTTGATAAATGTGTGACTATTTTTGCATTTTTCTCAAAAAATAAAATAATACACTGGTAAGAAAAGTTATGTATATTATAGGGGGCAAGGAATCCGGTTACTACACTGTAATTTCAGTGACTCATAACAAGCGGTACGTTATTTGTGATAAGAAAAGAGGTACCCCTAGAATGTACCTAATTTTTTCACATATATATTGAACCACTTGTCTTGAATCATACAATCTCTGATTCCTTGCCCCTATAATATACATAACCTTTGTTACCAGTGTGGAGTTATTTTTTGAGAAAAATGCAAAATAAGTCACAAATTTATCAAGGGGTGTAGTACCACCTTAAGCACGAATGAATCACTAAGACAAGAAATAGGGACGAACAGAACAGAAAATAGGCTAATAAATGGACACGACTTGATTTGCTACTTGAGGTGTCATTATAGCAGACATATCAGGGACGACATGATAACACATGGAGAGATGGAGACGAGAAAATAATTCTACACGAAAACAAAGCGAAGACGAATGTATAATTATGCTCTCTTAATGTTATCCGTGAAATGGGGACAGAGTCGGGAAATTGTTAACATTACACTATGGAAAGCCATAGGTCATGCAATAATATGTGATTTGAATAGCATCTTGTGTGCAAAAATATCCTTCCGTATAATTCTATATGGAATAGACAACACTATATATCACTATGAACCACAATGACCTCATCCCAATGGCATTGTTCAATAACCTCAATTAAACAATCATGGTGCAGAGTATGAGTTTTTGTACCCAAGTTGTCAAAGGTCATTCAATGAATGTGCAAATGTATTGGGGTTAAAGAACTGTGCCCTGATAGATGAGCATGTTGTGGATCCTAGTGAATATGATGAGATGTACTACAGAGGACAGAATAACCGGTGACCAATGTTTATTATCACGTGATGCGGTATTACCTATATTGTATGCAATTGCCATGTGATTTCGAATGTAAAAATACTGAACAACATGAAGATATGACTTCTAATCGGCTTACAACTCGAAATCATCTTGATCGACTTTATCCTCATTCCATTTATATATCGGGTTATAAATCTTCTCCAGACGATGTCATCGATACATATATTTATCAATTATGTCCATATATTTACAACTATTGACTTATTTGCAACGTAGATGGAAGAAGAGACAATATAAAAGTGCCGTTACTATGATTGCAGCTGTATGTCATTTTAATTAATATACACTGGGCCATTATGATTTCGTGTTCTACTCTCGGCTCATATTTAGATTAACAAGTCCTTATTGATAAGCCCAATAAGTTACGAAACACCTTGATGTTTTCGTTTCAACATAAACCGGTTTAAAGAAATACTAAGGTGTTACAGGACAATAAATTTACTAAGCATGGCTTACATAAAAACGTGATACGATGTAATCTGACGAATAAGATTGTAAAGTGTCTAAAACATAACATTTGTGATAGAACTCTTAATTTGTTTTCCGTTTCTTTGTTATAATTACACAAGGCAGGTCTGTAGGTTATACATTGATATTGAGTATTATACTATTTCACGTGAATACATTACATAATATTGAAACATTATTGATTACGGATCGTTAGGTGGCGTCCTCTACCTCATTTTCTATAGGAGAAAGAAGTTTGGTTAACATTCTGTGTTGCTATGTGAGCACACCGGCTGATACGGGTGATCCTACATTTACCCTGAGCCGTTTGGAACCTTATTTTGAACATTCGCTTTGTAACTGATTGGATACCCGTAAAGCAGAGAAAAAACCTTTCCCAGAATCCCTTGGAACATGTTACACCATGTTCTTTGTACTTGATCCCTAGAAAATATATCGTTCTCATGTTCTGAACAGACTGACTAAATGAGGGAGTTAGTCATTAAAGTACCATCATTTGCAAGATTATGATGTGCTCTGTTCATTGAGGTACTTTTTTGACACTGAAGGCCCATATTGAACTGAACAACATACAAACACAGAAACCTGAAATTAAAATAACAATGCATTGTGGGAAGTGTACTATAGCTTAGAGTTATGAGAGTTAGGATTAGAGTTATGAGGAAATACTGCAGAGACATCTATGTTCTTAATAGTTGTCAAAGTTGACGTAAGAATTTAGATCGGTTAACCGAAGTTTCCACAAACATGACGAATCACACCTCAAAACGTTCATCTCAATACTATTGCCGTATTCGTCTCGACAACAAAATCAGTGACTGAAATGCCATTATGTTGATGAGTCAGTGCAGTATTAAATAACCATCTTTGTTTAATCGATTACAAACTTAATCCAATGCCCTTTAGTTTAGATTATTTTACTATTAATGTTCCAAAGCATGAAAAAGAAGAATATATTAGCTAAACCTGTATGTTTAAGTGATTGCAGCAATTATTAGGCTTATTCAATGCTCTTTGTATGTGTCACTATTAATGTTTCGAAATTCCGGACGGACGGAGGAAAATCATGATTAAATATTACTCCCCAACCCTTGTTTTATTTTTAGTGATTCATATTTCACAGTAGGACCATACAAAACGTGCCGAAAGACAAAGATAACATAATTACGCAGCCTCGTCATCGGTAGACCGTAAAGCCATGGCATATTAAGCCTAGAAGCTAATAGATTAATTAGAAGCTTACACAAGAATTCTTTCCATTAAGTGGTGAGAGGGATGTCCCCATTAAGGGTTGCCACTGTGGCTAGAGCATCATATCATCTTCCTCCTATGCTCTTGGTGATGTGGGTTCATCTTCCTGTCTCCTCCCCCTGTGGGTGATGTGGGTTCATCTTCCTGTCTCCTCATCCTGTGGGTGATGTGGGTGGTTACGAGCCATTGTGGGGATGAATGAAATATGATTATAATCATTCATCGTTTGAATTCAACTGAATGTTGAGTTGCGTAAGTAGGTTGAAATGCCAAGAACAGAAAGAGTGCTTTACAGTTATTATATGTTTGCTGTTTGATAATTCCGTTTATTAAAGTTTACACGGACCACTCACGGTTGTTTGATGTGATCATTTATTAATTTTTCTAACGAAACATTTTCAATTATAGACCTGTAAAATACCAACAGTTGTCCCACTAATATACACATATTGGCCTATATATATCAAATTAATCATCTTTTTTTGCTTTCTGTGGTATTTTTCATTCTATAAACTGCACATTTGTGTGCAAATTGAGGGCGCTATTTACATATATTTTAAATTAGCCAAATTTGGGGTTATACAAGTTTTTAATCTCTGGCAGTGCTAGTTACTAGTGCTACTTGTTTTTACCTTGTAAAAGGGATGTTTTTATGCTCCCGAAACGTCGGTTGTTTTGTCTTTTTAACCCTAAATTTTGGATGTTGTTGTACATATTAAACAGTTTTTAACATTTATTTTCCTTGGTTATGTACACTACTTGAATCTTTTTAAGATCCATTCAAAGTTTCCCTGCTGGTCAGTTGGAACTGTTTTAGTTTGCTTTTTTGCTCATCATACAAGTGTCTACCCCTTCTAAAAATGCAAATACATGTAAGATTTAAGATAAATAGCGCCATCATTGTTCACCTTTACTTTAAATGACGACAGTAGGGAAATGATTACCCTGTTCAAAACTAAACTCCTCAAAAAAAGTTTGGAAACTTTCAAAAACGGCTGTATATTAGAAAATTTTGAAATCTATCTGCATATTGTTTCATATCAGTGAAAACATTGCTCTTTTCTGTCAACAATGACACCTCATTTGTGACGATAACTTATTCCACGGCTGAGTAACTTTCTTTGAAAGACAGAGAGGTTTCAAAGAAAATGTGCCAAATTCACCATTGTCTTCGCGCATGTTATTGCTTTGAATGAATGAATGAGTGGGTCAATGCATGAATAAAATAATGTATGAAAAGTTGTTTGCAGTATCATTTTGTATGAAAAGTGCTAGCATGAGATTAACAGTTCTACAGGTGGATCGAAATGGATCAACGCAAGTCAGTCTCTCTTACTGGTCACTTCTTCATATCAGATCTGGCTCGAGCTATAAGCTTGTGGCTGGCATACCTCAGAATCAAGTTGCGGCAACTTTTGTTTCCCGCAGTATGATCTCCAAGCTAAAGACCTAGAAGTGGCCGCCCAAGGAAAACAACGGCTGCAGAAGACCAGTACATCAGGCTGGCAGCACTTTGAAACCGTAGACTAGGTGCCAAAACTTTGCAACTATGATATTACTTACTCATGTTAACTGATGTAAATGGCGCATAAAATGGCAGATTTGGCACATTTTGTTAGATACCAATTTGTCTGCCAAAGACAGTTACTCAACCATGGAATAAGTTATGGTCATAAATGTGATGTAATTTTGACAGGAAAGAACAATGTTTGTATTGATATGAAACAATATCAAAATAGATTTCAAATATCATCAAGGGATCATTTGAAAAATGAGCCATTGACAGGCACATGAAATTTATTTCAATAAATGAGTGTACCCTCCTTTCGCAAACGAATGCTGTTTAAAGCAGTTTTGACTATTTACTCATTCGACGAGTGACATAGCGTGTGAACACCTACCGCACTTTGTGTAAAGTGTCTATAGTTTCCCAAAAGAGCTATGGATGAAGTAGGCTTAATACACTGAAGAAACATTAGTAATGTTTGTCTGCAGTCAACGCGTGACAAACGGACTGACGGATTCGTGTAAAAAGTATAACATTTCTTAGTTGTTTGCAGTTTACTGCGGAAGACAAATACTGGTGATACCGGTTCTTGAAAGTAAACTACTGAGCTGTTACTGTGCTGATTACTCTTCTGTAAATTACTACGACCATTGTAGTGTTTGAAGTTTTTTTCTAAAACATTTATCAGGATAAAACTCAATGATGTTTGTCTAGCTAAAAAGCGAAGAAAAAGTTTCTTATAACACGTTTATTGAAAAACGAGTTCTCCTGCCAAACAAATTGTCCAACTATCATGACTATGAACATCAACAGTTAATCAAAGTGGTATTATGTCCCAAATGGTCAATGATATCAACGTGACTAGCGATTTATATGTTTTACTCTGATATTACTTTGCACTTTGCACCAGGTCGGATTGGCTTGCTTAAATAACCCCCTGGACACTACTGGTCATAACACGGAAAAACAGTGGCATGATCGACGGGAATTATATAAATAAACAGTAATTTTCACCAGGTTCGCCGTCGCAAATAATAAAGGAGACAAGGAGAAAAAGTGATCCCGCCTGGGAATCGAACCCAGGACCTCAGGTTTACGAGACCTATGCCTTAACCACTTGGCCACGGGAGCTTCATGATTAGGCTGGTTGAAGTTCGAACCCATAAGCGGTCACTTAAACTAATCAGCTCCCGTGGCAAAGTGGTTAAGGCATAGGTCTCGTAAACCTGAGGTCCTGGGTTCGATTCCCAGGCGGGATCACTTTTTCTCCTTGTCTCCTTATTTGCGACGGCGAACTACTGGTCATCTAACAGCATTTCTGATTGGTTGATAACTTGAAATGCTCATTTCAATTGCCAATTATGACCAGGCTTTAAACTATTTATGGTCAAACTTGCATTTGCAGATGATCTTATCAATACCCTCCTTGATTGGTTCAAAACACAATATTTATTTTGACCAATCGGCAAATAGTTCTCATGGGGTTAATCTATGATTATAAGCAAGTGTATTAATCATCTTTTAAACACCTATAGCAAGTTACCGTCTTCTGAATATGTCCCCGGGGAATATGTTCCAAATTTCAAATCCAGTTTACAGTTTTCCAAGCCAAAATTGTTGTTGGTGCCGACATCGTTTAAGCATTTCAAACCGCCAAGATGGCCCTACTTACAGAAAATGCAGACCACCTTATAAAGATACGTAATACCATGCATGATTAGAATGCTCGTATTGAATAAAAAGTATGACTGTCAACCTATGTGCACTTTGACTTCGTTCAAGCATTATATCAATAGCTATGTTATTTTCAACATTATTTTGATTTAAGGTCTTCGACATGATTATTCCGCTTCTTAACGATAATGCCTCTGTCAGACGTTCATACCACTTGCCGTTGCGGCAAGCGGCATAGCGTATCAGCCAATGACAGGCATTGATTGTATTCGTTTGTTTGCAATGGACATGCGTCACGCCGCTCAGCGGCAAGCGGCATGGCAGTATGAATCCAGCGTAAGCACTATGTCGTGTAATTCTATTCATTATAAAAGCATTCTTGTGTCTTGTGACTACTTCAAGGAATAGGCAGGTTAACCTACATGATTCAGGAATTTAATGGGCTATTCCATTTACAATCCACTCTCCCCTGTTGAATATTTAGTTTCTTTCACAGAGGGAGTATAGGTTGCACATAGAATAGACCATTTTCTATTTGAAATACTTAAGTTGTGGAAGATATAGGTAAAGCGATAGAGGAAAGTAGGTTTCAAAATTATCAACCATGGCCAATTCCGCTTGAACATCCCCTCCCTCTGTAGAAGACATTTCTTTAATCTTCCATAGGGTTATGGCAAATTGGGAATAGCCCAATATCGGTATGTCCTACACTCTAAATTCGTACTATTCATTAATCATTTTATGAATAGATTCCCTACTCATTTATTTTTGATCCCGTAACTGTTCGTTTTGATGAGATATATTGTTCATTTTGAGTGGGTTTATTATAATTTTGACCCGACAATCTTATCAAAATGATTACTTTCCGTTTTATTTTAACAAGTAACTATTCATATTGACAAGATTTCCAACTCATTATTTGACAATATTATCCATTTAAGTTTGTCCGGATTATGTTAAATCCCCCTGTGACAAGACAACCTGTGATATACGGTTGCGAGTGGTGTATAATTAGATGCTATTTGTCAACAATTTGCGGTGATTAGAATTATTTCTTATTTTAAAGCATGTTTTTTTTTTCATTTTGACTGCTTTAAGGGCTGGGGTATGAACGTTTGGACAGTATTTATTTTGGGACATCAGAGCACATCATACATATCGAATTGCATTCTGAATACGAAGAATGTCATTCTGATATCAAATAATTTTGATTTTTGAAATTCGCAATTTAATACACATTTTATGGCAAATCATTAAAATTGATATTTTTGATATTTAACAGTACTTGAAGTAAACTTTATAAATCTGATGATTTATACTTAAAGTGTATGTAGGTGGGATGAAAAGCCGACGATCAATTGAAAATTTTGACCTTTCGTATTGAAGATATGGATTTTTTTCCAAAACACCAAAAAAAATAGGTCTTTTTGGGAAAAAAATCCATATCTTCAACATGAAAGGTCAAAATTTTCAATTGACCGTCAATTTTCCTCCTGCTACATACACTTTAAAATATATCATTAGATTTATATAATTTACTTCGAGGACTGTTATATATCAAAAATTTGAAAAATATCAATTTTTATAATTTGTCATAAAATTTGTATTATATTGTGATTTTCAAAAAATGAAAATTATTTGACATCAGAAAGACATGCTTCGTATTCAGAATGCAATTCGATAGGTCTGAGGTGCTCTCATGTCCTGCAAAAAATACTGTCGAAACGCAATAAACGCTCGTTTTAGATCCCTTAAGCACGTGGATTAACCATTTATAAACTTGTAAAGAAAGTGGGACAAAGGTGAACGTCTACTGCGATAGAACTCTAGATGGCCTTTTAAAAGCCCCTACTTGAAACATGTGGCTCAGATACTATTAGTATTATTTGGGTATGGACATGATGGCGCTCCATGATAACACCTGTGGATGTCACTCAATTCCCCACGGTCTTTGGTACATAGTGACTCTAAGAATATCAAAACGAAACTGTTTGTCTAGCAGAACATGCGGTTCGTTTGTTTCTATGTTTTTTCTTTTCTCAGCTTTTGTCGTTTTTTATTCACTTTGATTTCTTTTGTATTTGTACAGAATTCGGAATAATTATGGAATATTTCTTCACGAAATGCCAGAACTAATCTGAAAGGGGTCTGCATACGCCGCACGGATTAAATATTAATTTGGGTGCGTCGGGAGATGATGTCAAATAATTTTGATAGAAAATGTGCTTTATTTATTTACATTATTGTGCTCATAATGTAGTGCATTTCATGATTTGTCTAAAATGGCGGATTTAAGGAGGCTGAATTTGCGCTTTGTGAGGGACACAATTTTGGACTTTATATTGTCATCAAATTTATTTGGGTTTGTGGTGATATTATTTTCATTTGTTACAGCTGAATGCACCTGTAATGTACCAATTTTTTTGAAAATGGGAGGAGCTTAAAATATGGCTCTTAAAAGTGATACGAACTCAGAAAGTTTAAATGTCCCCCACTGAGGTCAAATGTTATAAACTGACGGTACAAAAACAACTGCCCGGATTCCTGGTTTTGCTGTTATTGTATTGTTGTATTTTGAATGAAATAAAGATTGATTGGTTGTCCAATGAACTCACGCTGTTTATCTATTTACAGTAAGTTTATAACACTTAACCCCGAGGGTGGGAGGTATTCAAACTTGCTGAGTACGTACCACTTTGAAGAGCCATTTTCCTCCCACATTCAAAACTGGTACATTACAAGTCAGTTCTGATTAATACTTTAGGTATTTAGGTTCAGTACATATGACCTCAAACGTCAATCAATTTGATAATATCATAACAATGTTCCGAAATTCAGAAATCCCCCCCCCCCAACTAAACCCAAATTCGGTCTCTTTAAATCCACCATTTTAGGCGTATTTGACTACATTATGAGCACCATAATGTAGACTCGTGGAAAGCACATTTTCTATAAAAAAATTATTTGACACCATCTCCCGGCACACCCCAATAAATATTTAACCCGCGCGGTTTATGCAGACCCTTTTGAGATTAGTCCTGGCACTTCGTGAAGAAATAATCCATACTTAATGTCAAGCATGATTATTGTTTCAATTCAATGTACGTATTCTAACATTACTTTCAAATCAACTAAGGTATGCGAAAACTGAACTCTCTTTAAAATAAACTTATTCACAAAGTATTCATAACGAGTCATTGTGAGCGACTTATTTTCACATTAACACATCACCTTTTCACCCAAATGAACACCATTCGATAGTTTTGTAATTACTTGGGTACTGTGAGCACGTTTTACTGAAATGCGATCTTTGGTTTAATTATTCCTAAATAAATGGCATAGTAGTATGTGGGTTTGAAAAAGCAGACGCATCATTAGATTTCAATGGGGGCAACAAAGGTAACACTTCCCCTGCTATGGAAACAAAAAACTCGTTCCGCTACAGAAGCAGACGATCCACCTTGTTTTAGTTTATGGAAAATGCAACAAAGCGCCACAAAAAGCTGATGCCGCCACTGCTTCCTATCTTCTAGTTTCAATCAAAACTAGGACACCTGGGATACCGTCCCAAATTGGCGGGTAATGTATGATACATTAACCGCCAATTTGGGACTATGCGTGGTATGAACGTTTTGATTAATGTTAAAGGGATGTATGTTGATTTCATACTTGGTCTAAAATGATATTATGTTGACTGGGCACTATTTTGAGATCGTCTTTATCTTGTCCATTGTTTCATATCCATACACCACGTCATGTCTCCTGTCCATTTCCAAAAACATCGTGGAAGGACACGTCTCCGTGTACCCCGGGATTGACGCCCATCATCCGGCCCATGATTGCAATTATGTTCTTCAAAGAGCATTCGCCACCATACTTACATTGATAATTCATTGATAAATCAATATGCCTTGACAAAGACAGCCTTCCAGCCAATATCTTCACATAAGTGTAGATTACTTCTTGTAAAGTGTGCTGAGGCTTGTGGAACAACGTCTAGGCGTTGTGTCTGTGCGTAGCGCACTATAAATCACTGCGCTTTTTTATAACTCCTTTATATAATGTCGATAAAGTAAAACGGCTTGTCAAAATACCTTGTGGTATACTTTTGATCATGTCATGCACTCATATCTATTGCTAAATAGAATTCAGTGTCACTAATTTGGATATGTTACTCACACAAAGGTGAAACTCTCGTAAGTGATTTTAATTAGTCCAGTCAATCATTTTATCTACTTGACTGTCGATGTGTGCAAAATACTTGATGAAATGCTGTGCGATAATTTACGTTAGTCATACTGTAGACTAACGGGTTCAAAGACGAATTGACTAACAAAAGGTATCTCGCAATCCAAATAATTATGTGATGCACATTTGCTTCTAAAATAGGCTCGCTAAAATGTGTGCTGATGAAATCCATGTTCACAATTGCATATGGCGACAAACAGATGAAAAATACTATAAAGTTGACCATTAACATTTTGGCGGCAGCATTACTCCTTTGATGACTTAAATTGGGACGATTTCTATCAATCGGTTTGGTATGACGAAGTTTAAGGATGATGAGCAAATAGATTATAACATTTAGAACTAAAGCAAAAATAAATTGAGTAACGTCCACCAGAGTGACGGCTAAGAAACACCACTCGCAAACTATACACTGTGGTATCTTCGTCAAAATTTCAGAAGTCGAAGAAACAATACACATGTTCTCTGGTGTGATTGGTCCTATTAGTACCGCTAGCAGCAACGAAATGATCCAGACAGCGATTAAGGTATGAACTGCGCGCTTTTTGGTATTAATCAATCGGTGCCAAAGTGGACGGCAGATTGCGAAGTATCGCTCAAGACTTACAAGTATTACCGTCCAAATGGAAGCGTAGTAACTTATATATATAACAAGAAACGATGTGGTGCATCCAAACGAAGTTTGAAAAGAATCTCGTAAATTGTACTTCGGTGAAACAATCTTCATACCAATGTATCTGATACAACCGCACACAAGAAGGGACGAATCGGCCAGGGCTAGGTTTACAAGGTAAATATTGGTAATGGTTCTCATAGATTGCACTCTAAAAACAACGTAAATAAAGATACAATTTATGCAAAGTCCAAATGTTGAAGCAATTGGAACAAAAATAACTGTGAACACCCATGTTGTATAAGAATACTTAAACGCAGATTCGTCCGTTGTCAAGTTCCAATAGCATTGCTCCATGGTGAATGTTCATCGGTGCGTTTGGCTGCGGAAGCTTATGTTGTTTCCACGTAAACTATAACTTTCTAATCATTCAGTTTAATATTTATTGCCGTCCTAGCTTGATCGTCTACTTTATATTATAAAATGTACAAATCGCTTGCGCCCCATGTTGATCAAGTCACACCTTGGTGTGCTTTTACTGATCATAAAATGTGTTACTGATTAAAACAAAAGGGCTATTTCGGTTCAAATTCATACACCCCAACGGAAGATGTGACTTTCCAAACAGTGAGTGTGAACTTCAAATGAGATCACCTAAATGGGTGACTCCATTTGCAACCTACATCCCATTTGTTGAAGGGTAAGGTTACGTTTTCCTTCGGGGTGTGCGGATGTCAATCGGAATAGCCCAATAATCATTTAGCTTGATTTAAAGTTATGTGTACGTGTAAGTACTTCAGATTTTTGTATCACGTTCTCTTGTCATCAAATATTGACAATAAACATTATAAAGGTCATGTAGTAATTAAACTACCGTAATACTGTATTATAAAGTATCATTATACGAAAACAATAAGACAGGGGGTGTCCGCCCACCAAGTGTTTCTGATCTCGTGACTGCTCGGAAAGTACAATGATGATGTAATTAGCTTACACACGTCATAAAATTTTATCTAACCAAGAAAATTTTAAAACTTTCAACGGAAACTGAAGGCAAATAAATAAATATTTACCTGCTAATATTTTCGGTAACTAACTGTTACCATCCTCAGGCAGTAATGACTGGCTGACTGTCTTCTTCACACTTGGATGATTTTGGTGTTTCTAGAAGACAGTCGTAAATTCTCGGAAGATCCCGGCCCCCGTCTCTGTTGAGCTTGACTTGTTTTTCCTGTCTGATGGCTATGGACTCCTTTATCTTGCGATTTAGGAACTTGCTTTCCTTCTTTTTATCTACTTGATTGTCGATGTGTGCAAAATACTTGTTGAAATGCTTTGCGATAATTTACGTTAGTCATACTATAGACTAACGGGTTCAAAGACGAATTGACTAAGAAAAGGACTCTCGCAATCCATATAATTATGTGATGTACATTAACATTTGCTTCTAGAATAGGCTCGCTGAAATATGTGACGATGAAATCCATGTTTACAATTGCGTATGGCGACAAACAGATGAAAAATACTATAAAGTTGACCATTAACATTTTGGCGGCAGCATTACTCCTTTGACGACTTAAATTGGGACGATTTCTATCAATCGGTTTGGTGTGACGAAGTTTAAGGATGATGAACAAGTAAATGACAACATTTAGAACTAAAGCAAAGATAAATTGAGTAAGGTCAATCAGAGAGACGGCTAAGAAACACCAATAGCAAAATAGACACTGTGGTATCTTCGTCAAAATGTCAGAAGTTGAAGAAACAATACACATATTCTCTGGCGTGATTGGTCCGATTAGTAACGCTAAGAGCAACGTAATGATCCAGACAGCGATTAAAGTATGAACTGCGCGCTTTTTGGTACTAATCAATCGGTGCCAAAGTGGACGGCAGATTGCAAAGTATCGCTCAAGACTTACGAGTGTTACCGTCCAAATGGAAGCGTAGTAACTTATATATATGACAAGAAACGATGTTGTGCATCCAAACGAAGTTTGAAAAGAATCTCGTAAATTGTACTTCGGTGAAACAATCTTCATACCTATGTATCTAATAAAACCGCTCACAAGAACGGACGAATCAGCCAGGGCTAGGTTTACAAGGTAAATATTGGTAATGGTTCTCATTGATTCCACACTAAAAACAACGTAAATAAAGATACAATTTGTGCAAAGTCCAAATGTTACAGCAATTGTTAGAAAAATAACTATGAACACCCATGATGTATGAGAATACTCAAAAGCAATAGATTCGTCCACTGTAAAGTTCCTATAGCATTGCTCCATGGTGAATTCATCAGTGCGTTTTTCTGGGAAGCTTATGTTGTTATCAAGTAACGGATTAATATCCATAGCCCAATATCATTCAGTTTAATGTTTATCGCTTCTTTTATTAATAACCGATATTGTCGTCCTAACATTATGTACACATTCTTCCCTTATAAAATGTACATATCGCTTGCGCCCCATGTTGGCCTTGGTGTGCTTTTCTAGTCACGAAATGTGTTACAATGATAAAAATGGACTATTTCAGATCAAATATATGCACCCCTAATGACAGATTTGACCTACCACACAGGAAATGTGTATTTCAAATGAGATTACCTGAATGGGTGACTGCATTTAAAATCTATACCCCCTGTGTGGACGATTAAGGTCATGGCTTTCAAAGGAGGTGTGTGGATTTCGACTGGAATAGCTCAGCAATCATTCAGATTAATTGAAAGCTATCTGTACGTGTAAGTACTTCAACTTTTTGTAACGTTCTCTTTTCATCAAAATAAACATTATAAAGGTCATGTAGTAATTAAAATACCGAAATATTATAAAATTATATATGAAAACAGTAACAATTATAGGAGCGCAATAAACGTTGATTGTCGCTTTAAAACTAGGTTTTCAGTAAACGGTTGCATGGACCATGTATTGGTCTTCTACTCGATTTGTTTTTTCATTTTCAAAAATAGATTTAGAAGGAAGTGATCGTAGAATGACATTCATTATTGGGTAATAATGACTTTCATTCATACGTTTCGGTAAACGCAGGTCCTCCACTGTAAAAAAAAAGGACCAGCCAAATGTGCACGCTACAGAGCCTGAAAATAAAATCCCACGAATCACACGTATGGGAGCTGCCATGGGGTGCTAACGGGTGCTAACGGCGACGCGGGTGGTCGCCGGGGTGCTAATGAACGCGTCGCCAGCACAAACGTCCTACGCGATCAATAACGCGTATAGGGCGCATTCAAGTGCGCCGTACGCGATACGCGATGACAGGGTCAATGGCCGCTTCCACGCAGTAACATACTTCTGAACTCACTGTCAGGGTCCTGGTAAACGTAACAAGCAAAATGAAACTTCTACGCTACTCAAATTTGGAACACTCACTCCATGCTACACTCTTAGAAATATGTTACTCAACAAATTCAGTAGCAAAATACTCAAATTGAGTAAATTACCCAACATTGAGTTCATATTGACAAATAATACTCTCAATGTTGAGTACTATTTATCAATATTCGCTCAATTTGAGTAATTTTTTACCAGGTTGAGTAAAATAATTTTAAGAGTGTACTCATATTTGATACACTCACCGGAGCGCTTATGGGACTGTTTCGTTGATTTTAGATAAAGGGATTTTAAACAGTTTTACCAAGTTTATCCTAATACGCGTATAATGTCACATGTTTGAATTATTTGCTATTGAATAGCATCCAAACCATTGTAGTTTTATTCAAGCCATTTCTATTCGACGCATTTTTATTTATCATGTTTAGTTAAGCAGATAGCTTGACGCCTTTCTTGTGTTATAATAGATGCAACGATTCACAAGACTCACTATTCTCTCTTTTTATGTACAAAAAAGCAATGAATATCTGAAATTTAATATTGTGATTTTTTTATCGGCTTTTAATGAAGAATGGCGACCAGATTCTGATATTAAAATGTCAGAATCTGGAGGCATTCTTCACTTCAACAAGAATCAATCTTCTTAATGTAGGGTTATAAAGCATAATATAATTAAGTAGTTTTTAGAATACATATACTTATGTGAGTATTTTGGAATACAATGGAATATACTCTACCTGTACGTATAAGTTCATATTATTATTTTAGAATTAATCTGAATAAGTTGGTCAGTCAGAAAAGACAAGAAAAGCAAAACTTACACTTATCATCATACAATTCAAGTCAGTAAAATTAAACATACCAGTCATTGATTTGATATGAATCTTGGATTTTTAAGTGACGCCTGGGTGGCAACCTAAATGCCCAATAATTCGAAGAAAAAAAACCAGGTTTCTTGTCGAGGTTTATTGATTGATCGAAAAACTTGGATTCTTGATCTATAAACCTGGATTATCGGCGAGAAACCTGGTTTATCGATCGAAAAAAACCTGGTTTTCGAAATATTGGATATTTAGCTTGCCACAGACACCTTAACGGTAACATAAGGTAAATCAAATCCACAGTGCAGACTATAAAATTCCCACCGGCGGGAAAAATATGAAAGATGCTCTTGACAAGATTTATTTGAAGCGCGGAAAGTAATCCGGCTAAGAACCACTTATATACTGCATACTAATTAAGAGGAGTTCAACAGGAGCTATACATAAAGCATGAACTGGTTTAATACCAGTTTATTGAGTTTGTGTCTCTAATGGTAGTGCAATCGACTGAAAAGGAGGAAGACATAATTCATATGGCCTGAATGATTTACGGCATATTTGACATTTGATACATTATAAAGTAATAAAAGGTTTACACGAAACATTACGAATTATTAGTAACATAAAATGGGGTAAGTTGATAGCCACCTATTAGGTCATTACACAATACCAAACCACTTAAGGCCTGAAAATGTGCGCTTTAAATGTTGATGATTTAATGAATAAGTCATGTGATGAATGTGATTATTATAACATATTACAGCATGACAGATATGATCTGAGCAATAAATTGCAATAAAGTGGTTGGTAAATCAATATCATTCATTTGGGCATTGTTAAATATTTATTAGTGAGATTTGACAATATATTCCGTATTCCGTATTGTGCCATGATATGGTACTATAAGGATCAAAATTTATGAGGTTTTTTCATTTGAACAGATAGTCAGAAAAGCTAATCTGCATATGAAATCTTATAGAACTAGATGTATAAAGTTTCAACAGAATGTTGATGAAGTGTATAAAATTGCAATCCCTGTCGTCACATATATATAGCGTAAGAATGCCATTATATTTTAAACTCGCTGGATGTTAAACGTGCAGCAAATTACTCGTACTTAGATTTGTTATTATAAATATTGTACAACAAAGGTGACCCAATTAATCCTGTATCAAATTTGACATAAGGAATGTAGAAAATTGAGTTTGGAATAGAAACGGGACAAGGAGAGTCAAATATTGTTCTCTATGTCATATTATACATTTTAGATTAGGCAAGTACTTGATGTAATAAAGATTCCTGTGTTAAATTTGAAATTTATTTTAAAAAAAATTTATAATTAGTTATTGTTTTTTATGTTAAATGTATTTTTTTTTATTGTTTGTGCAACACATGAATCGTGTGTGAACGATTTTTGTAATCATTTTGCAATTTTGGGTCATGTTGATAACTAGGCATCGTTGAGGGCGCTGTTTTTTGTCTTTTTTAAAATTCTAGTTGTAAAATCATTTGCAGAAATACTGGGTGTCACGTGTACTTGGAGTTTTGAATATGAAGTTTTGGAAATTTGCATAAGCAATTATATGAAAGTCTAAATTAATTGTCCTTCATACTCTCTTAAATTGGCCGATTGAAATATTTCAATCTTTTAACGATTAACGATAGGAATCAATCTAAACAGATTGAAAAATAGGTTCAAATGGTTTTTTGGTTTGACTCTAACTCTCTTTGTAGACTGATTTCACTATCTAATCATGTGTTACTCCTAATATACTACCATGTTTTTGGAATGATATTTCAAACATTTCTAGAATTAATATTTTCAATCTTATTTTCAATGGCAAAGGATTTGTCCCTAATTCTGGACGGCAAAAGATTGAAAAACAATGAAAATCAATCCTGTCTACGGATGATTCAATCAAAAAAGATTTGCCCCTAGCTTTAATTGCTCCTTTTGATTGAAAAAAGTTCGAAAATTCAAATTACGCGACTGAGTATACAGTCGAAAACGACTTGTCCCTAATTCCGAACGGCAAAAGTTTGAAAATCCAATCTTTTTGAAAATTCAATCGGACAATTTAAGAGAGTAACTGCACTTACACCTATTTTTACAATTTGTGAGCGGAAAATCAGAGCCCAGTACTAGCGGAGAACCGAAATCGCTGCGAGTCGTTTATTTGGGACTCCAAGAACCGAAAACGCCGGACAATAATTTGAGACATTTTCGTTGTGCCGTTGCGATATTGGTCAAGGTATTTCAATTACTTTCGTCAATCAGACATTCAAACGTTATTAGAAGAGCACAAATACTGTTGGTGTCATATTTTGAACGTAACATTACACTCTGTAATACTATTATAGTGAACACAATCATTATCGCCAAATCACAATGTTCAAAGGGCCTTTTCAAATTTAGTGCTTTAGTTGGAAATACATTCACAAATCACAAATAGATATTGCCGCCTGCATGATGCGTCCCACGTGTCATGTAGCATGATTGTTGTCCTTGGTTACCGTACGTTAAGGTCAAAACAATACATTACACTGTAGTGGGCACAATCATTATTGACAAATCCGAAAGGCTAGTTCTAAGTTTAGTGTTTTAGCTGAAAATACACAATATATATAGCCTCCCCCTAATATGCTATATTAAGCATGAACTATGATATGCGATTGGTAATTGGTAATCGTACGTTTCTATCACGATCCATGAGCAATGAACGATCATACAATACATTACACTGTAGTGTGCACAGTCAGAAAAGCTTACGGTTTTTAGCTGAAAATACATAAAGAATGCATTGATATTGTTTCATAACATAACATAATAAGCATCGAGCATTATTTTTGAACGTATTGAGACTGACCTTGGTAACGTATAGGCTATCTTATGATCAATGGCCAATCAAACAATAAAATATACGGACACGTTTATTTCCAAAGTTATTGATTTTAGAGATGCAAAACTTTGAATGGGTATAGGTCAATTACTATACTCGTGGTACTAGGTTTCATTAAGGTTGTCTCATCTGACGTCATACAATTCACCTATGATTTTTCAATAGTTTTATTCCAACCTTAGATCTAAAATTTCAATGCGTGTTTAATTTCAACACATTTACAAAACATTTTGTGTTCAATGTATATTACTAGCAGAAGGTTTTGAAGGTTATATGAAAGTTTTCATCTTCGAAGAACACTCCGGGCTATTGGTTGGAGTGGGTCTCTTACAAATCTATGACTATGTTAGTAATTCGACACAGTAGCGTAGCCAGCGGGGGGGGGGGCAGGGGGGCCCAGCGCCCCCCGACAAAAAATGAAAGAAAAAAGTGCCCCTCTGACAAAAATAAAAGAGAAAATCAGGAGGGCAAAGGAAAGAAAAGGGCAAGGAGCCCTTTTCTGCAAAATTCAGCCCGAAAATACAAAATTTTTGCGCGCTACGCGCGCACATTGTAAAAATAAAGCCTGTTCTATCCTGATAATGGGCAAAAATAGTGTCAAATACCAAATTTTTGCGCGCTACACGCGAAAATCATCCCAATAAAGCCTTTTGTCTTTATGTATTATTGATGCAACCGTATTTTTTTCGTCTGTGCCCCGGAAATGTTATTTTGCCCCCCCCCCCCCCGACCAAACAAGCTGGCTACGCCCCTGATTCGACATCAAGGAATATGACTATTGAAAAGATAATATGAAAGTGTCAATTTTTTTGTCATTCTGAATAAAACACACAAGAGGGTCGAGCAGGTCTTACGTAAACAGCAAAGTCAATGGAATTATAAATTACAGAAACCAAACGAAAACGCTTGAATCAAACGTGTGCTCTGAACTGAATGAAGCCAATAAATGTGATGCGATCAAGCAAAATCACTCGGAACTCGGAAATATTGATTTTGAGATATAGCCAAACGTAGGAAATATTTCCTTTTGTTTTCTATTGTTTTGGAAACTCGTTAATTGCTCATATCTTTGGAACTGGTTGTTCAATTGCAATTGTGTTTTCTGTAAAATGCAGCTTTGCAAATGTTTGTTTCTATCCTATAAGAAACTGAAAATGTATTATTTCCGAGTTCCGACTGATTTTGCTTGATCGCATCACAAATATTAAATCAATACAGCTTATATTTACCAGGTGTTATGCAGGTCACAAAAAAAGATTATAGTAGTGGTTATGTGAATATAGTGATAAAATGTTATGGAGGAGGGTTAACTTAAGTTAATTGACTATGACTAAGTTAATTGTGGTGGGTGGTTACTTTATTCTTTCGGCCAATCTTATGCTAGATAGCGACGTTAATTATATTGTCATCACAGTATTGGCATGTGTGTCATGTTTCTTTCCACGTTTCGGGCATCTGACTGGCAATATGACATCATATGATTCACGTGTGACGTCATTAGTATTCTATCAATGAATGGATTTAAAAGCTAGTAGCGGTATGTGAATAAACAGTCGCTTGCGTGAAAGCATAAAGGTAAGTACTGAAAATGCCGCTCGCTGTTGCTTTCATATAAACCTCTGGGAATTCGACTCTTAAGTACTATTAAATGAGCGCTACTCGTAGACTATTAAATGCAAGATGTTAAATTCAATGTGACAAAAAATAAGGTTAAATCACATTATTTTGCCATAACTTAATAAGAGATAGAGCACCAGGAATTTCACAAGACATCCACCGGCGCATCAATTAGAAGCAGGTTAATGGAATATCAGCTGTGATGTTTTTCTACCAATTGTAGGATGTAGGATTTGGACGAACAGGTGCAACTAGAGAATTATTTTTAATCGTCGTCTTCAAAAGGAAGTTGACTCAAGTCACGGTGTCTTTGTAGGTTTCTTTACATCTGGATTTTCGCTATGTGTATCCGAATGGCCACGGGGAGCGAGGATTTAGTGATGGAGGTGATGGCAATCATGATGGCGTGTGGCGTCGAAGGTGCTTGGTTCTCTTAATAAACATGTGGCAGATTTATCGTGGACATACGTGGATTTCTTGCTGGATGGATTGCAGAGTTGATAATTTATATCTCAAGAGTATAACATCCATCTTCTTGGGATATTGTTCCAATTTGACATAGACTAAGAATAAAAGACATTTTATTGTTAGCGCCTGTTGGTAAAATTACGTGGTTCATATTCATAGAGCCACAATTTATACTTGATTCGTGATTACCAGACCAGACTGTTTCTCTTCAAGATGCAACTTTTCTCTATAATGTACTTATATGTTTTAAGAGCATCCATAGTCAATCTTCTTATCAAGTATATTTGTATTTTGTTCTTCTTTCAGGTTTACTTACCACAAACACACAAAAAATGAAGACAGTTTTCTTTGTGTTTGTCCTGGTCACATTTGTGGTGGCATTTGCAAGCGCTGAAGGAGAACCAGATGATGAACTCTTGGAGTTTCAAGATTTGCTGGAAGAATACAAAAGGGGCGGAAGGAGAAGCAGAGTAAGAGTATGATCTGATATCTTTGTTTTGTAGTAGCTATTGATTACTGTAGCAGAATAGGTGGCACGTAGCATAGCTGCTTCTCGTCATTTCAACGATACAATTTTTTTTTAGAATTTGAAACTCATTATTATGAAATTTGTTCTTGACATTATTATGAAAGCAGTGTTAATCCGATTTAGCGTTGTATAAAATATCTCACAAACATTAGATTTGTAAATGAATATGACATCTCGGCAGACGTGTTATTTTAGCACTTTTTTCTCTACAGTCTTCAACTAAGTATATATATAATAGTTTCTTGTAACTTTTTCGTTTAAGTTGTATTAGGAGTTTTCTATTACTAAAAAGCTATTAAAAGGAAGATAAGTGACTCGCAGAAAAAAATATGGAGGTTCGATTACCTTGTTACAGTGAATACAACGAAGATAGGGGGTAGTTTTGTAGTCTTGTCGGATAAAACATACTTTACCCCCTGTAGAAGAAAATGGCCGAGCCCGTATTGCGGACCGACTCAATCACTGATGTGTTTACAATAGACCCATCAATCCGATTGGCAGAGACATTGTTTTAGATGTATATTGCACAGTAGCCATTCGGTCAGAGAAGTTAGCCAAATTTGCGTGATACCAGCTTGTTTCATTTTCTCAACGGTGACGGGGTAGTGTAATATATGATTAGTGAACGTTTGAAATGTAAATAGATCCGACTAAAAATGGCGCGTTTATTTGTTCTTTTAGAAACAGGAACCATATTCATATTCAGACCTTTCCCAGTAATAGAATGCGTATAGGAAATTTTCATATGGGTATAAGGCTAACATACTAGAGATCTCTAGTTGTTGACGCTTTAAATATCATAAGATTATGTTTAACAAGAAAAAGTTAATTAAGCAAAAATGAAACGAGATTTACACAGCGTAAAATGACCCGCATTCAAACTATCACGCTCTAAATATAGCTAACTATCAACCCATGTAAAGCACTATAGAAACGCCTTAGAAAGTATGGTTATTCTTTAATGCCAACTAGCGCTCATCGCAATTAACAATAACTAATAAGGCTGCTGTTTTAGCTGGTTCCAGCTAGCTACATAGTAGCATGTTGAAACAGATTAACAATTAATAGAATGATAACATATAAAGTTTGATTTTTATAGAGTTTTTTAGTAGTGTTAAAACTTTCCTTATATGTCTTTGCATCATCATAGCGCCATAATCGGAATGTCTATAACTTTACGCATGTATATTAATATCTAATTACTCGTTCAATGAACTCATGCATTATTTTACTTCTTTCTTTACGTACTCGATTAAGTTTATGTTATTATGCATGAATGCCTTAGCATATCATCACATCTGCCTCAATAGAACGTTCACCAAATAGTTTAGATTTCTGTTCACTTCTTTATTTTCTTATCTGCCTTTTTCTTTATTCGCACAAACCTTATTTAATATTGCCATCCCAACCTATTTGTGTACATGTTAATGTCGCCAAATCACCCTCGGTTGAAACGCGCCCTGCAAAATTTGCCACCCTAAAACATTACACAATCATACCATTCACCGGCCACCATGCTTAATTAACACGCAGGCAATATTATACAAAATATAATGCTGTCATTTCATCTTTAAGTTAAACGCTATGTGCTAATTGAACTTAAATGCTAATTAATATTTAGTGCCCAATACGGCCCCTTTGGTGGTGCCCAAGGGGACCTCTATGGACTACCTTATTCATGGTATTTACAGCCTGTCGTACTCATAAGTATCGCACCCTATCAGCACGTTAATGATATTATATTCCTTATGGCATAAGCCTGTCAAACTTGTCATAAAAATTTCCATAAGATTGGTATTCATCTATGAAATCTGTAATTACCTTATACTGTACTATTTTTTCAAACTCGTAATGACGAATTCGCTAATATTGTAGCAAATTAAAGATATTTTATGTTAAATTTGTATTTTATAATGGTTAGATGTTTTATAACATACATTACTCAATTCAAAATAATATGCACAAATATCATTTTCCCTTTAATGGACTATTAGCCCAGTTTCCTCAAAATAAATAAATTTGTAGAGCGAAATATTTCGTATTGTATCGCAACGAGAGAGACATACCACGTGAAGTCTCGTAAATTTGTCATTACTTCATGCAAAAAATTAAATATAGTCACACTAAAAATAATAAATATCTTTTATTTTGTCTTGGATATGTACATGTAGATATGCTATAGTCTAGTGCCTCGCCACGTCCAATACGGAAAAATTTAGTAATTAAATTGATGTTTTGATTAAAATATTAATTTTGCAAGAGTTTATTGGACTTGGTAAGCTTACATTATTGTCAACGGTATGGTGGAATTAGTGAATCACATTCTCTTCAGCCGGGTTTTGGACGTTTTAATTTTATGATGTTATTTTAAAAACGGTATTAAGGTTACAACTTTCAGAGTGAGAACAATACAACTGTTTGAAACTAATAACATCACCATAGGGTCGTAAGAAGAAAATGACGTTATCGGTTAAGAGTTATAATAATGAGTATAAATAATTCTTTACGGGGTGCGATTCTGTATGCACGAGGTACATCGTTCATACATAGACTACTACAGACGAACCACACACAGTCAAACTCTCAGCATCACTCGATAAAATGAGGGCTGATCGTTCCACGATGTGCGACAGACGAAAGTGTTAAGCACATACCACGTATTTTAATGACTTTAGCATAAACGCGAAGACACACCACGCTGGCGTGATTGTTGGACACGCTCGATCGAACGATCGGTAAAGAATCACAAAACGGGGACTTTGACTGTTGAAAGATAGTCTGTAGTAGAGTAGTTTGTGCATAAACTGCTGTTCATCAAAAAAAGTATAAAAGAAAACGATAATTCATCTTTTAAAACATGATGCTCCTATCTCGCGAATCGCGCTCATCGTTATATCACGGGAATATGTGAATATAAAATGTTTAAGATTTTTTTCAATTTCATGTTTTAAATTTGATATTTGTTTATGCTTTATTCGAAATATTTTTTATGAATACAGAGGGTAACTATTTGAAATATGAACATAGATTGTAGTTAAAATTGCTAATACAGCTTTGACACAGTGCAGCCCATGTTGCACAATCAGAATAAACTGCACTTAATGCTATTCTAATTGAAATCAACACCCCTATTAGAAAGATTTCCGAATTTTAACCAGGTCCAGCAGGTTTAGTCAACCGCATTTCGCGAAACTACAAAACAGTCTTAACCCCAAGAGAACTACCTACCGATTGGTCAAAAAGAAGTTTTCATTATCAATTGGACCAATCGGCAACATTGAATAATTTCACCACGCCAAAAAAATTGGGGTGAATTATTTGCAAAGCTCCATTCTGATTGGTGATTAAAGTGAAGATATCATGTAATTGACCAATCAGAAGCAATGTAAGATCGGCAGGTAGTGCTCAGGAGGTTAAAAAGATTTAAGAATTTCTAACACAATTTAACCACGTGACGATCATATTTGGCGTAAAATCAAACGGATTATTTACAACTTCTCAATCTCAAGTTCTCATAATCTTCAGAGTGTTTTCGACATAAAAACAAAGCCAAATTGTCCGACTGGGTGGAAACAACTGCTTCCACTAATATTGAGAGATAAAAGTGTAATATTTCACTAGAGGTGTGGATTCTACAGGAATACACAATAAACTTTAACCAATGAGATTCATAGAGTGACCATATTAATGGCACGTTAACTCCTTAATCCCTGGGCCACAAAGGGGCCATCTTTGGGCACTAAAAATATTAAATCATTTCTACCGATAACCCTTTTTAAATCTCAACAGAATACAGACATATCAAGTTACAACCACAGAAACCCGTATTCATCGACATGTAACGGTCGTCCCTACCCCACAAAGCGTGAGGGATATCAATGCTTGTGTCTTTCTAGAGGTCCTATCTGTGTCAAGAAGACCTTTGTATCACCGTCCAGGAGACGGATGGTAGGTTTTTTGGATTTTTTTATGCAATTTTCTTTATTTGCATTTTTTATGCAGATTTATGCAAATTTATTGTTTTCATTTAATTTTTGTGATTTGTATATTGTCGTTTACGCTGCTGAATTGTAAATAGCAAATTAAAATATAGGTGCTAATCAAAAGGATACCCTTTTAAGGGTAATTACTAACTTTGTTAACGCACATGTTATTGTTAACATTTTTAACTTAAAATTATGAAAATAACTATTTTCCTTTTTCTTTCTTTATCAATTATTGTTCCTTTCTTCTTGATCTATCCTCCTATTATATTATTACTGTTTAACTCATTTTTAAAATCATTTCCCGTTTTTCTTTCTTAACTATTTTTGTCTTAGTTTCCTTGTGTTCCTATTAATCACCTGTGTTCTCCTGGTTTTATTCTGCCTTTTCTCTCATTTATATTATCTACACTTTCTTACGCTAGACGATAGGTTAAAAGTTTTTAGAAACAAAATGTACTGCAAGAAAACCCCTAAAAATAGTACAATTAGCGTGCGTGAGGGGACCTATTTAGATTTGTCATTGAAATGCGTAAAATATATACCACAAAATTATGTCAAATAACCTTTGTTCTTTAGTCTGCCTCACAATGTCATTTGTGGGTCACCGTGGTCCCGTAGCCAAACTCCTCATCATGTCATTAACAATCTCCATGACACTCTACAAGCTGTGTCAAACACTCTGATCAAAGACTGCTTCGGCTGAAGAATATTTCAGTAAAAAGTACTCTTAACAAAGTACTTGTGAAATTGTAATGTACTACTACAGGTTTCACACTACCAAATGCCAATTTCATAAAGTTGTGTACGAAATTGACGTCAAAGGCGTAGTTTTTCTTCGCAGCGACAGCTATCGCTTTAACTGTAAAATATACACCAATTAGGTGACCGTTTGTTTTGACGACTAAAATTCGAAGTCCGTGTTGTAAATCCTATAGTGTCTGACTGAAAATATTTAAGTGGTTCAAATCGTGAAAATACTCATATCTCTCATATGGGCTGATCCATTTTAAATTCAAGGTTTTGGTATTCCAACCAAATCCAACAGTTTGAATAATCCCAGTTCCAACTAGTTTTATCCATAAAAAGTGGAAAGATTTTGGAATTCGAAAAAAATTGACTATTTTATTGTATACATTATAGCAAATTTCAATTTGAATTAAGCATAAAACTAGCAAATATTTCCATTTTCAGAATGGGTAATCTGATCTAGCCATATGACAATTGTGTCTTATTTGTAAGGCTAATTTGTTAAACACAGCGAACTTTAACATCACAAGATCAAAAATGTGTTTTTTACCTTGAATCTGTCCTGGGCCACAAAGGGGCCATCTTTGGGCACTAAAAATATTAAATCATTTCTACCGATAACCCTTTTTAAATCTCAACAGAATACAGACATATCAAGTTACAACCACAGAAACCCGTATTCATCAACATGTAACGGTCGTCCCTACCCCACAAAGCGTGAGGGATATCAATGCTTGTGTCTTTCTAGAGGTCCTATCTGTGTCAACAAATACTTTGTATCACCGTCCAGGAGACGGATGGTAGGTTTTTTGGATTTTTTATGCAATTTTCTTTATTTGCATATTTCATGCAGATTTATGCAAATTGATTGTTTTCATTCAATTTTTGTGATTTGTATATATATTGTTCTTTACGCTGCTGAATTGTAAATAGCAAATTAAAATACAAGTGCTAATCAATAGGTAACCCTTTTAAGGGAAATTACTAACTTTGTTAACGCACATATTATTTTTAACATTTTTAACTTACAATTATGATAATAACTCTACTTTCAACTAACACTATTTTGCTTTTGCTTTCTTAATCAATTTATTGTTCATTTCTTCTTGATCAATTCTTCTTTAACATTATTAATGTTTAACTCATTTTAAGATCATTTCCCCCTTTTTTCCTTCTTAACTCTTTTTATGTCTTAGTTTCCTTGTGTTCCTTTAAATCACATGTGATCTGGTTTCTTTAATAACCACACACACATTTGTATACTAGAACATGTAGACGATAGGTTAATAGTTTTTTGAAACAAAATTTACTGCAAAAAAACCCTAAAATAGTACAATCAGCATGGTTAGCGTGCGTGAGGGGACCTATTTAGATATACCACAAGATTATAAGTTATGTCAAATAACCTTTATTCTTTAGTCTGTACAATGTGATGGGTGGGTCACCGTGGTCCCGTAGCCAAACTCCTCGTTCATGTCATTGACAGTATCCATGACACTCTGATCAAAGACTGTTTACGCTGAAGAATCTTTTAGTAAAAAACTTCTCGTAACAAAGTACTTGTGAACATGTAATGTACTACAAGTTTTACACAACCAAGTGCTAAACTCATAGAGTTGTGTACGAAATTGACGTCAAAGGCGTAGCTTTTCTTCGCAGCGACAAGTTATCGCTTTTACTGTAAAATACACACCATTAGGTGACCGTCTGTTTTGACGACTGGAATTCGAAGTCCATGTTGACTTGGGTTCATATAAAGGTCATGGAAATTCCTGGTATAGTTCCTGACTGAAAATAGTAAAGTGGTTGAAACCGTGAAAATACTCATATCTCTCATATGGACTGATCCATTTCAAATTCACATCTTTACTGAGGAGTGAGGAAAGTTTGGTATTCCAACCAAATCCACTAATTTAAGCACAGGGTATGTTTGGCTTTAAAATGGAATATCCCAATCTGGACTGATGCAACGAAAAAAATTACACTTTTTACCTAGCTGGGGGGTTTCCAACCCCCCCGAGCTAGGTACTGTTTTGCTATCGGATCTTTCTTCTTTCTTTCTTTCTTTCTTTCTTTCTGGCAATTAATTTCAAAATGCTTCTCCTCCTACATGTTACACCCTACAATTACGTAACTTGCACATATGTATTGGCTATATCCAATGCCCATAGGGTGCAAACAGAATTGGGGTCAAAGGTCATTAAGGGGACGTTACCGGTATATAATCAAATACCTTCAAAATGCTTCTTCTGCCACATATTACATAGCACAATGACGTCACTTACACATGTGCATCGGCTTTACCCAGTGCCCATACCTTGCACACAGAATTGGGGTCAAGGGCATCAAGGGGGTAAAATATATTTTGCCTTATCTCGATATCTGTAAGGGGCGTGGGGCTCACACTCAGTGACAACAAATCTCATGACCAGGGAACATTTTACAGGGGTCAGGTCAAAGGTCATGCAGAGGTCAAATTTTAGAAATGCATTTTCTGGACATCTGTAAGGGGTACAGTGCTCAAACTTCGTGACGACGAACTTACTGACCAGGGAACACTTTGGAATGCTGTACAGGGGTCAGGTCAAAGGTCATCTGGGTCAAATCGTAGAATTTAATTTTCTGGGTATCTGTAAGTCGTATGGGACTCAAACTCGGTGACAACAAACCTCATGACCAGGGGAACATTTTTGGAACATTTTGCAGGAGTCAGATACCTCCAAAACACCAACATGCCCCAGCTAGGTTGGTGGTCTATGACCACCATTTGCCACTAGTTGATCCTGTGATGTTAAGCTTGACTGTGTCTATATTATGCTTTACAAATAGGACACAATTGTCATATAGCTAGATCAGATTGTCCATTTTGAAGTGCACGATCTTTATTCATACCATAGCGCATTCCATAAATACATTAACATCCCTTTAGTCTGATATTTTTTTATTAATAATAATTTCTTTGTTAGATTTTATTCAGTGAAAGTTCATACACCTCCTTTGATAGGATGTCTCATATTCGTGTGTGGATTTATCGGTATCTTTAGATATGATCAGTCATGGACAGTCAGCATACCCATTAGTAGGTGATGGAATGATTAGGGATGATACTCGATTGGTCATAAATAGGACGCCCTCTTGCTTGCTTGGTGAATACAACAATACGTTTAGCACATCCTTACCCATGATAAAAGCACTATTGATGGCATGGTATATTTATCCGTTTTAAAATTTGCCTCGGTATTTTGCACGATGCGTCTTTACATTTTATCTTAATCTTCTCTTCCGCCCATCAACTACTGTCTTTCTTACTGCGTTTTTGATTGGATAATTATGCGATATATTAATTTTAGTGACCAATTAAAATACAGCTCCCATTTAAGCCTCTCCAACACTACTACAGTTCATCCCATAATGATGATTTGCTAAAAACATTTTAATTGTCTTTTTGTAACCAATCAGCAGATAGGGTATGTTATAAAAACCTCTTAATTTTAATGTAGGCCTAATTAAAGTGTTTCAGGGGTAGTCTTTCACCGACGGATATACAATTGTAGAAAAGTAGAAATTCGATCAAATGAGGGGGTCGCCGTGGCAAATCTCATATTGTGGTTTTAACGAGTGTCTCAATATCTCTACACTTTTTTTTTTATTGTGCAGGGAGAGCTCAATCATACTTCTGTTCCTTCTAGTCCCTATTTTGGACAACGGTTGATGTATTTTTTCATATCACGTATAATGTCTGAAAATTATAAACATCCCCTTTCAACATCACAATGACATCTTAATAGACCAACACCTCAAAAATGTCTCATTTCCAGTCATGGCAGTTAAAATTGGCCAAACATTGGATTTCAGCTAACAATCGAAACTTAACAAAATTTTCACAGGAAAATTTGAAAATTTTCTGGACACGTGACCAATGCGTATCAATGTGAGTGTAATCTCGAGCCTGATCCCTGACCCCCGGCGGTGACCTCGCTATTCAAGTCTTTGTTATTTTGAATTGGAATAGTGTTTTTGGCCGCAGTTTCGATAGAAATTGTGCATTGCAAAACTATTGAAAATCATGCAATCTTAATTTCTTCACAATATCATCAAAACGTTATTTCAAAAATATTTACCTACGGAAAAAAATATTTATCTACGGAAACTTTTGTTATAACATTATTAACTTCCGACAAGTACCTTATTTTGCATCCAAGGAGAAATTCTTCCTATACAAATACATTGGAAGACCACCCGCTGTGCTCGGGGTCACATTCCATAATGCTAATATGTCTGCGCCCAATGGGTGTCACGTGTCCGGAAAATTTTCCCGTGAAAATTTTCCTATTAATCTTGACTGCTGGAAATGAAAGGAAACCACTTTTGTAACATAGGAAGTGTCGTGCCCATAATTTTCTTTAATATCTTCCGTCCGGTTGGAGCCGGTTTCTATTGTTCTGAACAATGGAACGCGGTTTAACCGCCGGTAACACCGGTCACCCGGCGGTCGAGGTTTGATTTAATTCCTTACAGAAATGTACTTGGGACTCTACAACACCCTACCATGCTTACCTTAAAATGTGCACGTCGTATCCTATACCCTCGTGTAAGGTGGTGGGGTAATTTTGCTTTTGCTAAAATGAGCGCGAAGGATGGTCGGACATTACATGGAAGGGGTTGCATTCACTCTACACACCACCACCACCATTCGTTACAGTTCGTATGCCTTCCTCGAATCAGTAAGTTCTAAACGTAAAGATCATATTTATATAAAAGTATACATTTTCAGAAAGGAAATGACGCAAGGAATCCAACTAGCATAACAGATTCCGGCAAAAGTTTGTAAGTTTTATAGTATAGTATAATATAGTATAGCATAGTATATTTTATTAACTACAGGTGGTTTACACTATTAAAAAAACAATTAAACATTAAAAAATACAGTGTCAATATTAACAAGGAAAAACACAGCAACTGCTGTTGATAGGAAATAAAATATTGCACTTTTTCATCACATAAAATTGATTTTACTCGAGGACGTCATACGGACTATCATAGACTAAAGCCGTTTGGTAGTTTGGTTGAGCGTTTACAACGACAGGTGATAGCATATCCCCTACGTTAAACACGGGTTAACCAAAGGATGTTTGGCCATTAGATGGAGTGGTTTGGCGGTTTGGTTAAGCGTTTATAACGACAGGTGATAGCATATCCCCTACGTTAAACACGGGTTAACCAAAGGATGTTTGGCCATGTAGTGGTTTGGCGGTTTGGTTAAGCGTTTACGGCATTGTTAGACTAGCATTAACCAAAGGATGATCGAATATTACAATGCGCCATTTGGCGGTTTAGTTTAGTGTTTTTAAACTTAAAAGGCGACATGTGGTAGCATACTAGAGTTCACCTTTCACAAAACTCTAAGATCGTTTGTAATCCATTGGGCTATTTCAGAATATAGAATGTACACCCCAATAGAGGAGCTTGGATTTCCTGACTTTTAAAGTGTTCAAAGGCGATAAATTCCAGCAAAAATACAATTTTAGGAAACATACATTACTGATAGACCAGCACACATAAAATTGTGATAAACAGAACTTTAATTGTTTATTTTAACAAGTGCCTTATCTTGATACCGTACACAAAACCTCCACCTGGCTCATACATGAGGCAATTAGATGCAGAAAGGCTAAACAGGGAAAACACAAGACGGAAGTTAGATGTCGTGTCAAAGGTCTAGACACGATATCTAGCCTCAGAGGGCACTGGTCTATCGTAATTACTGTTTGGAAATACTCAATTTGAGAGCTCATTTTGGACATTTCCCGTGATTTTCCATTCATTTAATTACATTTCCAAGCTGGAATTCCAATCGTCTTCAGAACGTTAACTTGGATATTTCCTTTGTTGAAAAGTTACTCCTCTATAGGGGGTGTGTACCTATTTTCTGGAATAGCCCATTGTACTAGCAACTGTGAATTGGTGATTTAAGGTTAGCAACTATTTTCAACTGTTGCGATTTGGTAGTTCACAGCATCTTGCGAATGGTAGTGAGCTTTGAAAAAAATTGCATTAATCATTTCATAGCGAGTGTGTAGAAGAATTCAAATATCACAGATATACTTCTGTAGGTCCTGTGGTTCTTGAGTTAGTGTTGTAAAGAGGGCTGAAACAAGAACACTTTTGTAAAACGTACATAACTCGTTAACAACAATAAATCAAGCAAGATCATATTTTAGCTGCTTCGACTAACAATACCTAGTCTACCCTTAATCCAATATCTAACTACTGTCAAATTGAAAATAGAACAGTTTATCTCAAAATTAAGCAGAATCGCATTTCAGATTTTCATTTGAAGATTCAGTTTTCACAAAAATGAATCTTGTACGAAAATCATATCTCACTATATGAATAGTTACATAACAGCTTAATGAAAGACGGTATTCAAAAACTATCTTGATTCATTATATTTTTACTTATTTCGGAAGATTGCTATTGGCATCCTTTCGACGGAATTTCAATTTAATCATCTCGAGGTAGAACAAATTTGACGAGTGTGATAATTTCCTAGCTGATTAATATGCGTTACGGTCACCGAGTCTAAAGTATTTGTTCTAGTGTTTATTATTAATTCAAAATCAATCCTCATATATCTGATAAATCACGTTAACGATAATCAGTTTCATACTTCTTTGTCAGAGTGGGACACTTAGAAAGTACTTTAAAAGTAGGTATGTGTGAAGAAGAGTTCTTCAGAAGCAATCCACATTCGTTTATAGATTCCTAATTTAATTGGTGGTTGAAATTCTACATTATAAATACCTCGATTTGTCTTATTGGAAAGCTTTCTTCGTAGATATTTAGAAAAAAACATACATTTACGACGTAGATTACGATTGTGCAAAGTGTTATAAAATAATTGAATTTGTGACATTTTATTATACGCAATGGCAAAAATGTTGTTCCTGATATGAATGGATGATTTTTGGGGACCAGCGTGGTACGTAGATCATGAGATCCCCGTGTTCACCGAGTACAAGTATTTATTCAATTATTATCAATCAAAAATTATTTCATTAAATTATTATTAATTAAATACCTCATAAATCACGTACGTTAATGAAAACCAGTTTCATACTCTTTTGTCGGAATGGACACTTAGAAAGTGCTTTAATAGTAGGCATGTGTAAAAAGATGTTCTTCAAGGGCAAATCCATTCTTTTATGAATATGGAATACGGAATAAGGTGTTGAATACAATATTTATGTTGATGATTTTTTGGGCCAAAGTGGTAAATTCCCATGTTGGGATGCAACAACCATGACAGATCGTTACGGTCAACGAGTACAAGTATTTATTAAATTAATTCAAAATCAATCAAATCAGATAAATCACATTTGAAAATCAGTTTCATAACCTTCGTTATCTGAGTGAGACACTTGGAGAGTACTTTAAAATGAATTATGTATGAGAAAGAAATCTTCAAAAGGATTAAATTTGTTATTTGTTATTTGTTAAAAAATATACTGCTATCATAAGAATACTTGATTGAAACATAGAGCGAGTTTAAAAATAATATGATATGATACGGAGATTAACGCTTGCTCCCGACCTAATCCCTGTTGATTCGCCTGGCGAGTCCATTCATGTTTATTCGAAAGACGCGAGTATTTTGTCTTGAAGTGTGACCAACCACCCACGTGTCCAATCAAATGAAGACATTTGCTGCATTTGTTTGAAGGGATCATTTATACATTTTTCAAACAAAACACCATGTACAACCAAATTGAGGCTTAAAAGTTAAAAGTGATATCATGCTGATGTATACAGATGCTTTTGAGTCATTCTCAACTTTAATTTTCATTCTTTTACAAAATTATTCACTTTTATAGCATTTTTAAGCTTTTTCGGATATAAAATACATATATTAATGACAAAATTGGTGGCGCTATTTAGTAACTGGAAATTACTCTTTCAAGCTTTTAATACAAATAATTCCTTTTATTGAAAGATAAAATATACTTATAAAATTTCCTTGTTGCTTGTTTCACCTATTCCAGCTGTTTTAATGGCAGTATTAATCACCTACCGCTTGAAAATAAAGAAATATGATTTAGGATAAATAGCGCCATCTATAGTTTGCATTTAGTTAATAATGAAGCCAATGTTGGCGCAGTAACCAATCAGACGTTCACTTTGAAGTACCAATCAGACGTTCACTTTGAAGTATATTTCAAACTTCATTTCCCACACTCTCTATTCAAATTGCATACGTACCTTTCATAACATAATGTTATGTGTCCCCCAAACTGTTAGCCAGTAGTGGTACGAAAGTTACCATATGAAGTCTTCAAACTTCGGTTCGCGGTTCTTGTGTGTTGTAGAGCTGTGGTATTTTGCTGGACTAAAGTTTTATTCAGATTTCCTTTGACTATGTTGACAGCTTAACCATCGCGTATACGTGCGCGACGTCAAGCGTGTGCATTGGACCTTGTGCAAATAATACGCGCTGGACGGCTAGCAGTACGCTTAATTTGTAAAAGGAAATCTGAATAACAGTTTAATGTTCATGTTTGCTATAAAAGTTTAACTATACTTATTTAGGGTGACGAACGTTTCATTTCTTAATCGCTATCACATCTCATTTAAACGTTTATCCTACTAGTACTAGTACTCAGAGTAGTAGCTTACTTGCCTGCATAAAACATTAAAACATATTCGTGACCTAAATAATAACGGTTGTTTTTACGTCTGTTGTCAGTTTCGCAGCATTATATATAGTTTGATCAGCTCGTAATCGGCGGGGCCTTATAACATCGCGGATTAATATCAATATATTTTATTTTGAGAATTGTCTTGTGACATCTCACAAGAAACACCACGAATAATTAATTCAAGTCTTATACTTAAACATGCACGTTATAGACCAGACAGGTCAACTATAGCACTCTTTACGTGGGCCTACTTTGCGGCGTAATGGTAAAAGCCTAACAATTCACGCCGATTACGAGCTGATCAAACTATATATTGATGCGAAGCCACAAAGCCACAATAACCATATCTTTTACTCAGATACGTAACAACTTAATGTTGTATCACAGAGATCCCTCATAATATTGTTATACAATTTAACGCTACCGTGATCGCGCAGATGATCACTGTTGGCACCACATCATTTTTATAAATCGAATAAGTTTCATTAAGTAATAATGTTGACCAGTTTAGGTCTGTAAAATTTGTTTAAAATCTATACTATGATCTATACTAAAAATCAGTTTGTTAAATATATAGATATATTTTGTTCAATATATAGTAAGATCTATATTGCAAAATGTTTCTTTAATGATTTCATATATTATTGGCATATGTTGTAGGAATACAAAATGTGTTCTTTTCGCACCTTTACCGTTAATGTCGATAAAAGGAAACCAAGTTTATTCTGCGCCGTCTGAGAAGGGCTCCCACATGATTTATACTTGGCATGCTTGGCGAGCTATCAATGAAAACGTGATCATGCAGACGATTAGTTTTCGCGCCATTTCATTTTTCGCTCGCTGCAGAGAAAAGGGAGGAAATGGAATGTAGGTCATCATTACAATTGTATCATTATTTTGTCTCATCAAAATGTCATGATCTTTGCAATGTATGCGATGTTTTGAATCCAGATTAGGAGTATATTGATATGGATTCGTGAAGGCATATAGTTTAATATGTGCGTCTCTATGAATGATATGTCTTTTCTATATGCCAACCTTTTTCGTCGGATAGATAGACTATGAATCTCTGAATTCTTACATCTTGAAGATATCAAATTGTAGTATAGCCATTTGTATTTTCGAAATTACAAATTATCTTCCAAAATATCAAACACTACGACAATTTCTGCACTTTGATACTTTGAAAATCAAGAGTTCGACCAAGTTGTCGCCAGATTTAACGCCAGCCATATTTCACACAGCAATATTCCGGATCAATGAAAAACAGAAAACAGGTTTGATAGACAGATAAATGTTAGCAATATGGGGCAGGAAATCAGGCGATGCGGCTGGAATAAAATGTCTATTTGCATCAAAATGAAAATACTTATCACCATGAAAAGTGCGTTTATGGATTCCATCCTGATTGAAATGGAATCGGCTCTTTTTGAGCTCATCTATTTCTATGTCAAGTGCCATTTTTATATTAACTGTTTTGATTGAATTAGAATACAGTAAACTTTGCATGTCTGCGAGTTTATTTGTGAAGTGGCAATCTTTATATTGTGGAGATAAAAACTGGTTTAAACAGTTTATCTAAAATAAAAAGTCTCCCAAATCAGATCAACGTGGATTTTTAACTTCATTCTTAGTATCCATTTGAAACAAAAACGAACTTGATCGAACCCCTCTGGGTATAGCTTTGTGAAACCATGCCGATGGCCTTTATTGTTTGTAGTACATTTATATTGAGACCCCATATTCAGAATTATGTTCTTACTGCTGTCATAATTATGAAAGGTACCTAGGGAACACAGCTATTATCCGAAGTGTTTTGTTCCGAGCGGTTGTTTAGGTCGTCTGAAGGAAAATACCTTATGGAATCACTAGTGGTGTGTGTGTCAAGTGTCTCAACAATATGTAAGACATTGGGTTAAAATTTGGTCTCATATGAATAGTTCAAATCCAATTGCAACTAGTATTGATATAATATTTTAAAGACGTCTTTTGAATAACCTAATAAGAAAATATCCAAATTATTATTCATGAATTGTTAGCATTCACTCGGTCGGACATCCGGGAACATTATCCCCTTTGTCCCCTTTGCACAAGCGCGTGCATAGCAACCAGGTCGAGAAAGGGGAACTACACATTCGCACACTGGTTTTACCGACCAAGAGAATGGCATTACGATTTCCAAGCTACATTCTTGTATGTAGGTTTTTTTTAAACATCAATGTTTGAAACCAATTATTGGTCGTTGTTGAATTCAATGCGGCAAAGCGCTATTGCGTAAGTAACCCGGATATATCAGTTCGGATTACTAAACCGGATAAAATAATACCAATTGAACAGCTTCGATGTCCGTAAGGACAGAATACCTGTTGATGAGCCTGACCTGTTCCTTGTATAACAATCCGCATTAATTAGCTTGGACATCCATGCTTTCGGTTTCAACTTACTTCGTTAACACTTTTGGCGCGAATTGTCGGACATACAATAGCAGACGAGTAGAATGGTTATGCATAATAGTTACAGTACTAAAGTAAGATACGATGGTCCATTATCATCGCGTGTTGTTTCTGCCTTCTAGAATTTAAAACCTTAAAGGGCCCTTAAATAATTTTTAAAAAATCACACTCTTTTTAGCTTTTCGATCAAAAGTGGTAATAAATCATTCATATATAGTATAAGAAAGTTTTAACTTACGTCTCACGACTATTATATTCAGAGCCGTGGTAGCCTGCGGCTTGCATCCACAAGCCTTCAGAGCCACTGGTTTATTCCGTGGTCGTCACGTGACCGCTGGTGTTTCTCGGGTCACATGACTTGATGATGATGATGTTGTCATAGCTGAGAGGGAGGATGTGCCGGCCCTGGTCCCTGTTCAGGTTGCAGTCTCGTTTCTTGATGTGAATGGCTTCGCGCACTCCCCTACGGTACCAGTCCTTCATCCATTGTATAGTTGCATTGCTCTAATTAAAAAAAAAAGGATATACATCCATGCCCAATTACTGGTAATTATCCCCTTTGGCCAATTTCACTCCCATCTGGACAGGCTCACCCCAATGATAAACCAGAGTAGACAAGCCAGCGCCACAAGATTGAAAATTGTTATGTAATAACGTTATTATGGAAGCTGCTGGCGCACTTTTCACACCATGTTGATAGCTCTATAATAGGGTATCAGCAGGGGATAATTGGAGGGATTAGTGGTTTTGATAATTATTCCTTTTTCGTAGAGCAACTAGAGTATACATGCATGTATTAGTGTGTATATAAAATACTTGCAGAATTACATGTTTTGTCAACATTTGCGAAGGTTACTTTCTGGATACCTGGACTTAACACGATCCAGGTACAGAAGTCCTATGGGACTTAGGAAGAATTGGTTAAATTTTTAAGGGATCGGTACATGTGTAGCGTAATACTGCAAAGTATATGATAGGCAACCATATGCACATAACAGACTTTAAGTATCTTAAATTGAGAAATATATGAGGCTTCCATGGTTCCAAAATAAGATAAGATGATAAGTTAAACGCCTTCAACGTTAAAGAATATATAAGGCGCTGATGTTATTAAAAGACAGCAGAATCAGTATTACGGGGTCATAATGTCAAAACGTATTATTCTGAAAAAAAGGTTTTTAATGCCTAAGTGAATTGTTGTGGAAAATTACCACAATATTATAGACTTTGTAATATTCTGCCTGGTTCTAAACACTTTCCCCCCCGTGTAGGCCTTTATTATAACTATATTTTCTTCTATTAGTTCAATTTTAAGATTCTTTTACAGCGGTTTAACATCAGACATCATACTAATAAGCCGCAGGTTTGCCCAGAGCTTGCACGTCTCTCAAGAGAATAAAGCTGAATTTATACTCCATCGCTGAGTGACGAACGATTGGTATTTGACCAATGAAGTAACGCGCTTGTCCCAACGCAACAAAAAGCGCGCTACCACATTGGCTAGAAACCAATTGGTCGTCGTTCAGCGATAAAGTATAAATTCAGCTTATAAGTTCATCTGCCTGTTGATCGCATTATATTTCAACACTTAAACGTTTATTTGGGTGAACTTAAGAAAACATTTCATAAAATGTCTCATATTAAAGCTACAAGCACACGTACATGAGTCATTATAGACTTGTAAAGGTGCTAGAAATGTCAGCCAAATTCTCGGATAACCTTTCTAGTATGTCTGCTTTTATATTGTATTCACACGTCACATTTGCCACCGTAATATTTGAAATATCGTAATGAAATTCACGTTTGATTTCAGGGCATGTTCATATTGGGCTATTCCAGTTGAAATCCACACTCCCCCTGTGGACGATTTTGGAAATATCTTTCACAGGGGGAGCATGTTTTTCAAATGTAATTAGCCAGGGTTAATCATTTTGAAACCCACACTCCCTCTGTATTATGGCTTTACTTGTATCTTTCACAATTGGGGTGAGTATTTCAAATGGAAGTTATCCAATAGTCTATTCTATTCTAAACTCATACTCCCTCTGTGGAAGACTTTAGCTAATCTTCCACAGGGGTAGTGTGGATTTTGAATGGAATAGCCCATTAGTAGCATCATGAAATTGTCAAGGAAATTCATTCCAATCAGTCCGCAGACGATATAATTTTCGAACGTAAATTGGCACTAATGTTCGCAAGATTATTGTCAAACCAACAATTATTGTTTATCAATGTAAAAATGTAGCAGCATTTTACAAATTTCAGGGGTCAAAAGATGCAATAATAATTGAACCTCTATTTATTTCAACGCAAAACTGGTCAAAAGCGACCCATGCTAACTTGTACTTGGTCATTTTGCTTGCGAAAATCATGTAATTGGTAAACAAAAGTAATTGAGTTATTCGACTTTTTACGACTCATTTGAGTATGAATGACAATGATTTACTTTCAGACCTACCTGTTACGTTGGTATCAATTCCAATCATTGCAATCATGTATTTTTAATTTTGCCGATTTTTAATCATCCATGTTGGTATAATGTTTTGCAGATTTCCTTTTACAATTAAGCATACTGCTAACCGTCCAGCGTGTATTATTTTGCGCAAGGTCCTATGCACGCGCTTGATGTTGCGCGCGTATACGCGAGGACTAACAGTCTCTGTTTATCACGGTTACAAAGGACCTTGCAAAACATTATAGCATTGTTTTTGCTTTCAGCGTTCAGAGGTTAAGCTTCCGTGTTGAGAAGCTAAATTGACAACACGACTTAGTATCTAATTATAAGCATCTTCGGGCTCGGATGTTAATCATTAAACATTTTTACTATGCTATATTAACCATGATAACTCTTGTTCCTCGTAATACGATATTAATGAATGGAATGGAAAGCAGGTTATATGGAATTATAATTTCTAATTACTTTGATTTGATTTGAATAATAATGATTTGCATCTTCAGAGATTACCTCAAGTATTTTAACTCAAATCTTCAATTTTTGAGGACCATTGAAGCACTCTCCATAGTTCGTTTAACCCATACCCATAGAACTGCTATTAACATACTCGCTTAAATTTAAATGGCCCCAAATGCTTTAGCTTATTTTAACTGTTACCTGTTTTAAGTGGCCTTAATTTTAAGTTTAGCTCTTTCGAGGGTACTCTCAGAATAATTACTAGCAATTTATGCTGTTCATTTTAATAGTGTTATTTAAATAGGTAATATGATAATAAATGACAGAGTATTCTTGCAACAATGTTGAAGAGGCTCTTTGAAAGTACTTATCGTAAACGTATTATCATTATAAGGGCTCTTATTTGAAGGCCCATTCAGCCACAAGTGTCAAAAAATTAAAATTGTTTGTAAATTGCTTAAAAGTGAAGGATAAGTTATTCAAATTGTCATTTGATATTTTTGAAATGAAAAATTTGTCAAAAAACGAAGCAAACTGCAGTATTGACAAAGTTGAAGCCGCTAACATGTAGCTAATTATTTTGTGTAAAATGCACGGCTTTCGGCTGAACCACCAGCATGTTATGTTAGCACATCTATGACAATGACAAAGGTACCAAAATCTGAATGTTGATGATTTTGACGATCTTCCAGATGAGCAAATCACTGAATGGGTCTTTAAATAATTGATGAGGTGAAAATTGCGAAACTACTTTCAGGGTACCATAGAAGTAGATGAAACATGAAATTGGCATACAATTGAAGACCTAATTAAAAAGACTGGTTTGCGTCTGACGTCAGGGCAAAGGCGCGGTGTGATTGGTTGCTGACCTGTGCAGTACGTCATTTTTGGTCTGGTTGACAGGACGTCATACGCAAACTAGTCTTTTTAATTCGGTCTTCTATTATAGCCATACTTTTATTTATTGGAAGGCGAAAGAGAAACAGGAGAAGGAAAAGAAGGGCGAGAAGGGGGAAGAACACGAGGAGGAAGAAGAATAGTTTATAAATTCAACTTGTGTTAATTTCGTTTTTAAGCATTAAACGGTAGAATTGGACAAGAAGGAAATAATTATATAGGTGTAAAAAATAGGGTGATTCATTGTCAAAAAGGTGAAATTAATACATTTCAAACGAAATTGCATGTTTTTCTCTAGTGTCTCAAGTAATCTTGCTCGACATTGAATTAAGGGCTTCATTCTGGCATTTTCAGCATACTAAATATTGTTAGAAAGTACCAGGAAGACTATTTACTTCTTACATTTTACGGTGGAATAAGTTGTGGGGCAATAAATGAGGTTGTCCCCACGCAACTAATGCAAATAAATGGCGTATTCATTAAGTCTTTGCAACCTGATCGCTTGCCTCATGAGTGCTACAAAAGCGAGTCTGTACGGGAAATTATACACAGACTTAACACGTATCAGGCAAAAAGGATTCTCTCAGCATCCCAGCATACACCATGTGCTGTAAGTCCCACATATTTGATATTTGACCGTTTTTAGCCAGATCAAACCAAGACATATCTTTTATAAACACATGCGTCAGGAAAGGACTATAATAATGCTTTCATGGCAAATAACAAATTTCACACTCTAATGGATTTATGCATCTGTCGTGAACTAGCATTTTGTTATGCTACCTAATATGCTTCCGAAATTAACGCGCAGAAGTTTGTGGTTTACATACATCAGTGAACATTTAACGAAAGGCTAGGTTGGTCTTCGTGTTAAAAAATAACTGGTTCCCTATTTTCATTTCATCTTCATTGAGGGTTCTTAATTGAGCACCCCACCCCCCACCCCGTGATACTGTTGTGGTAAAGCCCTCCTCCGTGTATATGTATATGGTCAATGGAAACTGGGAACAGTTTTGTTTTAGGGTGTTTTGCAAAAGCATGGTGCATGGTGGTTTTCGAGTTCCATTTCATGAATTCCAAGAAGTTAGTTGGAGCAAAATATGACACAGAATGGTTAACGTCTGTACAATTGTAGCATGAGGTCACCGGTTCAGTTCCAAATATAACAGTTATTCTTTCTCTCCGTTTTGCATTTGGTTTTCAAAGCAGATTGAATTTGTTGCAAAGGCCTCGCAGTCAGTTTGAATAAGTGGAAATGCTAAGGATTCCCACATACTATTCCTACTGGCCCTGTAAGTCCGAGGCATCATGGGATAATAGTGTCTGTCACCATATAATAAAAGTGAAGTCATTGTGTGCTATGGGTGCACTAGACGCATCAATATCTCAGTAGAAGGGATTGTGTACGATAGCCCACATGTACAGGATTATGTTATACTCCAGAATACAGAATAACCATAATTATTTCATGTGATACTAACCATTATTGAATGAAACATGAGAATCCGTCAGTTTGATTGACGACAATTTTTAAGTCTTCGCACGCGACTCTCATCACCCTATGTTTTACCTATGTGTATGCGCACTTGAGGAAATTGTGCATATAGTGGTCAATTAAAAAAGTAAAGTAATCCTATATCCATATCTTTTTAATTTGCTATTTCAAAGTATATACAACAGCGAACTCTTTATGATGTGAAAACATAATAAATGCTATGAACTATTTTATTTAAAGTTTTGAAGAATTTTCAACTTTTTAAAGCCTGTAATAACAGTTGGAAAAATACCGTTTTTGGAATTGATTTTGCTTAAAATCTGACGCGTTAATAATGCTCTTTTTTAATTTGTATTTGTTATCAGCACATTATGAAATTAAAAAGTATCAAAATATTAAGAAATCCTTGTTAAGAAAATCTTAATGAATTCTATTAGGCTTGTCCCCTTTCTCCATATAAAGGATATTCAACCCATAGATAAAACACTTTATCACTTCCATTATGATATGATCAGCGAGTGAAAATCTAAGTTGTATAAATTCCATTATCATTTCGACAAGATTATGTTGTAAAAACATAGAATCGGTCCATCTTCTTTGATTAATGAACCTGTTTTGAGATTTCATATTGCAGTGTATTATGGTTAGCCATTAGTATTACTTAATCACATCTACATTCGTGATTTAGCACTTTACGTAATAGAAAAATTGTGTAGATTGGTTTTAAACTTCAATCTCACTAGTTCCACTGAGGGGAAGAAAATGAACAATGTGCTGTTCCAATAGTAATTCATACCCCCTATGGAAGACTTGACCTTAATCTTACACACAGGGACATATGGAAATGTTTCTATACAAAAAACGATTCTCTTATAAACCATCATGCGCACAGTTTCCACCTCGATACACCTGAGCACACATTTTCGTCCAAGAGCTCTCAAGCAAGCTTTGAATTGTCTCCGCACAGTCTTTGATTACACTACACGGTTGAGTGCATATAGCAATGTAAGAGCTGAAAATGGGCCTCTTTGGTGGGTTTTGTCGAAACCTCAAGTGTTCCCCTTCATCCAATAAGAATTTTTTATATCAAACGAAAGCTAACACTTCCCCCTAAAAACGCTTTTCGTTACTACGTCAACAGATAACGCAATTCAATGTTATAGCAAGGCGAATGTGGAATATCTGTTGAAAACTACCTATCCAACCACATTGTTTGACCAAAATGTAGGTTTTAAAAGTCAAAACCTGAAGTGTTCCTTACAATATATTTCAAATTTTATGTCATTAAATGAAAAAGCACACTTATATTGTCCATATACTAGCGTCACTAGAATGAGCAACGGACAATTCTCTTAAAGTTGCCAATCTTGTGCAAAAACTTACTATTTTCGCCTGTTTTGTCATACGGTTGTAAATTCAATGAACTATGACTTTGCTAAAGAGCGCTTACAAATTGATATGGTGAGAATTTCAAATGGAGTTACCTGAATAGATGGCTCCGTGTAAAATCTATACTCCCTGTGTGGAAGAATAAGGTCGTGTCTTCCATAGGGGGTGCATGGATTAACTGAAATAGCCAAATAACGAATCTGATAGTAATACGGTAGATTTGAATAGGTATTTCAATTAAGGCAACACATATATCCATATCCTCAACAAATATATACCATAATGATATCACATTTGGCGGTTTCTTTCAAGCCGTATAGTAGAGATAGTATTTTGTTACTTAAAGTATATTAAATCTTTTGAAATGTTTAAAAGACTATATTAGAAGAACACGTAAGGAGATTCTTGTATGGTTTATCAATCAAGCAATCTCGGAAAAACCTTGCTAATCGGCTTTTACAATATCACATTAGAACGCGTTTCATCAAACAACATATTTCATCAGGTGTAGCTAATTGCTGAAGGAATACAATGTTTAGATTGCTGCATTTTCTGTAATATATTGTTTCAAATTTAACTATCTGCACGCGGGTGTCGACTGCAGACGACAAGTTTCAAACTTTTTTAAAAAATTCAAAAATTTCAGAATTGTTAATTTTCATGACCAAATTTGGAATCAGAATGCAAAATGCATTTAAATGAGTACAAACAAGACTATTATTTGGTTCAGTGGCTCTTAAGATAGCTCTTGAAATTTTGAGAAAATATCTCAAAATTTGGACTTTTTTTATGTTGAAGCCTATGGCTAGCACAAAGAGCATTAAGAGGCATTATCTGTTATTTTGGAGAATTTTTTTAAAATGTTTGCCACGGTCAAAAAATGGATTTCCTTTAAACTTTCATATTTGATGCACCTTGACCTGAAACAAACACACATGAAATAAATTTGGGGAAAATATCCCCGTTGCCATGGTAACAGCCAAATTTTCATTTTAGGCCTATTTTCACAATTTTTGCATTTTTCAGCAGTCAATTTATCAAGTTTTGAAGCCAGTGTTACTAATATACACAATATATATATAATTTTTTCATTATAAGGTATGAATAGGTCAAACCTTAGATGCCGCAATGAAAGTATAAAAATAATCACCAGGTGTCAGGGTGGGTTATACCATTTATTTGAAATAGGGGTGTTTTTCAATTTTTTCAAAGTATGAAAATATACCAACTTTGTATAGCTCATAAACCATATGGTAGTGCTCCGATTTCAACATCGACCACAGCATGTTGAGATGATACATTGGTCTTATGAAAAAGTTACATTTGAGCTTGGGGAAAACACATCTGTATATACAGTGTTGCCAGACATTTTCCTATTTTTCGAAATTCAACACAAATCTCACCTTAAATTAAATGATATGAAAATGAAACATCATCCTTTCAAGGAACATTTATTAGAAAGAGAGTTGTTATTCATATCAAATTTGATCAGTTATAATGGTCAGTGTTGTTCTAAACCACATGGGTGTTGCCATAATTGGGGTTTTATTGTGATTTGTGGATATTTTCGACTTTTTACAAGTCATAAAAATACCAAAATGCATTTCTATAATAAAGAAAGAAACATCGACCTCGTCATGCTGAGATGATACATTGTCCTTATGAAAAAGTTATTTTGATCGGGGGGGGGGGGCGGGGGGTAAAGCATCAGTTTATACAGTGTTGCCAGATATTTTCCTACTTTTTCAAAATTCAACACAAATCTCGCCCTAAGTTAAAAAGATATGAAAATGAAACTTCACCTTCATACGGAACATCTTTTTAGAAAGAAAGTTAATTTCATATTCAATTTGATCATCTGAGATGGTCAGTGTTATTCTAAGACATATGGGTGTTGCCATAGCTGGCGTTTAATATGACAATTTAGATATTTCCAGCTTTTTACCAGTCTTAAAAATAGTACACATCCTTAAAATGATTGTGGAATGAACGCAATATTAAGGTTAAAAATTAACCTAAGAACACTTAGTATGAGAATTTAAATTTTAAATTTGAGTTCGGAAAATATTTCCTTCTATACAGTATTGCCACATATGTTCAAAATTCAACGTATGTTGAGCTTTTTTCCCGCTTTTTTCAGCTTTTCCAGCTATTTTTTCAGTCTTAAAATGCCAAAATACAATGGCATGCATTCCTAAAATAAAGATGTGAAAATGAATCATCGACCTCATCATGTTGAGATGATACATCGGTCTTATGAAAAATTTACATTTGCGCTTGGGGGAAAAACATCTGTTTATACAGTGTTGCCAGATATTTTCCTATTTTTTCGAAATTCAGCACTAGTTCACCTTAGGTTGAAAATGAAAGTTTATAGAAAGAAATGTACTTTCATATTAAATTTGATCAGTTGTATAAATGGTCAGTGTTGTTCCAAACCACATGGGTGTTGCCATAATTAGGGTTAAATAGCGAGGTGTGGTTATTTTGAACTTTTACAAGTTTTAAGAATACCAAAATACCATGGTATGCATTCCTTAAAAAATATGTAAAAGTGAAACATCAACTTCACCATGTTGAAATGATACATATTTGGTCTTATGAAAAATTTACACTTAAGCTTGAGGAAAACATATGTTTATACAGTGTTGCCAGATATTTTCCTATTTTTTCGAAATTTAACACAAGTCTCACCTTAAGTTAAATGATGCGAAAATGAAACTTCACCTTCACAAGGAAAGTTTATTAAATGACATTTACTTTCATATTAAATTTGATCAGTTGTATGTCAGTGTTGTTCCAAACCACATGGGTGTTGGCATAATTAGGGTTCAATAGTGAGATGTGAGTCATAAGGGTTCAAATAGCGACGTTTTCGCATATTTTTTGTGGACCTGAGAGCACATCAGACATATATTGAAATTTGCGATATAATACAAATTTTATGGCAAATGATTAAAAATTGATATTGAAATTTAACAGATCTCAAAAGTAAATTGTATAAATCTAGTGAAATGTACTTAAAGTGTATGTAGCTGGAATGAAAAGCCGTCCATATGAAAATTTGACCTTTCGTATTGAAGATATAGATTTTTTCACCAAAACACCTAAAAATTTAGGTCTTTTGGGAAAAAAATCTATATCTTCACTATGAAGGTCAAATTTTTCAATTAACATTAATTAATTGATTAGTGGTCGGCTTTTCATCCCGGCTACATACACTTTAAATACACATCATTAGATTTATTAAGTTAACTTTGAGGACTGTAATATGTCAAAAAATTAAAAAAAATCAATATACATAATTTACCCTAAAATTTTTATTGTATCGCGAATTTAAAAAAAAAAATCAAAATTATTTTATATCAGAAGGACATTCCTCGTATTTAAAATGCAATTTGGTATGTCTGATGTGCTCTCATGTCCGACAAAAATACTGTGCAAAGGTGAATGACCAACCCCTTAAAATACATTCACAGAAAACATCAAACATGTATACTTTAAAATATACATAAAAGCCATAATTTTTTTAACCAATATACACATACTAGCTAGGCTAAAATAAATTAAAATAACATAAGATTGTTACATTGCAAAAAGATGCATATAAGAGTAAGATAATGTTTAAATTACGCCTACCGGTACCCCATATTTTTAAAGCACATATCCCAACTATACTTGCAAAACAGATATGGGGAAGAAATGGGCAAAAAACTATATAGATCCAGCAAATGTTTTGAAAGATATGAGAATAGTCAAAAACAATAATGCACAGAACCTTTTCACAGCCAGACAAATTAATGTCCAGTTACTTTTCCCGAGAGGAGCTCGCAGGAGAGTCGAAAGTATGACATTTAAAGTCATGCTGAAGAAGAAATGACCATTGATTTCAATGCATGATATTGTTGCTAATTCTCTATCATTCAAGATTCAAGCATCCCTGCTCATTGATGACATGAATTTGTATGAGCTTGTAAAAGGAAGCAGCTAACTAAAATTAAGCTTTCAAGACTGAAGGAGATTTATATGAACACTTTTGCAGATACTTGAAGGGTTAAAGCAAAATAAAAAATCACCAAATGTTGATAAGAGTTGTCTGAGGAAATATCCGTTTCAAGTAGAAAAAGAGGATGACATGACCGCGGAGGGGGTTCTCCCTGGTTAAACGTATACGGGGATGTGCCACGGTTTTGGGGGACCTTAGCAATTTTGGTATGTCGATTGGTGGGTTTGCAGTGGAGACAATACGCCAAATTGGGTGCATTAATAAAAGTGCCCATAAAAGCGCCAAATTAGGACAAATTTGTGTGCTTTTTGGGTGTTTTTGTGAAAAAGTGGAATACTATAGCTATAACTTTCACTATTAACTCCATTTATAGTGGCATCATCCATGTGGTTTATTCATGGCAGCGATTTAAACAATATAAATCCTAAAGTGAGACATACGTTGAATTTTGAATATTATGTGATAATAACTGGCAATACTGTATAGAAGGAAATATTTTCCGAACTCAAATTTAAAATTTAAATTCACATACTAAGTGTTCTTAGGGTATTTTAACCTTAATATTGCGTTCATTCCACAATAATTTTAAGGATGTGTACTATTTTTAAGACTTGTAAAAAGCTGGAAATATCTATGTCATGATAAACGCCAGCTATGTCATGAAAACGCCAGCTATGGCAACACCCATATGGCTTAGAATAACACTGACCATCCCAGATGATCAAATTGAATATGAAATTAACTTTCTTCCTATAAAAAGATATGTTCCGTATGAAGGTAGAAGTTTCATTTTCATATCTTTTAACTTAGGGCGAGACTTGTGTTGAATTTGAAAAAAGGAAAATATCTGGCAACACTGTATAAACTGATGTTTTACCCCCCAGATCAAAATAACTTTTTCATAAGGCCAATGTATCATCTCAACATGACAAGGTCGATGTTTCTTTCTTTATTGTAGAAATGCATTTTGGTATTTTTATGACTTTATAAAAAGTTGAAAATATCCACACCTCACAATTAAACCCCAATTATGGCAACACCCATGTGGTTTATCTGGCAACACTGTATACACTGATGTCTTACCCCGCCCCCCCCCCCCACATCAAAATAACTTTTTCATAAGGCCTATCATCTCAACATGACGAGGTCGATGTTTCTTTCTTTATTATAGAAATACATTTTGGTATTTTTATGAAAAAGTTGAAAATATCCACAAATCACAATAAAACCCCAATTATGGCAACACCCATGTGGTTTAGAACAACACTGACCATTATAACTGATCAAATTTGATATGAATAAAACTCTCTTTCTAATAAATGTTCCTTGAAAGGATGATGTTTCATTTTCACATCATTTAACTTAAGGTGAGATTTGTGTAGAATTTCGAAAATAGGAAAATGTCTGGCAACACTGTATATACAGATGTGTTTTCCCCAAGCTCAAATGTAACTTTTTCATAAGACCAATGTATCATCTCAACATGCTGTGGTCGATGTTGAAATTGGAACACTACCATATGGTTTATGAGCTATACAAAGTTGGTATATTTTCATACTTTGAAAAAATTGAAAACACCCCTATTTCAAATAAATGGTATAACCCACCCTGACACCTGGTGATTATTTTTATACTTTCATTGCGGCATCTAAGGTTTGACCTATTCATACCTTATAAAGAAAAAATTATATATATATATTGTGTATATTAGTAACACTGGCTTCAAAACTTGACAATTTGACTGCTGAAAAATGCAAAAATTTTGAAAATAGGCCTAAAATTGAAATTTGCCTGTTACCATGGCAACGGGGATTTTTTTCCGAAATTTATCCCATGTGTGTTAGTTTGAGGTCAAGGTGCATCAAATATGAAAGTATAAAGAAAATCTATTTTTGACCGTGGCAACTCTATTCTCAAAAATAACAGATGGCGTAAAGTCTATCTTAATCATGTTAATAAACTTTCCGTATTTTTAATAGACTTTCCCGTACTTCAGTAGACTTATCGCATCTTTAAGTAATATACCTTTTCAGCAGCTGATCGGAAATCTGATGAAATTTGTTCAGTATCCAAATATTGAATGTTTATGAGTACAATGGTAAGAAAAAGTTTCATTCGGTGAAATATGGACTGTTCCATTCAACGAGGCTTTAAATGGAACAGTTCATATTTCACCGAATGAAAATATTCTTTCCATTGAACGAATTAAAACATTCAAAATTTGATTTATATAACTCATACATAATTCCTTATCTTCCACTTAATTTTATAAATCACCAGGAAAACAAAATAAATTACAAAATTATATGAACTATATTTATTTTAGCAGCGACACCCACACCTATAATTGGCGAGTCGAGGTGGTCATCGCGTTTGCTATACGCACGCGTATTTCATTGTTGCCATGTAGCTGCGCGTGAGTGCAATGGAAAATTGACTGTTGCACTCGCGCGGAGTGCAATAGTCTTTTTAAATAGCCAAAATAATCAATAGTAATTGACCAATCAAGTGACAAGAATCTTTGTATGAGAAATATACGGTGCGTAAATCAAATTACATCGCGATACGTGATTGGTGCCAACAATCATACCATGCCACGCGATCACCAAAAGCTCTATCGCTATATAGTGTGTCATTTTCATATCCACGTACTTTGTGCATTACTGGACCATCCTGGACATACTTTCCTGAAACACAAAACGCGTGTATAACAATGTGATTCTGAAATTATGAGAATCATATTTATGGTAAATTTGTTTTTGCATGTGGTATAACAACAAATACTTACGTGCGATATAATATAATAAGTGAAACCATGGTGCGTGCTAACCTTTTTATTAAACTTTGGACTTTCAAATCACAATGGCTGTTGTTATTATTTTTAATGATTTTAATTATTCGTATAAACCATGTTGCATTATGAATCGTGATTGTCTTTATATTTGTTTTACTTAAGTATAGATTGGTCAGTTGTCATAATTTAGCCTCTAGGCGAAAGGAACAATGATTGTTTTCTTATAGGAAATTGAAGACATGAGGGAGGATTAGCGGCGAATGTCTTATTTATTTATGTATTGTTTTCATGCTTTTATAAATTCCAAACTTGCACACAGACTAAGTTCGCAATACAAGAGCTGTGTGAAGTTTCAAAATATTTAGGTTTGTACTGAGAACACAATGGTAGGACAGAGCGTTCTGAGATATTTTTATTCAAGGTCATACAATAATAATATGTATGGAATACGCCACAAGCAGAAGAACGACTTTCACTTATGCATTTACATTACTATTGAGAGTTCCAATTTGCATAGAATTAAGCAAAATACAAATATAAACAACAAAATAAAGATTAAATATATTCATAGATAAAGCTACAACTAAATAATTTATGATTGTGAAGTGGTTCTTGAGAATGTCGTAAACAATGTAGATTTTTATTTTATTTTAGTGATTTTTATGAGCATGGAGTGACGTCCTTAGGGACTTTTAAAGTGTGTGTGTTTTGACTTCGAAATGCTAGTTTTTAAGATCAGCAAAATATGAGCTGGGATAGAGTAAGCTTACACTGGAGAGTAAGGCATGTTGTTGAATACATAAATAAAAATTCTTAAGGGAACATTTTGGAAACTTTTATTACTCTATGGATTCATGTTTATCACATGTTTATTTTAAGGCTCTTCCAAATTATGGTACAAGACAAAAAACAGTATTCTTTTCCTCTTGTGCTGTATGTGGAAATGATGTGAAAGTCCGTATAAAATTCAAGTTGTATATGGATCAAGTTAGAACTGTATTTATCGTCAATGTTCATATATCATATTTTCAAAGTTTAAGTTAAAGAATATTTTTAGAGTGGGTCTTTTTACCAATGATCTTCAATCTAACAAAATAATATTCAGAAAAGATTAGAGTTGCTACTATTATTTCAAGTCATACACTCGTACGTGTAACTCGTCAATATTGCTGTGTCGGAAGAAGAAAATGTAAAAGTTAACAATATGCCGTCAAGATTTCATATCAAAATTCATAGAGTAGGGTACAACTAAATCATTCGTGATTATGAAGTGGTTCTTGAGAAAGTCGTACATAATGTAGATTTTTCATCAAATTTTCGAGTCAAAATTTTCCTGCCAAATTTTCCCGTCAAAATTTTTCCAAATTCTGAGATTGTATTTGGAAGTTATCATGGTTATCAAATCAACCAATCTTTTGACACCTTTTGGGGAACTTTAAGTTTTGACGATTAGTCTCTCAACAATCTTTAAATATCCCTAAAAGATTGTTGAGAGGCTAACCTTCAAAAATCTCACTTTTCGACAAATAACTTCCAAAAAATACAAAACGTTTGACACCTGTTTCTTAAGATTCAATTACGTTATAGCCTCCGCTGAAATGATTGCCAGATGAAGCAATGCTTTGGATTCCCACATAAAGCAACTTGATATGTAGGTTTGCTTTGGGTTACTGTACATATTGCTCATGTTGTGTGTTAGCAATGGGCATATAAAGTAACTAGCTCGTTTGCATATTTGGTTTCATTGGATAATAGCAAAAAGTAACTTTTTGTAGCTAGCAACGCTCAATTTTCATGAAGCACAGTATACGCAATACTTAGTATGACTTGCCCACTACCTAAAACACTACCTACATACCAAGTTTGATGGAAATTAATCGTTGCTTTCTAAAAGTGATTACACTTTTTGCTATTATCCAATTAATAGATATATGCAAATGCACATTTGATGACGGCATGCATGAGCAAATACACCCCCTATACACTTAATATCATAAATACTATGTGTTGACACTTCCGACATTATCCAGCGTATTATTCTTTATTTTAATTTTAATTTTGTTCCACTTAATTATTTATTTTTCTTGCTAAGAAGCATATCCGAGGGTGTGCTTTTGCATGATTAAATATGAAAAATAATGTTAACTCGTGATTGGTACATCTTGGTGCGCCAATCGCTGGGGATGGAGGACCTGTTCCCTGTTTAGTTATCTTGAGAGGTGATAAGACGTCCCTTTGAGAACATGAAACTGAATGCAACAGCACGACCTGTGTGTCGATAGAGGCTATTGGGGATAGTTGCATTGCATGAATATCATCAAAGTTTACTCCAGTGAGTTTCAAAAATGTGGGGGCACATTTTTGTTGTATGAAAAGAAATGACATATAGCTCAAACTTTTTGAATTCGTTAAGTAAGATGAATACAGTGCAAATCAGTTAAAATTTAAAGAAGTCGTGGAATGAAAAAATACAATTAAGGAAAATGAAAACAATGGTTGGATTGAAATTGATGTTGCGTTTGGTTCTTGATTTAGTTTAGAATCCAGAGGGTCTAATTAATAAGAAATAATTTCAATTCATTTAATGCAAAGTGAAACGCCTTCATGGATGCATGTCAACGCGCTTTACCTCAATTGCAAACTACGCCCAAACTTATCCCAAGAATATCACACTTGAATATTTCCGAATTATCTGCCTCTAAAAACTATTTTGATTGGTTAAAACGAGGGTTATATCATGTATTGAGCCAATCAGAGACATGTTAAGAATAGTCAGTAGGGACGAAGGGGATCAACCTTAAAGGTCCTATCTAGAAGCGCCATTTCAGATTTTTATTGGTTAATCAGATGATTATATGATGTTATTAACCAATAAGAGACACTGTGAGAAAGGCACTAGTGCTTATGGGGTTAATGTTTGCACATAATTCCAAGATGCGATGAATAATAAAAGTCCCATATTCATTTCTTTAGTTTGATTTTTGCTCACAAAAATATAATAAATTAAAAAGAAGAAAACTATTGAGATTTTCCAGAAACGGAAATAACAGTATGGTTGAACGTTATCGAGTAAGCTTACTCGCGTTGGATTGATATAAAGTAAAATTGACATGAAAAGTTCTATGCACTTGAAGCTAATTAACCTTATCATCACTATACCTGTTGAACTAAAATACTCATCTACTCCTATTTTATACCTCATGTCGCTTGCTATTATGTTCCCTTAGACGCATGCGCATAATAAACAGATCGCCAAATCTACACTGACAATAATTTTGATGTCGTTACGGGGAAAAAGCAGTTAAATTCAAATTTTGTTAAATTTAAGGATACCTTTATTTGGAATATTTTTGTCACATTTCAAAGATTGAATGTATGTCAAGAAGAAAAATTTATCTGATAAACACAATATTGTCAGGAAATTAATATTTCCTTTAAAATAATGAACAATAATGATGAATACTATATTGGGGTAATCAATCATACCTTTGATTTACGAAGCCCACCTTATCTGTACTACTGTGGCATATATTTCTCCGTACTATCAGAGGGTGATAAGAAAGTAAAGTCCATCTTTGATGAGTTCCCAGCAAACACAAAAACGTTTTTAAAACGTTTTAAATAAGTTATATTTTGGGTTTGGGTTTAGGTAAAAACGTTTTAATAACATTAAAATGTCGGGTTATATAAAGGTCATGAAATCGTTTTAAAACGTTTTGTATGGAAACACACTACAACAATATTTTTAAAATGTTTTTTACAAAACGTTTTAATAACATTTAAATGTCGGGTTATATAAAGGTCGTGAAAACATTTTAAAAACGTTATTGTAAATATTTTGGGCAAACATTTTTTGCAAAATATTTTTTCTATTTTAAAATAACATTCTGTTTAGAATGATTTGTACCAAGTTTTCAAAAATGTTTTTGGAATGTTATTAAAACGTTTTTATACCCTTTATATAACCCGACATTTAAATGTTTTCTGTAAAACATTTGTGTTGGCTGTGCAGTAAATTACCAACAAATGTTATTTAATGTTATGAAAACGTTTTATACCATTAATGTACCCTTTATATAACCCGACATTTAAAGGTTTTCTGACAACCTTTTATAACCTTTTGCGAATGATGTCGAAAACGTTTTGTGTTTGCTGGGTTGATAACAAAGTGTCGGAATTCAAATTAAGTTGATTTTCTTTCAAATATTTTGAATTCTTTCAGACTTTACATAATCTGAAAATGTTGCTGTTTGTAACCAGTAGATTACGCATTCTCTTGCTTCATTTTTGTTATTCATTTCTCAAGGTTGTTCAGTTTCTTCATTTACTACACTGAGTGATCTTGTTCCTTTCTTCAATTCTTTGTGCTAAATTCTATATATGCCTCTTTCTGTATTTCCTTTATTGTTCTTTTTTTCTTTCTTTTCTTTTCTTTTCCTTTCTTTTCTTTTCTTTTCTTTTCTTTTCTTTTCTTTTCTTTTCCTTTCTTTCTTTCTTTCTTTCTTTTCTTTCTTTCTGTATTTCTTTCTTCCTTTCTTTCTTATATTTATCATTCTTCTTTTATTTATTTATTTATTTATTTATTTATTTATTTATTTATTTATTTATTTATTTATTTATTTATTTATTTATTTATTTATTTATTTATTCATTTACTTATTATGTCTTCACCTCGTCCATCCCATTCTTCTTTCTCTATTTTTTTCTCTACTGCAGTCAATCGTTCCTTTATGCTTTCATTGCAAAGTGTTCAACAAGGCTGCAAGTGAATGTTTTGATGACCTTTTAGGACGCCTCTCGTCCTTCAATGGGAGTTTTCTCACCACTATAAATGAAATGTTAAACAAACCATCTCAGGAAGCGCAACCTGGAGTGGTCTCCCTAAGACGTGAAGGAACTGTTTCCTTATCAAGCTACTGGTGTTTGTTATGTGCGCGAACGTCCATTGCTAAAATGTTGACGATTTGCTTTGAATTAAAACAAAAATTGCAAGAAACATCTTGGGTTAGAAAACACTAAAACTTAGTTTAGATAAATCTATTTTCATTCAAAAATACAAAACCTTCACGTGGTACTACTGCAATCGGGCTAATGTTTAGAATGTTAGATGACAAAAACATGTGATTGGGTACGCTATCCGATGTCTGTTTGATATTGACTGCTCGGTAGCGACAACCTGTTCAGTCTTGCTTAACAGTGTAGTATTTCTGGTAGAGAATCAACATCCGATTATAAGATGTCTAAATATTATTAGTAAACTCATGTATGTGAATTGGTGTGACAGTTTTTATGACATTTTGAAGTTGAACTTGGTTATCAACAAGATTACGATAAAGACAATGGACTTATTAGCCTGCCCAATAACCCAGCAAACACAAAACGTTTTCGACATCATTCGCAAAAGATTATAAAAGGTTGTCAGAAAACGTTTAAATGTCGGGTTATATAAAGGGTATATTAAGAGTATAAAACGGTTTCATTTTTTGATAATCTACTGCTCAGCAAACAAAAATGTTTTACAGAAAACGTTTAAATGTCGGCTTATATAAAGGGTATAAAAACGTTTTGATAACATTCCAAAAACATTCTTGAAAACTTGATACAAAACATTCTAAACAGAATGTTATTTTGGGGAGTTGATAAAATATTTTGCGAAAAATGTTTGCCCAAAATATTTGCAATAACGTTTTAAAAACGTTTTCATGACCTTTATATAACCCGACATTTAAATGTTATTAAAATGTTTTGAAAAAACATTTTAAGAACATTTCTGTGATTGCTGGGTTCAAATATTTTAACATAATGTTATTTAAGTATTGACAAAATATTTGGCAAAAATGTTTGCAAAAATAGTTTACAATAACATTTTTTGAAAACATTTAAAAATATTGCTGTAGTGTGTTTTCATACAAAACGTTTTAAAACGTTATCATGACCTTTATATAACCCGACATTTTAATGTTATTAAAACGTTTTTACCCAAACCAAAAGCCAAAATATAACTTATTTAAAACGTTTTTAAAACGTTTTTGTGTTTGCTGGGATGCAAGCCATCTATGGCTACGTTATATGTGTTATATCTTCCAAAAGTAAGGTATTCATGTACATCGGGCACAAAAAGAAACTCGTCAGTTATGGTCATCCTTGCTGGACTTTGCTTTCTCATTTAGTGAAAATCAAACAAGAATTGACCAAGATATGCGCCTCCAAACTCTCAAACCCCAAAACCAAAGGTTGCAATTTTAACGATTCAATTGTGCCTGTTACAGTGTGTGCTTTATTGATTGGTCTGTGGTGCTTGTGTGCAATACAACGATGGGCTCCCATTGAAAATCGTTGAAATTGCAACTTTGAGGGTTTGGAGGGGTTTGAGGGTTTGGAGGCGCATATCTTTCGATTTTCACGAACAGGTTGTCAAATGAGAAAGCAAAGTCCAATTAATAAAATGTATATTTCAGAATAATCCAAAATTATCAGGTTGTTGAACAACAAGGATGACTATAACTGACGATTAACTTTTTGTGCCTGGTGTAGTATAATGTTATACTGAAATTGAAATGTCTTTGGAAAGGTACGACCGTGCTACTCATTTTCAAACAACCTCTAGGTAGTAATTACGGTAAAGGGCCAATGCATCCGATTTTCTTTTTGTTCCATTTGGTGTTGGCTGATGTAGATCAAATGCATTGGGATATGTTGGGCCAAGTAATTACCGCCAGGCGCCATCCCAACAGATCAGGATTAGGGTTAGTTTAGAGATAGGATTGGAGTCATGTATATAGGTGTTTACGAGATTAGGGTTAGGATTAACGAATGATCCTCCTAAAGTTGTTGTTCCCGTTCATGAGCAGCGTCCAGTCAAGTGGTGTAGGTGTTGGGATGAAATTTTCATCATACACCGATTGTTTTGCTTGCCATTAGCAATTCAAACCAATTACCGATTTAATTAAACTGTGTTTATTCTCATGAAACATTACCAGAAAACACGATGTTGTCTAAAATCACTAATGGATATATAAATTAATGCAAGACAATGTTACGTAAATCAGTTATACAAAAGATATTATAATTTTGTATACCCTAAGTTAACAAACACTTTTTCTGAAAGGTTGAATTCTCGTTATTCACAATAAGGGCGCCCTCAGCGGTTTGCGATGTAATCGTGATGTATCATGGGAAAAGGTCGACATCAAGTCCGCGCAATACGAATATTACCATGCTATTACATAGGAACACGTGACAATATTTTTTAGTTTGTCAATATAACGGTATTACACGCAAATCGATAGAGAAAAAATTAATTGTGCACATTTCAAATCACATTATTAAGTATTATTGAGTATCGATTCGCGTGTAACACCTTTATTTTGACAAACTAAAAAATATTGTCACGTGTTCCTATGTAATAGCATGGTAATATTCGTATTGCGCGGACTTGGATGTCGACCTTTTCCCATGATACATCACGATTACATCGCAAACCTGCTGGCGGCGCCCTTATTGCGAATAGCGAGAATTCTGTAAACAAAGTTATGACCTTGGCATTCTTTTGACATCTTTGAACACCGTACTAGCGTGCTACGTACCTTTTCACATTAATTATAAATCTTCTATTTTTTTGTCTCTCAAGGCTGTTATTATATTGAAATATTTATCAATGTGTCAGTAAGAGACAAGTTCGCAGAAGACGTGTTCTTGAAGACGGTTAATGGATCAGTATTCTTAGAAGGATGGTCCGATTTCATCACATGCAAAGTTTCCATCTCTGCTGAATGACCTTGACTCCCACTAAGTTATAGTGCTTCATTCCATGAATTTCAATCCTCTTTTATTATATGAAATTTAAAACTGTATACTTGAAGATCTTATAGAATACTATGTAGAATTTGGTGAGGTTTCTGTGTCCAAGAAGCAACGCCTGAGCAAAATGTAACCGTTAACACATAAATAACAAATGATTATAACATTCATGACAGTAATGAGATGAGAAATTGCAGCAATTGAGAAATGTCAACATTTGGGATTTTCAAATTAAAAATAAAGTAGATAAAGGGATGATTGATGTTCATTATTCTCGGTGTTGTACAGTGAACCGTAAAAGTCTGAATAGAAATGCCTTCAAAATAGATTGTATTTGCGTTTAATTATGTGCATACAAAAAGTAATCGGGACACATATTATGCCAGCCAGTGGTGTCGTATGCCAATATATTTCTTGTTAAGGTATAAATTGCATCAGATTTTGATATAAAGTGTAGGATACGAGAGTGGAGCAGAATCTTATATTGCTCATGTACATTGCCCTAGCGTAGCTATTACCCATAATGTTGTATAAATGTAGGTATTCTAGCCACTTTCCAGAAGAACTTAAGTATTTGGGAGTTTTCCAAATTGAAAAAACAATTGATAAAGGGATGATTGATGTTCATTATTGTCGGTGTTGTAGAGTGAACCGAGAAAGTCTGAACAGAAATACCTTTACAATAGACGTCGGTCGCATCACATACTGGTCTATCTTGAAAAACACGCATTTCGAGAAAATCGCAATTGAAAATCTTCGTATGAAGTTAACCTTTCTATAATTTAATTAGACTATGGATTTTCATGAAAGTGGTTTTAAATTAAAGCATATACCTAACAGATTTATTTAAGTGGAATCTTTAATTATATTTACGTATGCAATATTGCTTAAAACTACACTAAAGTTGTAGTTCTGTATGTGAAATAATTAATTTCCCGATATCGTATTTAAAGTGCGTTTCATACTGGTCTATCTTGGGGGCTATCTCGATTTCGCGAACAATCATGACAAAGACGTGACTTTAGACGCATCACATACTGGTCTATCTCGAGATAGACCAGTATGTAATGCACTTTCAATACGATATCGAGAAATTAACGATTTCACATACAGAACTACAACTTAAGTGTAGTTTTAAGCAATATTACATACGTAAATAAAATTAAAGATTCCACTTAAATAAATCTGTTAAGTATATGCTTTAATTTAAAACCACTTTCATGAAAATCCATAGTCTAATTAAATTATAGAAAGGTAAACTTAATACGAAGATTTTCAATTGCGATTTTCTAGAAATGCGTGTTTTTTCGAGATAGATCAGTATGTGAAAATACGTATTTTGAAAAAATCATAGATAGTTTAAATTTAACATTTTATAACTAATTATCTAGAAAAATTGAGGTCTGTAATTTTGTTGTATTGGAAGAGCTCCGTAAAAAAGAACTATATACCAATTTTCTCAAAAAAGTCAAAAATTCAAGATAGACCAGTATGTGATGCACCCGACGGATTGTATTTGCGTTTAATTATGTTCATACAAAAAGTAATCGGGACACATATTGTGCCAGCCATTGGTGTCGTATGCCAATATATTTCTTGTTAAGGTATAAATTGCATCAGATTTTGATATAAAGTGTAGGATGCGGATGTGGAGCAGAGTCTTATATTGCTCAGTGTACATTGTCCTAGCGTAGCTATTACCGCATAATGTTGTATAAATGTGGGCATTCTAGCCGCTCTCCAGGAGAACTTATATATCCTAAAATATCCAAAATGTGATACAAATTGAAGCAAATTGTAAAAACTCCTTACTGCTATTTTATTTAATTCTACAGTTTGTGAAACTTTTTGAGGCCTGTTTAGTTGACTGGAATATTGAATATACATTAGCACATCATATTGTGAGTGTGTGACAAGAAGTTAACTCCATGAGCACTACCTGCTGATCTAACATTGCCTCTAATTGGTCAATTACATGATATCTTCATTTTAATCACCAATTAGAATGGAGTTTTGCAAATAATTCACCCCAAGTTTTTGTGTGATAAAATTATTCTAACAATGTTTGCTGATTGGTCCAATTGACCAATAAGGCAGGTAGTTCTCATGGAGTTAAATATCTAACCACAAAGCTGCAATAAAATGTTAGGTGATCAAACAAAATTTGTATTATGTTTCTATTTTTTGAGGAACACTAATTTCTCAGACATTCTGAAACAAACAAAATTGTAAGAAATTATCATGTACCAGTGTAGAAAGGTCAAAGTTGAATGTGACCAACGTCTCATTTTGCTCCTTAGCAACAGTGATTAAGGAACATCACATAATCACGACACACACACAAATAGAATATCAAAATATTATAACAATACGTAATTGACATGATTGACGATGCAAATTTAAAACTCGTATTGAAGATGCAAATGAGCCGCTGCAACAAATTCATCCGCTCATCAAGACAGAATGACACAGTCATCAATTTTATGTCAAGTTCATTATGTTTGATGGATTACCTATGGTTTTTTGACATTAATTTGTAGGTACATAAAACATCATGGAATCTCATGATCAATCACAAGAGTTCATTATGAATAAAACACACAAAAACACAGGAAATGAGAAAATAAAAAAGCAAGAAGATAAAGTATGAGAAAGGTATTTAACACAAGTCTCCACATACATAAATGACAGCCAGTGAATAAAAATCACTGACCATCCAGGATTTGAATCTGGGACCTTCGGATCACCGGACTGATGCTCTACCAAGTGAGTCAGATGGAGAAGAGCAGTGATTTTATTATCTATAGGCTAATGATAGGCCTTCAGTTCAAGAAGATAAAGGTTGTTCAAACATTTAAAGCCATATTGTAACATTTGCTGATTTTTTTTTCAAAATTCTGTTTTTATTTTACATGATTGTTATGTACTTCAGCAAAGTAACATATCTTGCAAAAATCAAGACTTTAGGTGTTGTAGTTTTGTCAAAATTCGAGATTTTAAATCAACCGCAGCAAATGTCGTTTTATAATTACGACGGAAATATTAGTCGAACGCTTACACGATGTGCATAACACAGTACGTACATGGCGTGCAGGCAGTCGCATTGGCGACATATGCGCTGGTATTAAATAGCGATTTTTCTTTGTATTGCCTCGTCTGTTAGAACCCAAATTAAAAGAGAACATATCTGACAGTGAAACCTAACATTTTATACCAAAAAATACAATCTTATTTCTTGTGGCTTTAACTTAGGATGACGAATTGTGCCACATTATAATGTTACGTGTGAACAGTGAGGGGATATGATGTACTGACAAAAACACTAAACAAACATAAACACGGAAGTTCAATTCTCTGACAATAAAGTTAGTCATTTTAAATATAACGTAAAGTGACAAATTAAAATAACGAACTAATACAAAATAAAATTGGCTTAAACATTTCTCCATGTTTTAAGTGATAACGGAATAATATGAAGATAATGGAACGAAAATGAGACGCACGTCATCGTCCTTCCGGTTTTGTATTATGATAAAATTGCATGAATATTTCATACTTAGGTTATATATTGATCAATAACCCAGTTTTTTTTATTAATTTATCTGTTTTTAAATAAGCATTGAAATATGTTTCATAAGCTTCCATTAACATTAGGCTATTCCATTTCAAATCCACACTACCCCTGTGGAAGATTTAGCTAAAGTCTTATACAGAGGAAGTACGAGTTTTGATTACAATAGACAATTGGGTAGCTTCCATTTAAAATACTCACTCCTGCTGTGGAAGATAATGGTAAAGACATAATACAGAGGGAGTATGTGGTTAAAATTATTAACCCTCACCAATTACATTTGAAAAACATACTCCCCCTATGGAACATATTTCCAAAATCTTCCACAGGGGTAGTGTGGATTTCAATTGGAATAGCCCATTATTAAGGTGACACTGTCCAGCTTAGATGACTGATTTCATGTTTTTATGTTTAGTTTGTTTAAAATACTTAACTAGAAAAACGTTTTGCCTCGTGTATTACCTGCTGCTCCCTGAAGATGCTCAGAACAATGATTAATCCGGCAGTACTTGGCGGAATGGATTCCGATGTCTCTGTAGTGTATTTTCAATATTCTAGTCAGTTTGCAGCAAATCACTTTCAACGTTCTTCTTTAAAATGAAATGGATTTTGAGATAAACTTCTAATAGTTTCAGTACTACTCCGGCAACTCAATGGTTATGCGATCATAGCATTTTTTTTCTGTTTTGGCTCCTAGTTTTTGTTTTATCTCTGTAGAGCCCAAACTTTAACTTTGGATCTTTTTGCTCATGACTCGAGAAGAACAAGACATAGATAGGTCAAACTATACATGTTCAGAATCTGAGAGATAGACCAGGCGGTTCTCGAATGAAGTATGATCAAAAACTATTATGCTGTGGTATAATATTGTAATCACAGCTCTAATGTCTTGCATTTCATTAACCAGTGTTAGCACAAGAACCATAACATCCACAACAGTAGGAGCAATAAATTTGAATTCGGTAAAAAGTATGGAATAAAAAAGAGTATTCCTAGTCACTCAGAGTATAATTATGTTGAATAAGTATTATAAACCATTGTAGGTATGGTGTAGTAATGTCGAAGCCAATAAGCAGGCGTTCCAAAAACATAACGCCGTTACGACGCAAAACATGATTGCGAAACTGTTATTATTTTATTTTACCATAACCTGCAAAATCACTTAAGAGGATTAGAACTTGAAAGACTCGTTTGTTTCCGCTAAAATGCTATATTAATGATACAAAAGCGCGGATGTCTTAAGTAAACTTCATTTCCAGCTTTAGACTTTAAGTGAAGCATTTGATAATTAATTTTACCCGTCATTGCTAAAGAAAACATGTATGACATGATGGTATTATCTATGCAACACTTACGCTAAGTAAATGGAGAATCAAAGAGTCGTCGCATTTCGGCATGTACTGTGCGTTATATGCCACAAAACACACGGCACTTGAAATTGAAATAAATAATCATTGTATTTGTGTACGTATGTGTACATTAAAGGCCCTTTCAGTGATTTCACAGGAACATTAAAAAAATGGAAATTTGTCAGAGTTGCTTAGAAATAAAGAATAAGTCTACAGAATTTCATTAAACCACTTTTCCCTGAATACATCGACAAATTAGTCAAAAAACAGAAGTTTTAGAAAGGTTTTCTACTTCAACTCAGATCGACTCGAGAAAATCGAGATTTTCGTACAGTGCGCCACCAATCGACTGGAAAAACTTCCTAGTCCAGTGTTTCTAACACAGGGAAGTAGAGTCTAAATTGATTTAAAACAGACGCTTAATTTTTGTAGTAGAAAACAAAATAAGCAATTAAACATGTTAAAGGTCACCGAGGCAAACTAACGGTCAATTCAAATATGAAAAACAGTTAAAATTGTGTATTTTGTTTAAAATAGTAGCTACTGATGTAATAAGTAGTAGAAACAATACGCAACGCGTGTTGGTACGTGGAGAGTGAGCTTCTTTCGATCTCGAGTCGGACTTTTTGTACTGTCAGTATCAAAAGTCCAGAATCATGCAAATGCTTTATTTTGTCTAAAATACACGGCTTTCGACCGAACCACTAGCAGGCTATGTTAGCACATCTATGCCAATTACAAAGGTACCAAAATCTGAATTTTGATGATTTTACGATCGTCCGGATGAGCAAATCACTGAATGGGCCTTTAATCATCCATTAAAACAGTAAAGACATGCTACCTTCTAAGAGATTGTGAATCTATAGTAGCATCTTCTTTATCATGTATGTTATTATTGATTTCAACCATATTGGACTATTCCAGTTGAAATCCATACACCACCTGTGGAAGACATGATGTTAATCTCTAACATACAGCGAATGTACCGAGTTTTGAGTACATCGTGTAGGATTTTCCTTATACAGCCTGTTTTTAAAAAAAATGTGCAAGTTAAAAGCGCCCTCTATGGCAATTAGAAAATACCGTTGTGACACGCTTACATCAACGTCAAGGGCATAGTCTTAGCTCTCAAATGCCGTTTGGTTTGTTCAATTTGCTTGTTTTAATCTCGAGATATGTTTAGTTAACAACGAAAGGGTAAAATCACAATTATAAAGAGCTCCTTCGTGAAAAGAATGCATCAATTATACAACAATAAAAATAGTTTTTACTGTTTTTACTGTTTTACTGTGATCAAAAGAGAAATAGATATTTCACACTCTGCTGTAAAATTAAATAAATGTACATGTCAATGATTTTATCATGGTAAATACTGTTTTCTTTGTCACTCAAAACATGTTAAAAGACAAACAAATATTACAAACTTATAGGTTAATGTGCACGTATTACTTGTTGGGAGAGAAATTAGACAAAATAATGCATGCGCGCTGATGTTGATGCGTCTTATGCACGAGCCCCGAAGGGGGAGTGCATTAAACACATCAACATCAGCTATCATTGATTTACATGTACAGCCCTCTTCCGTAGTAAAAGTGGCACAATTGTGACTTTCGTTGTTAACTAAACATATCTCGAGATTGAAACAAGCAAATTGGACAGAACAGCATTTGAGAGCTAAGACGGCGCCCTTGACGTTGATGTAAGCATCATGCCACAACGGTATTTTCTAATTGCCATAGAGGGCGCTTTTCACTTGCACAACAGCTACCGCACAAATCATGTTCCATAACATTATCGTATACACCTGGTATATCGGCAGTGACCCCGAGTTCACACTTGCAAACAATGTGTGGCGAACAGGTAGCTCAAGCTTCTGTTTTGATAACTCTTGATGCTGAGAAGAGTTTTGAATGTCCTGCGCGCATCCAAAGCATCACGAAAAGGCTGCTACTTCCGGTAATACAGTACACAATTTATCCTCGTGTGTTTATAGTGCAAATATCTCGCGCCAATCCTTCGATTAAGTGGGCAAGTTTCCGGATAATTTCTGACCGGATAGAATTTATATGCCAATCTACCGTACATCTGCTCCAACTATAAACACGCTGATAGAGGGAATGTGAATTTCAAATGGAGTCACCCATTCTGGTAACCTCATTTGAAATTCACACTCCCTGTGTGGGAGATTAAGGTCATGTCTTCCATAGGGGGTGTATGGATTTCAACTGGAATAGTAAATTACTGGACTCCGTCTGTTTGTTCGAAACAACACTTGTTCGACACATTAAACCGTAACACCAACCCTAAGCTTCACTACCCTAATCATAACCCTAATCGTATTGACCTTTTCGGTAAATCCCATAAGCCTTTGCGAGTACACCTGAGATGTCGTCACTTGACGTCAGTATGCGTTAGGCCGATGCGCACATCGTTTAGCGAACATCGTTACTGCGCAATGCAAGTCGGGGTGACGCCAAACGACGATATCTCGCAAAGACTTATGGGATTTACCAAAAAGGTTAATTGAAAATCATATACGTCATCCGGTCATTATTGATGAGTGTCGAACAAGCGTATGGAGGAATGCGAGATTGTCCTCTCTTATGTCATTATGGTCGGACCCCCCATTCCATTGCCTTAAATGGGAGATTGAGGTCATGAGGTTATCTGAATAAAGCGACTGCATCTTCAGTCAAAAGAGCTCAGATTTCAAAGGATGGGATGGAGCACCTGTCCTGCCAAACTACCATTCACTTTGATTGCAGCAAGATTGTCATCTATATTATGACGTCCTTATGGAGGTATTCTATTATCTAAAATGAGAGATTGAGGTCACATGAATGAAGCGGGTACCTATCCGGCCCGCCAAGCATTGTAGCACGATTGTCATCTATGATGTCCTTATAGACCAAATCCATTGTCTGAAATGGGAGACTGAACCTACCTACTATTGTCAATACAGCTATACAAAGGCCGTGTCCTCTCACATCACCATTCACATTCACATTATTCTTGCCTAAAGTAAAATCATAACACCTGTCTTGTTATTTAAATGTAGATACTGTTAACTCTATAGAAGCCGACTGATCCACACTCACCCTGTCTACGAAGTGAAAGAAAGTATCCGCTTGGGTATTGTCTTGTAGATACTATGTTTTTACTTAGGAGATCAGAAAAATAGAACTGATAAAGTAGTTGACATGGATACTGTATGTTCCTTATAGATTGTATTGTATTAGGTCATAGCCCTTTTTTGAAAAAGTTAAGTTCGTGAACAAAAACAGATAAGAGAAAAATTGCTAGAGCTAGGCAATAGACATTAGGCTTAATGTAATGCAGAATAAAAAGAAGAGTGTTGTATTTTAGTCACAGCTTTAACTCTCTACTTACGAAGGGAGTACGGCTCTCCTAACAAATGCTTTGCAGGTACTAAAAAGCTCAAATAAACCTGCAGTCAACTCGAGCCAATCAAAAGTCCTTCCTTTCTGCTCAGTTTAGCGAATTATTAATATTTTCAACTCACAACGCTCCGAGAGAATAACCCTATCCCTAACCCTAAATCCTGGACCAATAACTCTAACCCTAACCATAGTGCTCCAGAAGCGCAATGTGCATGTTAACTCAATATTTTGCGTTTCAATACTGGCGCAAAGCATTACGGGGAGTCTGGACATGCTTGGATTATGTAAATGGTCAACACAAGAAACCAAGCGAGAATGTATAATTTAGACACTGGTGTTGTGTGAGTGATGGAAGATAAGCAAAATGGTAGACTCGATTCATTTGATAGTATTGTCTGGCCAATAAAGGCGCTAAAACGTGCGCAATGTCGTATGCTAGCATGCCAAAAAGTAACCATTTGAAGCAATTGTTATTGACTTAAACCGGAAGTTGATCGTGCTCTATCGGCGCGAAGCTTCTCTTGTCAAACATTATTAACCAATGACTACTAATTAAGTTGAGTTTTATCGCAATACATATGGTTGGTGCGGTACTACTCCTAAATAAGTATGGGCAATTTCGTAACAGAATACGGTTTTTTCATTGCAAACAAAATTATAGACATCAAACCACGTGAAAACAGGGTATAGGCTCCTCATAATTACGAATATATCATTAGACGACGAAAAAAGAAAACCCTGTTCTGCGGGCCCGACCGACCCAGATTTTCCAAAATTTGGGAAACCAACTTTTCCTGTACAAATGAATGCCGACCCAAATTTCGAAAATATCAAGAACAAGATTTTTTCGTCGCCTTATCTTATGTTTTATTCAATAACGAATACAAGTTTTAATTACGGTACATCAGACACACCCAAACGTAATAGACTGAAATAAAAGTAAGCTACAGGCGGTATCAAAATGATTGGTACCCATCAATTTTGATGTATGAAAAGCTTGTCTCTGCCAAGTGCAACATTAGATACTCTTGTAATATCCAGAATATATAGTTTATGACTTGTTATATACAATAAATCTACAAATTAGTAGGATGTTGCTTGGTTTATCAGATTCATCCATTGGCAATGAAACCTGACGAGTATCAATCATTTTGATACATCCTGTAGACTCTTCTGGTGCGCTCAACTAATGAAATAGAAAATTTGCAATATTCTGTAATCCTTCTAGCTGCAGACAAAACAAAGCACTGATTTTATTCATCAGTGGCGGAGAGGTTTTTGGAACCGTTGGGCACAAACGTTTAAATTGAATTGTTGACCCCAAATTTGTTTTGCCCAAGGCGCTCAAGAATCTGTAAAGAAGGGTGCTTATGTGTTTACCGACAAACGAGGACACGCACTTGACATTTCACATTTACACCGTGGACAACTCTGCACAGTGGGACCGTCTTCGGTTTTGGAGATCTGCAAACGACCACATTTGCAGATATGCAGATATAATGCATTTGCGAGATACGCCCTCTATTGTGCATTAAATATACCCTCCGCGGTTGCTAGGTAATATGTACACAAAAAATGGCCAAACTATGTCCTCGTTATGTCGATTGAATGCGGATTCAGACATCCCCGTCTACATAGTCCTAAACTTTGTCCAGGTTTGGAGGCGAACACCCGTAGGGGGGTGTTTAGGGTGGTGTGGCGGATACCAAAAAAGATTTTTAAAGCACCGTTAGCACATATAAACCAATAGGCCTTAAATGTTACACATTTTGAACATAATCAGGCGAAAAGAAAGAAGCGAATCGCAGATTGTACAAGCGCGTATACAGAACTTCAGCAACCGGGGAGGGGAGGCGAATTTCTGTGTGAGCTTGGAAAAGATCAAAAACGTGTAAATATAGCATATTGAAGCTTAAATGGTCAAATATTGTGTCAATATAAATTTACTTTTTTTAAAAGCTGAAATGGTCAAATATGAAATTAATTTCGTAAAAATCACATGCTCACAGTCGTTTCTCTTCTTTTTTTCTCCAATTTCGGGGCGCGCGCGCGTCCGTTTAAAAAGGGTTGTAATGATATAGTATGGTTCTTTCCACCTGGACTTGTTGACCCATTTTACTCGGGTACCGATAATCTGTGATGTACCGAGCGAGTGTCCCACTGGCTGATACATGTATTCCACAACATATTAGAAAAGTAAAAGTTATTGCATATATTACAATTAGCCATTATCTTATTTAGTATTTCACCACCTCCATGAGAGGGCTTTTGGTGGGTCGTCAAAATAGTATTTCTGTTGTTTTCAATCATAAATATTTCAATAATATAGAGGGATTTAAAAGTTTAATTCATAGAAGAAATTTATTTGAAATTCAATCTACTTATAATGAGATATAAATATGAAAATACTCCTCATCCTTCCCAGAATTTCCCCTGCTCTATAAAGTGATGACCCTTCCCTATTGTGAACCGTTGTTAAATCCAATCATAATGCACGACTTTACTTTCAATAACCGGTCTGCATTTATTCTTAGAAGTATGTTTTAGCCTCCGTTTAATGCTTTTGTATGTAGCTTTGTATTAGCTTCTTTTATTTTATGTTTTATAAGCCAGCATTTAATGTTTTTGCTTTATTAATGTTACTAATTGCTACTAATATAAACTACTTAAAATATATTAAAACACTTTTTGTGTGTGAAATATATATAGCATATAGTATAACATATACGATACGATCAAATTAGTGCATGACAAAAAGGAGTAGAATAAATATAAACTGGAAGTCGAAAGTTGTATATACTTTTAGAACATTTGGGTAATGTTTACACAACATTAGTTCAAGAATGAACAACCCCGCTGTTGGGTGAATCATTTATGCATGTGTTATCTCAATGGAATGTTTTTAATGCCCAACAGATGAGTTGCTCATAATTGAACCAACATTGGGTAGAAATTACGCAGTGTTTAAAAGTGAACATCTTATATGTTATATGCTTCAGAACCGCAAACCTTACCCTAATTCTATCAACAACCCTAAAAAGATGTAGAATAAACCATTACCGTAGCCCAAACCTCAACTCAGCTTTCCTCTTGACACGTTCCTGGAGCATATAATCATTGTACTATGTACGGAGCAAACATTGTTGATGACATCTCAAATGGGCTGTTCCACTTGAAATCCACATCCTCCCTTTAGAAGATGTTAGAAATATCTTTCACAGGGAGAAATTGGTTTTCAAATGTAATGAGCACATTAGGCAGCGCCATTTTGAATTTCATACACCCTCTGAGAATGATTCAACCTGAATATTCCATAGGGTGAGTTTCAAATAGAGTTGGCTAATGTAGTAAATCCATTTGAAATTCATACTCCCTCTGTGGACGATATTTGGGAGTCTGGACGTTAAATGGATTTGCCCAATAGGTCATCAAATTAAAGAATATCTTATCCACGAATAGTGACATAAAATAATCCTAGCTGTCTTTTCTTTTCCCCCTTTTCTTTTCATGCAGTGCCTTGATTATGGAACACCCTGTAAAGTTAACTTCATCGGTGCCCACGACTGCTGTAAAAGATTTGGGTGTTACGGCCCTGCTGGTAAGAATCATGAATATTCATTATAAATTGAATGAATATTCATTATGTGCTTGTACCATATTTCTATGCGTGCCTTGTTTATAAAGCTCATAATTTTTCTCAGTTTTGATTAATATTGTAAATATACTTAGAAGCCAAACTAAAGTAACCCTAAATGTCAAAATAGTTCTGTTAAGTTAACCTTATCTTTTTGGCTCAACAATTTGCACTTACTTGATGTGAAGTGGTATAAAGTTATGCTTCCATAACATACATAAAGTGGCCTTTTAGTTGTGTACCTCTGAAATTCTTGTATTTGTGGGCACAGAATAATAATACAATTTCAAGGTACCTAGTCTCCTAACTAAAGTGCTAATATTAAGTACCGTTAAGGTGTTATAAGTGATAATATTGAGCACTTTAGTGCAGAGTGATAGCGCCCTCTGTTCTTAGGCAGGCTGATGATAATATTAGGGCATTCTTCCCAAACAAATGTTGCGCCACGGAAATTAGAATTTTAACGTACGAATACAATACTAATTATACCAATGCTATAGAGACGATACCAATGCTACAGTATATAATCTGAAAGCTACTTGTTGCAAAATCGCATGTCTTAGCAAAACAAAACTTACTATCAGACACCATGTTTCAAATCTGATTGCTATAACCTTTGACCAATGTATTGCTAAATATAGGTCGTTTCTACACTCACCCCTTGATAACTCTCGTAGACTAAACTTGAGTATGTACTATGCGAATGATTGTATTACAAAAAGAAGTTTTCATTCGAAAACTTGAGAGTTTTCCTTTCATGTTTATAATACCCGGTGTAATACGTAAGCTTTCAACACAATATTCTAAAATAAAAATTTAAGTCTGGTTCATAACATGCAAAACAACCATGATGAAAGCATATCTTTGGCGTCTAACCTCCAAATGGCTTTTGTAATTTATTGCATAACGGTCACATCCAACGTGAATGAGAATGTCGAAAAAAGGCGATGTGTTCGTTTGGATATATCTAATTAATCAAACCATTACATTGCTGTAAAATGCAATGTTACTTTATAGCACATATTCAAAAAGTGTTTAAAATGACAATAAAGGTATTGATGGATGTACATTATTTTGTTTTATCTTAAAGTCTTTGGTGTTGAAGGCTTGAAATCTTTTAATCACGACTACACACCTGCATGATTGCACTGAATTAGTAGCAAATACGCATGCCCAAATGAATGCCATATCTTTACCAACTCTTTCTCTTTTAATATACTACTCTTTTGCATTGTGTTATGTTTATCTATTATATTGATTTGCTTAATTTACTTATTTTATTTCGTTATTTTTTCTTTACCAGGTAAACCATGTAAAAACAACGATAACTGCATATGCCAAAGATACAACCAACTCAGCTTTCTCTATCACTGACGTAATCCATCATTTTAATCATTCCCCGAATAAAATTAATAATGAAAAGACACTGGATTTGAATAATTATGGGTTTGAATAGCGGAGCCGTTTGAGAATACATGATAGTACATTATCAGCGCGATCATTTTGTATTTTATGCAAATCTTTGTAATACCACATGCAAACAAATAAGGTCCCACAATCCCATGTTTAGAAACATATGAGAATATCTTTCCATAGTCTAAATGGAATAAGCACATTGTTAAACATGATCCAAAATAGTTGACATAGAAATGAACCTTGAGGTACACCACAAAATTAACACTGTGGCATAAACCAAGGCAGAAGAAAATATAGAATAAACCAACTCAATACGAAGTATTAGCTACATTATTCTGGCATACAAATGCTGATTTGATAATATATTGTGTACATGGATTCTATATCCCAGAAGCTTTCACAGTTTTTAAAACGTTTTAAACAAGTTATATTCTGGTTTTTGGTTTTGGTAAAAACGTTTTAATAATATTAAATGTCGGGTTGTATAAAGGTCATGAAAACGATTTTAAAACTTCTTGTACGAAAACACACAGCAACAACATTTATTTAAAGGTGTTGGAAAATATTTTGTCACACTTAAATATATAATATTATTTTAGAATATTTGTAGTAAGTTATAAAAAATGATTTTGAAAGTTATGAACACGTTTTACACCCTTTATATACCCTTTATATAAACCGAAATTTAATGGTTTTTAGCAACCTTTTCTTACCTTCTGCGAACAATGTCGAAAACCTTTTGTGTTTGTTGCGGCATATTGTACATATCATTTATTTCTCTCTGGCTGCTCCGCTATATTTCAGAACTTCAATAAATCATTACCTTCGTTCAAACCCGCGAAACTTAACTGTTCCAGATATGTGATATTTATCGCTGGCGTTTATTCAAAGGATCAATTTGGAACTCGTGAGTCCCCAAATACGCAAGGAATCAGAGTTATTTATAAACTACACTAGTTAGAAGCCCAAAATCCGACTACAATGGAACTTTTTTTAAACTGGAAAAAGCATTGAACATTATGATCAAATTTGGCCTTAATAAATATTTTGAGACAAATATCGTTTCTGGATATCTCAATTTCACGTTTCAAGTATTTCTTTAATATACAAAGTTTAATGAAAGTACAACTTAAGCCCCAACTTTAATACATAGGTCATTGTAAATTACCCTTGTGGCTCCATAGTGTTTTACCTATTGTGTTTTGTGTTTGTCAAATTCAGTTGTTTTAAGTAGATTAAAAGGTATATTAAACACCTATAATTATGTAGTATGACCTCATTCTTAATAGATAGAAACACAATGTAGTAGTACTACAAACGATGAATAGTAATTGTTTCACAAGGCACTTGCAAGATCTTTTTCGACAGATAACGCTACAAACACATTTTATCTTTGGTTTACGTCAGTGGTACCTTCTTCTGAGAGAATTGAATCGAAAAGTAGCTGTGTAAAGTTTTACGTTGTTTTCTTGTTTACATATGCATGATGTACATAATCATTCGAGACAGTTGTCTCCTTACTTGAAAAGCATATTCATTCAAAGTAAAGATGAAATAAGATCATGGGGTTATAAAAAAAATATTGAAAAAAGAAAGAAAAGAAATTGCGACCATCAGCATTAAATTGTGGAAATTTTTGGGCCTCATAACTGCTAAATATTTGGTCTAAAGTATATAAAAGTATACATATTTAGAATGGCAAAGACTTGATGAATTCATCTGTGAAATCACATTTGGGCACAAATGCTCATTTTGGAGAAAATCCAATAACAACCCGTTTTTTTTGGCACAAATTTTTTCGGACCACGTAACAAAAAAAAGTTTCATTAATTTTGTGTTAAAGAATATTTAGGACCCGTTTTTTTTAACCACCAACTTTGGAAAATGGTTGTTGAAAATTGTTCTGTTTTCAAAAAAATCACAACTGATTTTCGCCCAAATTTCAACCATTTTTGGTGTAAATTTCTCAAAGTTGGTCAAGATAAAAAACGGATCCTAGATATTTTTATCTAGTTTTTTAAAAGTTAATATTGATTTTACTCAAGATCTTTTTTGTTACGTCGTCCAAAAACATTTGGGCAAAAAAAAGCCGTTTCGGGGGATTTTCTCCAACAATGAGCATTTATGGCCAAATTTGACCTCACAGATGAATTCATAAAGTTTTTGCCATTCTAAGTATTCATACTTTTACATACTTTAGACCAACAATTTAGTAGTTATGACGACAAAAAGTTTCCGTAATTCTAGGTAACCGTAGTAAACGTTAGTAAAAATCTGCACTCATCTGAAAAGCTGAAACTTGCTCCCTTGAGAGGGTTTTGGAAGTGGTTTTAGATCTTTTTGTCCATAGAATGATTTATTGATGAATAGCTACCAACTCTTGGTAGTATCAGAATGCTAAAATTCAGCCACATCTTTAAAAAATACTAACGGAACTCATGTGGTATAATAAATATCATAAAGAATAAACTTCTTTGCATACTCCTATAGACAGCTCGTCGCCAATTTATTAATAGATGGCGCTACACAAAAATGATTATATGAGCATATTAAAGTACAATGCTTTTGGTTATGGTTTTATTTGATATTTCTATACTTCTATACCGCATGTCCTTCGACCCAATTTTTTGCATGATTTGAGACAATTTTCCATCTAGAACCGAATGTGCTACATTTATGACTTAAATAAATATATATAAAGACAAATCAATGTCATCATGAAGCTATCTCAACAAGTATTTGGGTCTCGGTTCTTAGAGGGAAGAATGTTTTAATCTGGAGATGTTGCTATCTTTGCATACTCTTGACGCACAATGCATTACCTATCCTTGACGCACAATGCAAATCAGCTTACGCACATATTTTAACTACAGCTGCAAATTGGATGCATTATTTCAGTTTTGCGCATATTTTCTCACACTACTGCACACCTGTAATAAATAAACCAAGCACAACTTCACAAGCCGAGTATTACGTGGATTATTTTAAGTGATTCATCACCATCTTCAGTCAGCGTCATTGGCATTGACCTTTGTGATCTGTTACAATGGCGGCATAACGGTATATAACATCGACTAGACTTCAGCGCAGTCCTGTTAACAGTTTTTGATTCGTGTGTTATTGATGTTTTCTTCTTTAACAGGTAAACCATGCACAAACCGCCAAACGTGCCTGTGCCAGCGTTTCAACCAACTCGCCTTCTTATACCACTGACGTAATTCACTGTTTGGTCCATCCCTGAAACCCAATAATTAGGGCGATTCACACAGAATGATCATTTTTTGATCCTATAATTTTTGATAGTGGTATTGAACAATGATCCGCTTGTGCGGCTACATAAAGTGCTCAAATCATCTGGTAATACATACCCCACGTCGAAAGGTTCCATGTGAGTCTCCCTGATGTGACAAACGACCTGATACTTTTGGTTTATAACCAATCACGTTGGTTCAAGACATTTGCCCCATCTTCCCATCATCCTCTATTCCCAAGGACATAGTCACGTGATATGAAGGACTAAATTCGATATCTTTTTTCGTAACTCCATGAAAAGTTATTCTCCTGGAGTGAAGCATGATGGGAAGATGGAAGAGGAATGATGGTGCTACTGCGCAGAATCAGTGGGCACAGTTGTAGATAATTTCACAAGAAAAATAGCGAGATTTCGCTGCACGTTTTGACGTGTACTGTACGTGTAGAACGGGGGATACTTTCATGGTCATGACAAGCTGCTATTGCAAAACTAAACTATACAAAAGTATCTAATGAAATGAAGAAGACGCTTTACGTACACGTACATCTACAAAATGTGTGGCTAAATCTCCTTTATACTGACGTGAAGGAATGATAACACAGCGTGAAAACGTCAATACGATATATTCACTTGCGCATTTCAATCACGAAATGATTTGTTGGAGATGAAGTCCACTGAATGTTTTTACGCATGCGTATAGGATTGCATCTCCCACCATCTGTTTTGTGATTTACAAGCTAACGTGTGTAGTATGGATGGCGGATACCTTCTAATATAATACGCCTAACCTTACACGTCCAAGATGCAATCTTCTTAGACGTCTAGGAATTTCGCGTCGGACTTAAATCGACGAATCACAGAGCCAGAAATCACAAACGGCCAATCATATTAACCGTATTCCATTACTTGCCAATTAAATTTTAGACGCCTAAGATTTTACATGTCTAAGATTATTCTTACACGTCCAAGATTGACTAGTGATTGACGATATTGCAGATTCGATCAAAACGTACGACGGACGCTCTTTAGGCGAGTGCAATTGAAAAATGGCGGTCACACAATCAGATCAATTTCTCGTTGAGATCAGGCGTACTATACATGATGTAGTTCGACAACTATCGACGGAGAGCATGTACCCAGTTGTTGACCAGATGTAGCTGATGTTGCAGGCTGTGTTGGCATGGTTGGGGTCGCACAGTGTCATCGCCCCGATATCTTCATGGCAGAAATCGCCATGGTAGATTGAATCCACCGCCACGCATGGCCATTATACATATCGACCTGTTTAATAGTTCAGTCGCATAATAGGCTGAAGGACATCTGACTAAGGCTACTGACAATAGCCCCGATTAGCTCGGTGACTAACCTCGCTGTGTGTCAGTCAAGCATGGTATGCCATAGGTCATATCCTTTTAGACAACCTTCACGATTGGCCTATACACTGCGCTATATAATTCGGCACATATAAATCAGAATTATTGCGGAATTATTGTCAGTTTTTGACTCAAGACGCAAGCTACTGTCTCAAAGCGCACACTAGCGACTACCATATCTGTTCAAAATATATATTCATGTGCAAGGAACCACATCTGGTTTCTTTATACGAAATCATTTACGGGAGATATTCATCATTTTCTACACCGGTATCCAAAAATTTTCTTCTCATATCAAACTCGTGCATAGTAAATTCACGTGTATCGATCCTGGGTATTTATTTTAGTATCCCTGCTGTACCAAGTAATTGAATACATGAATATAAAAGCCACCTAAGTCCATAGGAAGTGATTTTGAGAGAAAAACCTGTGTATCATTTTAATTCCTTCAGTTAGATTTACCTGGTCAATATGGTAAGTTTTACGTGCAAATGAGTGGATTAACCTGTATTAGGTATGACGATTAGCATTTCAGGGACTTCGTGGGGTTCATTTTAAATTTTGGACTTAGGTGGTTGTTTGAATCATATACAAAGACAACAATGTTAGAATGAGATTACCACTAGTAAGATAATACAAAATAAAGCACACAGGTATGTATAATGTTGATAAGCATTCTGCCATGTAATATAAACCACACACTTTCTTTTATTAAACCCATTTTTTGTTCAAAAGTCACTCTCTAGCAATGAATGTGTTAGAAGTGGACTTTTATACATACTGGATTTCAATCAATGTGTTACAAGACTCAAATCATGGAATTGGGTGATTCTTTCATACATGCTATTTTTCACATGCTTAATAGACACAGAGAATGAATTTGAGTTGTTCTTTCATACATATGACAGGCCTATGTATAGCAACAATTTCCCATGCTTAACTCAATTTGGCCGAAGTATGGACTTAGGTGGCTTTTGTATTCATATATTCAATTATTAGCCAGGCGATGTCGGTGTGGGTCGTGTTATTTAGTCAATCTGTTCTAATGCCTGATACAAAATGGGGCAGTGATTTGCCATAATTATGCCGGATAATGATTATAATAGTGAATATGATTATGATTTTCTTCGTTACTTCTGAACTGAACTGATTATCCTGCCGTACTTTATGATCGATCACTGCACATGGTATCTGTAGTCCGAGCTGCTAGTAGTCTTCAAGGTGTTTTGCGAGCTATCATATTGGTAATACCGCCCATCCCTACAATCATCAATCTTAGACTTGTAATATATCTTAGGCTTGTAAAATCTCACACGTCTAAGATTTCATTGGTGAATAATTCAATTCGCTTAAGATTATTGGCTGTTTGGGATTTCTGGCCCTGTCATTCGTTGATATATCTACCGCGAAATTCTTAAGACGTCCAAGATTGCATCTTAGACGTCTACGTGTAAGGTTAGGCGTAATATCTTAGGTGTCTTTAGAAGGCATCCGCCATCCATAGTGTGCACCATTACGCGTGTTGAATTGAAGTGTGTGAATATATCTATTGACATTAGGTATTTTAATTATGTATTTTAAGAGTTTTATTCATTAGTGTAATTAGTATCAGTGTTATTCGTTCACTTCTGAGATATTGTATAATATATTTTTGTCTCCGTAATGTTTCACGTCGTGTGAAAATTCATGTGTATATATTCTTCATATAGAATTGTGTTAACAACGAGATAAATGTATATAGGCATAATCATTTAGCTCAAAAATGTGAATAAACCATTTAAAAAAATGTTGTGAATAGTATGTTTGTATTGTAGAGCCAGTATTGCTGCTATGAAATGAGAACGTGTATGTAAAAATGAATGAATTAAAATGATGTCCCTTTTTAAGTAATTGACATTTTTTTAAATTCTATCTTGTACTTTTGATGGCTTGTCTTTGTCAAAAACAAAAAAGAGGGGCATTTCGTAATTCTTTTTTCAAATGCTAGTAAAATTCCAAAATTGCAGCTGATTCAGACATTGGATTTACGCGTAATTGCATGTATTACAATTCCTCATAGACCACTGTGTTGATTTTCTGTCTCTCGACAGACACAAGACACATTATGCTACGAAGTCGACAGTGTCTTTGATGACACAATTTATAAGAAATAGTTTGCGCCCAAACATTATGTAGTACCAGGTTTCAGATGGTATATAACTTTTTTGGCGTAAATGGGGGATATGATTAAGTTGTGGATCACGAAGTGTCCCTTTAAGTAAATTTCCTCAAAAAATAATCACGCCTTAAAATATATCCGTTCTTTGTTATTCAAATTAAAAGTTAAATGTACATAGGCATCATCATTTTACTCTAAAATGTGAACAAATCTAAATGTTAACCAATGTTGTGAAAGTATTACTCAAATAAAACATTGCATACAGATTGACTTGAAAACGTATACTTGTGTTTTATAAGCTACATTTTTACAGACAATGTAAAGTAACTGCGGCCTCAGCACTGAATCTGTTGTATTCTATAATTGAGTGTCTAGCAGGATTTCGGATTTCAACAAGAAAACCTCCCGCAACTGTCAAACATACTTTATATTAGTGTGACTATCCACTAACGAACCAATGTAGGCTTTCACTGCCTGGCAATCCGTCTCCTACATTCACAGCAACGGGCATTTCTCGTTAAAATCCATACACCCCCTATGGTAGACATGACCTTAATCTCCCACACAGGGGGTGTAGGTTTTAAATGGAGTCACTTATTCAGGCAAACCCATTTGAAAGTCACACTCCCTTGTATGAGATTAAGGGCATGTTTTATGTAGTGGGTGTGTGGATTTCAATTGGCATAGCCCAATAAACACGGAGATAAAGTGTAGATTTACCGTTGACAGACATATCACTCTCTGCGATCGCTTTAATCAACAACTGACAAATTCTGCCACTGCCCACTAAGTCTCGTGTGCACTTACCACTGACTGAGAACTAGGGCCAACACTTTTGTTTTAAGACATATATTTTTTAAACGCTTGTCCGTTAGAAAGAGTTGCTGTAAGAGGACTGTTTACTAGCCGCCCGTATGGCCAGTAATGCAAACCGGGTAAATCAAGCAACGGCGCTCAATAAGAAACTGTACACTTAATGCATTTGTAGGTATGGTAAACATTTTACCATAGTCCATTCTGGATTTATGGCAAGTTGGTGGTCTACGCTTCATGTAAGGCACCACTTATTTGGTCCTATAGCACTGTCGGTGTCCGGTTAGGTACCGATGACTATTTTGTCATACCCTGGTGATGGGATAAATTAATATTTTGCATAGTGTTGTCATTTTTCATTTAAATAAAAAACAAAAGCATTATACACATGTTCAGGGTGCGATAAAAAGAGTCATCAGGGTACCAATTGTGCTACAGGACCAAATAAGATGTTAGCATATTACTTTTAAACCTAAGACAATATATTTGATCCTATAACACTACGGTATATGTGCCCCGATATGTACCGATGGCTGTTTATATCGTACCCTTATCATTTTCTTTTTTAAAATATAAATGAAAACCGATAACACTATGCAAATGTTAATTATTATTCTTGATACAATTTATTATATCGTCAGGATATCACAGAAGAGTCATCGGTACCTGACCGGGCACGGATAGTGCTATAGGTTCAAATTCGATGTGGTGCCTATAAGCAGTAAGCATACGCGAAATTCTGTTGGCAAGAACTCATTAGGGCTTAATCCTTACCTTGAACTGTTTAGGTTAAACTCTGAATACGGCTTGTACCAAGTTGGTCAAAAAGAAAATAGTCGTCCTGTTTGATTTCGTATGATTATGATAAACAACAAAATATAGATGTGGTCTTAGTGCAACAAAAAGTGAAAAGAAACTATATCAAAATAATTGCTATCCATTCGTTGTTAGTGTTTTTGAAAAACCTCCTTTTAACGAACACACTATTGGATTTACTTGAAATTACCAACATTTTACAAATAAATATAAAGTCCGGTCATTTTAAGTGGATCTAATGAATTGCACGTTTGGAAAAGACAGGCTTTTAAAATATACCAATACACTATTATTTTGATACAGCCTGTATAATCTACAATCAGTGTGCAAATTAATCACGATTTGGACTTTAGCTAGAATACGAACGTATCTAAATTAAATTATCTGTTTCCGTCTCGGCTGGTCTGGACAAGTTACATTGCAAATACATTTAGTTGTTAAAGAAATAACCTGCGCAGATGAGCTCCTTTCTTACGCATATAGAAAAGGGTTATAAAACAAATACAGGTATACTTAGTAATCTGCCCGCAAGGTGGTAGACATTGTATAAATAGACTCAACCGCCAGTCGTGTTGGACAGTAAACGACTACTCAGCGTCCAGTGTAAACGGCAATAAAATATTTGTTCTTTAAGGTGGTACTACACCCCTTGATAAATTTGTAACTATTTTTGCATTTTCCCAAAAAATAATAACACATTGGTAACAAAAGTTATGTATATTATAGAGGCAAGGAATACAGTTACTACACTGGAATGTCAGGGACTCAAGACAAGCGATACGTTATTTATGGTAAGGGAAGAGGTACCGCTAGAATGTACCTAAATTTTTAATTCAGATAATGAACTACTTGTCTTGAATCACTAAAATTTCAGTGAAGTAAATGGATTCCTTGCCCCTATAATATACATAACTTTTGTTACCAGTGTGTAGTTATTTTTTTGAGAAAAATGCAAAATTAGTCACAAAATTTATCAGGGGTGTAGTACCACCTTAATGTAATTGATAGTACATGCACTTTCACTCGGTCTGGTCATACTTTCGCATCAAACGTATATAGGGTAATCTACTTTTAATACCACAGTTATAGTAGGGCACCCTGTATTAATGAGAATTAAGAAATCCATTGGGATTTGAAAACACCGAATATTTTTGGGTTGCTCATATTTCCCGCTTATGCTCGTTTCATACTGCCATGCCGCTTGACGCTAAGCGGCCTGACGCACGCGCATTGCAGATAAAAGGACACAATCAAGGCTTGTCATTGGCTGCTCTACCATAGTGGCAATGAGTGACGATGACATATGACAACTTTCCTACTTCAATTATGGCGGAGGGATATCATGCATCACCATACAATCTTACTATCAGAGACTGAATTAAATATTTGTTTGCGTCTGACGTTATCTGCAAATCAAACTCAAAAAAGATTTGTTTATGTCGAGATGATTGAAATTTCTGAACGCAGCAGAAAAACAGCATGCCCTGTCAAACATACAACCCGTCTGAAAATTTAGATCTTAATAATTGGAAACTTTCTTTCCTGAAAGAATCATGTCAACAATGTCTAGAAAGTTGCCTTTTTCCTTGTAAAGGTACCGTCATTTTACGCCATTTTCAGCGATTCCTTACCTTTGATGAAAGCACCTTCCTCTTACACGCTTCTAACCAGTCACAAATTTCGGGCTGTGGGGAGTTGATCGCCAGACACAAACTAATCTTTTTTAATTCGGTGTCCGATTATAAGCTTTACTTACCATGCTAACTAATAGCTACCACCCGGCGTTTTCAAGATGTATGCCCACTCGCCAATCAAGATTTAATAAAACAAAATATACTTCTCTTCCTGGATCCTATAGTAAAACATCTCGGGAAAAAATTGTATACTTTTTCTTAAATTAGTTACATTACTATTACTATTCTATATCAAATTGGGACCGATAAAAACTTTGAAATGCAATTCTGATTCCCTACGGCATATTGTTCACAAGAAAACAGGGTTGGATGTATTACACATGATTGGGCCAGAATGTTTAAGCAGGATCTGCTGGTTTGAGCTATCCGGATGCAACTCGTAGTCATATACCTGAAAGGTTTTTACACTTAATGTCATATTGAGTACATGAATACAATCCATCACAAATGATTCCTCATGCACCGGCCTCATGCATCAAACATCATCTTACGTAGCCTATGTATTTTTATAAATATTCCGAAACCACTTTTGGTTTAATGCTAAATATGTGTTTTAGACAAGCTCAACGTGCAACAACATATAGGGGCTATCAAATTCGCATTATTTATTAAGCGGTTTGCATGGATGTGCATGATGTCACGATTAAAATTCTCAAATGAGTGTAGATTTATTCTTATTCTATGCACCATCTGGCCCGTCTTGAATTGCTGATAAATATATGCAGGAGTAGAAATGAGAGTGATTAAATTCAAGTTCAAACATATTTTCTTACCTTATAGAGTGCAATTTCATACACTGATCTGCAGCTTGCGGAGGCTGACAATTTTAGGCACGAATCGTTTGACTACTGATACAGGGTATACCAACTGTGTCTGTACCTTTTTGTCAAGTTTTTTATTTACCATAATGTAGGTTTTAATATGGGAAAGAGACTTTTGTAACACCTTGTGTACTTCGCGCCAAATCTTATACCAAATTTAGTGCGATAATTCGTTGGAACAAACTTTCTTTATTGTATTCAATTTCATCCCATTCAAGGTTGACGTACGAATGTCTCTGAGTACAGCTTAGTGATTTGATAATAATACGTATTATACATTATTTTCAAAACAATTCATATAACAAAATAACAGATACGCGGGCACGTCACATATTGGTATAATGTCGCTCAGTGGTTAGAATTCTCACTTCTGACGCTTGAGGACCAGGGTTTCAATTTAATTGGCAAATAATAATAATAATAATAATAATAATAATAATAATAATAATAATAATAATAATAATAATAATAATAATAATAATAATAATAATAATAATAATAATAATAATAATTATTATTATTATTATTATTATTATTATAATGGAGCGTATTTATACCAAATGACAACATCTGTAGATTAAATTCAGACTGCCGCTCTCCCCCATGGTGCATTTAGAGTTGTTAAATGAACCATGATATATATTTCTATCCATCGGAAGGGGCGTTAAGTCTTCGGTTTCGAGTACAGAAGAGTCATACCTACCTGATGTAACTGGCTGTCAGTTTCAAGGAGAGTAATGACTGTCCCAGCCCGCGACGGTGTTCTAATGGACTCTAACGGAAATCAGCATCACTGGAGACTTCCTGGGTTATTTTGGGTTGTCAAACCCGAACGAATCAAATACACAAATGTTAAGGATTGTTAGTGAAATATAACCATTTATCATAGAAGAGTGTGTGAATGTATTGCATATATTCCTTTTGTTTAATACAATTGTGAGTATGACTATGCTGTACAAATTTAAATTTCCGTTCTTTTCTTTTTTACATTTTTATTGGTAGTAAAGAAACATGTATGTTACTCACGGATGTAACTCTTATTATAGATCACATACTAAGATGTCATATGATGGATGGATGTACCTGAAATTGCCAGCTACAAATTATTTTAAATCTTAAAAATTTATATAATATTTCACATGTTGACGTTCTTTTTTCATATTTCATTCAAGATATATTGATGTTCCAATCACGTAATGCATTTCTTATCACTAAGGACCACAATGGCCTCATCCCAATGCCATAGTTCAATAACCTCAATTAAACAATCGTAGTGCAAAATTTGACCTCAAATTGCAAGGTATGAATTTCTGTATCCAAAATTTTCTAAGGTCATTCAATGAATGTACAAATGTATTGGGGTTAAAGAAATGTGCCCCGACAGATGAGCATGTTGTGGATCCTAGTGTATTGTATCGAATGTTTTTGACTCTTTGGTTGCAGCAAACCATTTTGTGGGTTTGGTCAAAACGTTTTAATAACATGTCGGGTTATATAAAGGCCATGAAAAGGTCAAAAAACTACAACAACATTATAAACATATTGTCAAAATGTTATTGTAAAATATTTTTGGCAAACGTGTTTGCAAAATATTTTGTCACCACTTTAATAAATAGCATTATGTGAGAATACTTTACATTCAGTTTTCAAAAATGTTTTTGAATGTTATCAAAACATTTTGTAGCCTTTATATAAACCGACATTTAAAAGCTTTGTGCATAACCGCTATGTTTAAAGTTTATATCGTTCGAGATTTTAAGAAATTATTCAAATCTAAAGTATGTTTAATTAATCAATCCAGGATTTCTCAGTGCATCTGATCAAGCTTAACTTTTTCTCTGTGTATACTGTTGAGATTCGTATATTGTAAAATGTGGCAATACTGGTATTTCATTTAATAGTAGTTATAGTTTGTTCATTAACAAAGACGTATTTAGCTACACTCTGTAATGTAATTATACCATTGCATAATAGATACGTGTAAGATATATTTATACAAACTTTTGCATGAGTATTTTGGTATGGTTACAAACACACGCACGCGCACATGCACGCGCGTATAAAGGCGAATTCCCATTTTAGGCTCGTTCGTATTACATGATATGTTTCCTTGTTATTTCAATTCATAATAGACTGTTGCACGATTGTTCATCCAGAGGCATGCTTTACTTATTTGTAATACGATATTTATCTACTGAAATTGTTACGAAATCTGCATGAAGATTTTTCACAAAACGAAGTTAATTTTGTATGATCTTGAAACTTAGAAACGTATAATTGACTTCACGAGGTCAAAGTTGGGGTGTAGCAATCAGGTTCAAAACACAGCAATTTACCAAGTTGAGTTGAATGCGTATACAAATATCGTTACCGGTATATTAATAATAACATATATAATAACTATATACTAATAGAAAAGGCCAAATTGAAACTTTTCGTACTCTTTTTGTGTCGCCTGCTTTGTTAGGAAGACACATGAAAGAGATGATTGTTTAGTTGCAGTACAGTGTGGACTGTGTGCAGCATATGTTGGCAATGGGTTGTGGGCTGTATGTTTCAAACAACTGTGTGCAGCTAATAGAGTTGCGGGGATCACCTTTTACTTACACTTATAGCGTATGCATATCCTTATAAGATCAATATGTGCGATGATGTGCGAACATACGGAGTCAAAGGTCATTTAGTATGTCTTAAAATCCTTTGAGGTCGTCTTATCTATTGCATAAGAATGATATAGCTGCCATGTAGATAAGGTCATAGGTCATCCATATGGGTCAGTTTGACCATTGTTCTCTCCATGTTGCTGTTATACGAATAATGACCTTTAACAGTTGCAAAAACTTTGGTTGACATGAGTTTTGGAATTAAATCTAATACTAGAACTTACTTTTTGCAACTATTGTGATGTTGCGTCTGAAACCACCAGACTTCATCAGGCAACTGACCCGCTGGGCTGGTCACGTGATAGACGGCTAGGTATCGTCCCGATGGCCCGGTCCCATGCATGAGATAAGTTAAAGCGGAGTCCCCCTTTTTTGTTCAGTAATGGTTGCTCAATGCGTTCCCAAATGGCTTCTTTTATGCCTCTCCTATGCCATTGTTCCTCCTGATCAAGAATAACGACTTCCTCGTTCTTAATTGAGTGTCCAGTGTCCTTTTGTCCTTTAAATAGAGGTAAACAGCGGCGTTTTGTGCTTCATTGGTAGTTGATCTCCTGTTTGGTTTCTCCCAAATAAGTCGCTGAGCGATCGATATATGTGATGCGATCAAGCAAAATCAGTCGGAACTGATTATTATTACATTTTCAGTTTCTTATAGGCATTTACAAAACTGCATTTTGCAGAAAACCCCAATGACATTGAACAACCAGATCCAAAAATATGAGCAATTAAAGAGTTTCCAAAAGAAAAGAACATTCACTCATTTGGTTGACATGATTCGTCACTGAAGGTCAAAGGTCATTTAGGGATAATTTGAAGTCACTCTCTGAGGTTGACGGCAACGGGCAGCTGTCCCCCTGTGAGAAATCTTGCTCCATATTCCCCCTCTTGTGAGATGCTGGTATTTTAGCCAATTTTCGGCAAAAGTATGTTTCTACTCCATTGAAAGTTGACCTGTCCCCTTGCCCCATAGCCTTTGCCCACTTCTGAAATGAAAAGGTCCTGACTACTGAAACTTATTATCAATGGTATTGTACTTAGATATGAGGTCAGAGATCACCTAGATTCGTTTGCGGTCATTTCGACTTGTACATCTTCAATCCTGTTTTTGTCGTAAACATAATGTGTTTTTATAACAATATGGTCACACTGATTGGATGAAGGTCTTGATACTGATACGCTTGCTCAATCCAAAAGCTACGATGGTTGGCGGTACACAAGTGTTTTGTGGAACACATGCCTTACAGCTTTAGCAGCAATATTTTCTTTTCAGACGGAACCACTAACAATTTCATTCTCAAAGAAAATGGTAATAAAATACTTTCATCTTCATTTTTAATCTGTTCATATTCTTGTCTGTATTTTCTTTACCCAGGCACGTCGTGCAAAAAGGAGCTACGTGCGTCTGCCAGAATTATCAACAGCTCAGTTTTCTACACCACTCTTAAGTAAAAATGATTCGAAGTTATCCATCCCTAGCGAATTTAGAATCCCTGATTTGAATTAGAGTATTTCTAGAATTTATTTTACACAGCGTTTATTGCTTTAATACCACGAGAGAAAATAAATCATGCCCTATATTTTTGGCTCCATAATGTGTGTGCGCGTGTGTTTGTCGCTGTAAAAGAGGAAATCCCATAAGGAGACTAATACAAATGTTGATTTTGTAGTCCGGATATGATAGCGATAAGCAATTGACCAATGGCCAATGAAATATGCTGTAAGAACAAACAGCTCATTTGATTGGTTTACAAGAAATCAATCGCTGATTGCCATTGGACCATAAAATGTTCGTTTAAATTGTAATTTTCACAAGAACAATGTAAATAGGCTTGGTCTTTTATCCCCCTGAAATGTTAAAGCAAGATGTGAATGAGCGATTTTATATAGAAATTGTTTAGAACCAGTATTGCCGCATTAAAATAATATGCATTAAGTAAAGAGTAGTGTTTATATTTATGTGATAAGTACAGTTAAGCTAGATTTATACTCACTCGCTTTTGCAGATAAGCTAATCACATACACGCATGCTCAGCATGCAAATGCGACGTCGTTTTTGCATACTATGTGCATTTGTGCGATTGGCTTGAATTGCGTTAAAAGCGGTATAGTATAAAGTCAGCTTTGTAGCTATTTTTCAAGCACGTAAAATAAGTTAATAGTAACAAAGCAACAGTTGTGGAACACCCTAATTTTCAATGATTTTAGGTCAGTTTACCCCCGGTTCACATTTCCCCTGGGGCAGCAGCCAGCTAAAAGAACGACCGATCTTTCCCAATTTCTTTTTCACTCTGCTCACCCCTCCCCCTTTCTCCACCATCTTCTATATTCCTGCGTGTTCCTTTTTCTTTTCCTTTATTTCACACAATCCCACACCAACGTTCATACACCCAAAAACCTACCGCATTCACACGAATTCGCCATTACGCACACACACACCCCATACACACACACCCCATACATACACCTATATACATACAAACAAATTAACACAAATTACACATGCATAATTATCTTTTCTATACTTTCTATAATCTCCTTTTTCTACTTTCTCGTAACGAATCCAGAACATTGAATCTGCTTGAACTATCCACAACTGAACCCGGACCCCTCCAGATTTTATTTTGGTCATCAAGAAAACAATTGACCTTTTTGGTAAATCCCATAAGCCATTGCGAGTAGACTTGAGATGTGGTCACGATGATGCGCACATCGTTACTGCGCACTTCGTGGCTTTGATATTCGCAGTAACGATGTTCGCTAAACGATGTGCGCATCGACATGACGTCATATGACGACTCAAATGAATTATGAAATAAAAGAATTATGGGATTTACCGAAAAGGCCAATGACAATGATTATGGTGAATGTGTCGTTATATAAAAAGGACTAAAATTAATATTTCAACAATGTAGATTATTGCAAAAACGTTATGATGGTTACAAAAAAGTTAACAGTTTTAATAGTGAAAAATAATATATTTTGGTTTAACTTATTTAATAGCAATCAATGGGTGAGTTTTTAAATAATATGAATAATACAAGTCTTCTGTCAGCAAAAAACAAGCAGTTACACTATAATGAAATTTTACCGTCGTCTGCAATAGGCTAGATAACTCTGGAAAAAGGGAATTAGCATTCTTCAATAGAAAAGTGTTGTCCTCTTTATCCAGTGAGCGACGGTTTCATATTCATCGTAAAAAAGAATAACCTGAAATAACACAAACAGGCAGATGAGTAATTTTTACGAGTACGCCGCCGGTTATCACAGTATCGGTGCAGCCGGTCCCTGTGTGAGTGGTCCAGGTTTCGTCAGATCTATCTCTGACTTCAACAGTCCGGATAAAGCTAAAGCTAGAGATACATTTGACAAAAGCGCGATCACTCACACAGGGACCAGTTGCGCCGGTACTGTGATAACCGGCGGCGCACTCGTAAAAATACTATATACCTTATTATTAAATAAATCCAAACACCTGATCGGTTCCTGCAATACCACAAACAATACCATAAAGTTGTTCACATAAATAAAGTTCTCTAAAAATTGTGGGTGCTGTAGAGAGAAGATATTGTAAGGTCATCCTACCACTGTCAGGAATACCACCAAGAGTTCAGGTTAACACCAGTACCAGCATTCTGCTGCCGTCAATACTCCTTGACTTTGTACAGCCTGCTCACAGTTAATATGCAGGATTTACAACAAGATATAACATAACAAACACTGTGTTTTTATTTGGCGGGGCAGATGGCTTGATTTTAGTCACCACATCGAATTTGGTCCTATAGAACTATCGGTGCCCGGTTATGTATCGATGACTCTTAATATCACTCTCTGGAGATGTAATAAATTGTATAAAGCATAATAATTAACAGTTGCATAGCGTTATTGTTTCATTTGAATAAAATAGAATGCACTGTATAAATATGTTAAGGGTACGATAGAAAGTGTCATCGGTACTTATCCCGGCACCGGTAGCACTATAGGACCAAAAACGATGTTGTGCCTTAGTCTGCTGAAAAGTATCTGGTGATAATAAACTATAGAAGATACTGTGTTTGAACTTGGGAAGTAGATTATGTGAATGAGTCATTCCAGTTGAAATCCATGCACCCCCTATAGGAGACATGACTTGATCCCCCATATGGGGTGCATGAGGGTAGATTTCATATTGAGTCACCCGTGATTTCTTCCATAGGGGGTGTATGGATTTCAACTGAAATAGTAGTCCATTGTGATGTCTATGTGAACAGGTTTGGGTATTATCATAGTCCTGACAAATTGTGTAATTACGGGTAGCTTGAATACATCAAAACAAATAATTTTATGGGTTAATGCCAACATTAACCAGTTACAAACTGAAGAGAATCAAATCAAATGGAAGGGAATACTTTTAGGTGAAATGGAAGGGAAGACTTCCAGGTCAAAAAGATTAAAAAAATTATTATTTAAGGCACTTAAATGGAAAGCTTAAAGATGTATTATCTAAGGCACAACTTTATAAATTAAGACTTTAAAAATGATTATATAAGGCACTTGTAACTGATGGGTAGGGGAATTAACAACCTTAACAATTTCTAATCCACAAAAACAGATCTATTTTCGTCACAACTGAATCCAACTCTCACCATTTGTAATAATGTCATGAATAAGTGTAGCCTTGCTACAGGTCAATATCAATTGTGACACCTAGATGAATGTGTACAGCAATACTGGTGTAATAATGAGTAGCTTATGTAATTAAAAAACACTCACCAGGTTTCTTTCATTTCATAAATGGACTCTTTGGTGTCTTTATTCTGTCTCTATGTCGATTTCTGCATATTAACATGATTCAGTGTTATAACCCGTCCCAATATAGCCAACGAAGTACCTCAAAGCGACCATGTCAATAAAAACGGTCTTATACTTTTGAACCACATCTAAAGTACGTATAAAATAGGTGTGATGTCTGCGTACTGACGCATATGTAATAATTGCTGTAAACCATCCCAATATAACCAACGAAGTACATCATGTGATTCGTTGGGCGCAGGTATAGCGAATATGTCAAAAACGGCTTTACGCTGAAAAGAATCAGGCGGTGGTGGATGCGATATCGCCATTTTTGACGTCGCTATTAGATTAACACATAATCATGAAATGTTATGTGGTGCCAAAGCAAAATATCTTATTCTAAAACCGTTGGGGTATGACAATGTACCCCACTGTAAGTATGTTGTTTTTCAATTTATGACTGCTAACCGTCTATTTTGAATGGGACTGTCAGACTTGTATTTTCGCCAGCCTCGTACGTCACGTGTCGCGTGTCCTATGCCGCCTGAAAAGAATCCCAATACAAAACACGCCCTCTATAGTCAGTACAGCATGAATTGATCTGTCTATAGTTATCTACGGTTCGTCGGTATACGAAAACACCACACTTTTAGGATTGACAAATTTGGTGTTCGTTCAATAAATAGTTGATATGGTTCTTTGAGAGTACACGAGTAAACACCGGGTAAATCCCAATTCTAATGAAACGTAAGATTAAGTGTATATATCTCTGTGACGAGACCATACACATACTCGGTTTTAAGACGAGTGAGAAGGTAAGTTAGTTACTCATATGATAAGGTGTGATAAAATACATGAGATCCGAGGCTCACTGTAATGGGTTTTATTTTACCCAGAGAAATGAAACATTGTTTGTAGATAGGACAAACTTGGTTTGCATTACTTGTCCAAAATGACAAATGTGTAGAACATTCGGTGAAAATCAGAGTATTTTGCAGATATTGACCCCTCTATGGAGTCCCATAATGTGACCTTATATTACCATACGTCATAGATATTATCAAACGATACCTTTTCTAAATCATTACGAATCTTTCATAAACCGCGAAAACCAAGCCAACACTCTTTTAATGACAATTATTGAAGACAAACATCATTATAATCTTTATCTCTACAGTTTGATCAGCTCGGAATCGGCGGGCCTTATAATATCGCGGATTAATATCAATGTATTTTATTTTGAGAATTGTCTTGTGACATCTCGCCAGAAGCATCACAACTTATTAATTGAAGTCCTATACTTTCTTTAACTTTCTTTAACACACAAAATATACACCCATACAGGACAATTATATCACTCCTAACGTCGGTCTACTTTTCGGCGTAGTGGTAAAAGCCTAACAATTCCCGCCGTTTACGAGCTGATCAAAGTGTAATGACAAGCATTGCAGATTTGCAGAAACGCTCTGAATTGCATTAGGCTAATTTCGTGTATGTATTACCATAGCACGAAATAAACATCAAGAAATTTACGACAATAGGTACTTAGACACAATATTTAATATTAAAAAAGCTTTTGCTACTTGTCAGAAATAATACGGTGGCGACATCTTTAGTTCAAGTAGATGATTTGACTTGCTGATTAGCACTTGACTGCTACATTCGCGACATTTGAGAGTTGATTGACTGACTATATCGGTCAGGTAATTTTTTTGGTACCATTATTTCCATTTTCTATTTTTTCATCAGAGCTAGCACTGCATTATTAGTTATTATTTTAACAATCGCCATTATTTATTACTTTTATACATTTGGAATATGCTAATTATTGTAAAATTTGGCCGAAAATGGCTCCAAAAGTGTTGACAATTGTTTTCAATGAAACGTAATTTGTCGCACAGGCGTCAGCGAGTCTCAAAAGACTTATGGCATACGCCCTCGCTTGTAACCTTTTAGGCTTACTGAAGTAATTGGTCAAAGTAAAATGTGAGCATTGTGACTAGTGGGAGTGATGCAATATCGGGCGCGTATTCAGTGTTTCAAGTCTCGGAATGTTTTTGGCAACACATAGGTTTAGAACGGGAGTGCTAGCGAGCACCGTCTGAGACGACATCTATTAGTTATCACGAACGGTCAAATCGTGTAGACATTCGACTTGAGTGGTTGTCGATTGGATCGTGTCCCAATTTTTGGTCGCGCTCCCCTCTATAAAGTCTTGTAAATGAATGCTTTAATAATTGTTATGATTTTAAGTTGTATCAAAAGCTCGCAAATTGCAATGAAACCTGAATAGTATTTCTACGTGCAAGCCATCGGTTATCACCTGATCGCAGTACCAGTGCAGCCGGTCCCTGTCTGAGTGGTCGAGTTTTCGTCAGACGTGTCTCTAACTTTAAGGAAGTCAGAGACAAATCTGATGACAGTTCGACCACTGACACAGGGATCGGCTGCACTGGTACTGTGATCAGGTGATAACCGATGGCTTGCACGTACAAATACTATTCAGGTTTGATTTTTTGATTGATAAATCCAAAAATTACTCACAGATTTTGAACTTTCGCCATCTTGGCTGATGGCTTCTTCAGAATGACCACTGGTGATCTTTGCTCAAATGTTGAGAGATGGATGATATTTGACCAAAATATGGTAGAATGAGTTGTTGCCGCCCCTTTTCAGCTAATGGTGCTGAACCGTCACATATTGTTTATCATAGTTTAGTTTAGTTTAGTTTAGTTTAGTTTAGTTTAGTTTAGTTTAGTTTAGTTTAGTTAGTTTAGGTTAATCAACGTCACACTCTCACATAGAGACCAGCCAATTGTGGCTAATGAGTGACAAAGCAATTATAATATACAATATAAAAATACAGCACATTATACAATATAAACATAATAATAGTCAAGGCTTTTTAAAAACAACAACTACAAGTACATTTTTGAAAATATAAAAACAGGAAATGTCAGCTGAACCCTCATCAAACGCCCATCATGCTAAAGGCCTAAGCCAAAAGAACAAAATAATTGCAAAAAGCCGCAATGCGCAATATGGCAGAAGCAAGCATGATGGGAAGTGTACATGAGGGACAGGAATTAAAATATATCCTTCAGTGTACATAATAGACTGACGAAATGTGAGAATTTCATTTGCAAATTTTGCTACCCTGCAATAATGGTTGCCATCTGACATTACAAAAATGAATTTATGGTAATCTGATAAATTTGGGAAACTTAGGTTAATGTCATTAAAAATTGGATCTGACGTCATTAGGCTATATGTTCAACAAATTATAAATTAATGGAATTTATCTTCAATCATATTACAAATTGCAATGACTTCAAATTAATTCTGGCCAGATTCTAATAACTCTCCCAAATATCTGTTTCCTCATAGCTCCTTATTCAGCATCCCAGACTTTCATAATGTCGCAGACTGCAGACGTAGCTTGGTAAATTTGCAGTGCTTTCCAACATGTCCACTTTTGATGGTTGATATTGACATACATTGACAAGACAAAGCATCTGAGCCAGCAGGTGTGGGCGATAGGATAAATCCCAAATTAAAGAACTGACAACGAGTTTGACAGAAATCCTTCCTGTTCAAGAACATTCCCTGTTTCAATTAAGTTTCTTGGTCTCGACTTATCTCATGAATGTGTGAAATGCTACCATACACCGTGTCCATCATTTCATGACAGGAATAGTTTTTGGTAGGAAGATCTAATTATTGGGATTAATTATGTAATATATCATTTGAGAACTCTGGTGTTTTATTAAAAGCTTCAATACTATAACGACAAAAGAGTAGAATATTTGGCATGGTGAATTTACCTCCAGAAGGATTATGAACAGCTAGTTCACTCTAAGAAAATGTGATATATTACCATCAAAAAAATTTCTTTTCATACTGATTTTTACCATAAACGGTTGCCCCATAACGCTTAAGCTATCAAAATAAAGAAGACATGCAATATAACTCTGCTCATGTCAAAATGCCATACTTGTCACACACATGAATCAATTGATTATATATCCACTGTTGTGCGATCAACCACATGATATAACGTTCAATTCTAGACCTGAATAATAACAACAGCTGTCACACTAATAAACTGTATAATACACATATATTTTGTAGCAATGTTTTAACACAGATTTGAGTTTCTATATCAAATTAATCATCTTTTTATGCTTTTTTTGGATTTTTTCATTCTATAAACTGTACATTTGTGTGCAAATTGAGGGCGCTATTTATATTTACATATATGTTAAATTTAAATTGGTCAAATAATATGAGTTATACCTTTACAAGACTCAGACTTTAAAGTAAAAAAATCTAAAATCCACCGCGTGGAAAAACGGACAACGTTGCGTTTGTGGCAACGGTAAGCATGCAAAAACGTCACAGTCTGACTACAATACTGAACTGGGAGTGGTAGGGCCACAGACGAGAGAAATTATAGGGCTGACATTATAGTGACATTAGCGGCGTAGCCAGATTTTCGGAACAGGGCATGAGCTCAAATTTGTGAATAAACAAACAGCATGATATTACCAAAAAGTGTTTTTGTTAAGCATGCCGATCACATCAGTGCACCCTGCCATCAATTCCCGTCAGTAGGCTGTTCTACCGGCCGAAATTTCAAAATGATTTTCTGGGAGAATTTTATTAAATGATTAAGGAATCGGATAGCAACGTTTGCGCTCTTTTCCCTTTTAACTCAAACTATATGGTATTTCTTTCATTGGTTTAATATTCCAACCAATGGCACAGACAGACAAACAGCACATAGTCTAACATATCGCAAATAAAACAAATTACACGTTGGGCTCATAAAAGGTTCTGAACAGAAACATCACATGCAGACCAAGACAGCATAAATACCTAAACCAATCAATCAAAACACACCAACCAGAAACACACATGGCTACCCTTCCACAACCCATATGTATCGAGAACTGCGAAAGCTCTAGCTCTAGTTATCAAAGATTGGTGAATAAATATGTTTAAATGCATGCTTGAACCATATTTTGTACTTTGTTCTGAAAACTACAAAATAAATGACTTACACAATTAGCGTAGTAGGCTGACGATTTATAGATACTTTATGTTAGCTAGGAATCAAACATTTCTAATTTTGTTTAACCATTATTGTTAAGGCAGCTGTGTACTCTCAAATTGCGAACCAGAGTGAAATAGTAAAATAAAATCGATAAAATAGTACAGTTTGAGATTACAAATCTAGATTTTCTTTCCTTGTATTTATAAAAAAAACATAACAAAGTACATACAGGGTGGGCCATTAAAAAGTTCACACTTTTTTGATGGCTTATTTCTCAAAAGTGCAAACACATATTGAAATAAGTTGAACATATTTGTAAACCTCTATGTCTGGACTGTCATTGCTGAAAAGGGCATTAACATCCATGGTCTAATTACAAAATGGCGGCCATTTGAAGCAAGGGGGTCAAAAACCACTTTGCACACACGTAAGTCAAATGGAGCGGATGATCACGGGATATATGGTGGTCGCTGGTTCACACCACAATGGATTAGGAACAAAGGAAGAAAAATAACAGTACGCATGAAAGTTCTGTCAATATTTCTCTTGTAAATTAACCATATTTAAATAAATATTTCTTTTTCAAACAGAATATGTAGCCTTCCAGTTGAACAGAATATGTAACAGTAGCTTTAAATAATCTGCGCAGTTAACGTTTGTTTGCAGTCGCATTCTAGATAATGTGCATAATTTTATACCCGAGTCTTCATGATGGTTATTGCACTATAACATAAATCTTATATAGAGATATAACAAGATAAATTTATAAATAGGTGTCAGGAATGTCTCTCCTTCTCTTCGGAAATTATTTCTTCATAGACACATGTAAACCGTAGCAGTGCTTCAATGGAAACGAGTTATTTGTCTCAAATTGTCATGAAATTAAAAATATTGCCAAGTAAGAATACAAGTAAAATCATATTTGACTCTGATAAAAATAGTTCTGTTCTTCATTACTGCTTATCATGGTTCCATAAAGTCACGTATTTATGCATGCCACAGTGAAAATGCTTCTGTCTTTAAAGTGAGGATTGCCTTTCGGTGCATACATCCGTACGTTTTGAGAAGAGACAGACCCGTCCATTTGAAAGTTTGCCTCGTCAACAACAACAGCGGTATCAAGAAAGCGACGTGCTCTGTTAACTAACCAGTTACAAAACTGAAGTCGCCGATTTGGATCTCCAGGTTGCAGTCCATGACGCTTAAGGATCTTGTAAGGGTGCCATTCGATATCATGAGTGATGATTCGTCTGAACGTTGTCCTTGGAATATGGGGACAATTGTTCCGTCGAGTACTCAATCTTGGGTTAGCTTGCAAATCCCTTCTAACATCGGCAATGTGATTGGCTGATCTTCCTGTTCGTGGTCTCCCACTGTTAGATTTGTTCCGATTGAGAACAGTTCCATGTAAGTGAAACTTTTGTTTAATATTATAGATGTGTCGGCGACTAGGAAGTCTGGTATTTGGAAACTGGTTCGGCCATGCATTCAGGACAGAGCGCACCTTTCCGGTTCTTGAAATTTCCTCCTCGATGAAAATTCGTTCCTCCTTTGTAAACTGCCGCATTTTGAACAGCAAGAATCACCTCAAATTACTTACACGGGTATCTCTAACATGAATGACAAGAACGCACGCAAGGCATTTTAAATTTGAAGTTCCCTCCAAAACTAGTGTATTTGTTATGTAAATGAGCATGTCCAATCAGCCTTTTGTGTCAATTTCACAGGTGAATGATTTTCAAACAGTAAACAATTCAATGACCCCGGCAATGACACTCAAGTAAATGCATATAGAGTCATCAAACTTTTTTAACACTTGCTTAAGCCTAAAAACTTAATATGCATGATCATTGTCTATAGTCTTACGTGTGTGCAAAGTGGTTTTTGACTTCTCTGCTTTAAATGGTCGCCATTTTGTAATTAGACCATGGATGTTAATGCCCTTTTCAGCAATGACAGTCAAGACATGGAGGTTTACAAATATGTTCAACTTATTTCAATATGTGTTTTCATTTCTGAGAAATAAGCCATCGAAAAAGTGTGAACTTTTTAATGGCCCACCCTGTACATATCAAAAATGTTCAATTTCGCGAAAGAAACAACGTCCAGACTACACGGCAGCGTTAACAAAGCCTACATGGAGTCTTTTTTCAGAAACAATTCACAAATACAGGCTGTATCAAAATAACTGTTCTTTATTAATTTCATGAGTCTCAGGTGATGGAGATAAATAATCTCAATATTTTGATAAGGGGCGATAGTTCATATAATCATCCCCATGTTGACGCCTGTATGTGTGTTTTTGACCAAATCATACCTCATATTTATCCATTTATCCAATTTGGCACTCTTTGCGCGAATTTATTCAACATTTACACCATATTTCACCATTTCAGCCTAAGTTTTTCTTTTGCCAAAAGGTGTTGGATTTTGCAGTAAAGACTCATACGTTCCGGTAGTTGAATAAACAAATGTAGTTTTGAAACTTTCAACGGAAATTTTCATTTACCTTGCAAATATTTTCGGTAACGATCTGTTACCCTCCTCAGGCAGTAGTGACTGGCTGATTGTCTTCTTCACAACTGAATGGTTAGTTGTTTCTAGACGACTTTCTTAAACTTAACTTTAAAAAAAAACAGTTTTCAACCGCATCTCTCATGTCAAAAAGAAATCTACGCCACTGATCAGTTTTTGGTGTTTTTCTTCCACACGCTGCATAAGGTCCACTGCAAATGACCAGACTTTATACTTCATATTGAAAACTTGGTCATTTTCAAGTGGATCAAATGGTGCGTTTAACAGAGGCGTGCATTTCAACAACACTTGGAGAACATTCATTTTGATACAGCCTGTACGCAGTTTTATTGACTTTATCCAGCTGATAACAAAACATGCAGTTGTTGCTAACAAAATTAACTCATATTATTGGAAACGTTATTGTGAAATACATGGCTCAGATTTTGATAATGTATAAAGAAAGCAAACATGAACCAATAATAATAATAATACCAATTTAAAGTACATGGTATCTTATTTAGAGTAAAATACATTGTACCCCGAACAAAATTTTTTTGTGAGTTCGGAATTTCGAATATAATCTGAAATTTTTATAATAATCAAATCATATTTAGCCAAATATTCCGTGAAAATGGCATGTTTATACGATTTTTTAGCCAAAAATCAACCGTTTTCCTATGTTTTGTAAATAGCCAGAATCTCTTATTTCTTGTGAGGGCGTGCTTACTTGATAGTGCCGTCATGTGGAGAGTTGTGGTACTTTTTGGTATCGCTGGATAGAAAAGACTCGTAGCTATTGTTATGGTGTGTACTGCCAACCATATCTCCCTCACAGACAGTCTGTAGGTAATTAACTTTATTGGTCAATCAGAAAGCATTATTGTAATAAAGCTCTCATTTGCAATCCATCATGGCGTGTACAGGTCTACTTAATAAACACAGCCAAATTAAAAAGTCGCCACTAGTTCCATCCCCATTTAATCAGAGTCTGATGAGTTTATGGCAAAAAAATAATTTATGTAATAATTTTCTATACACTTTCCTTCGAAGCTTGATACCAAATTTGATAGTTTAATCATCGTGAGCTTTTTTTTTTGTTGGAAATTTGTTCAATTTTAAAAATGACACATGGAGTTGCATCACCTCTTCTCAACATCTACACGCATCTGCGAGGTCTAATTTCATTGTCATTAAAGGTTTACCCATGCATGTCAAAATGCCAAAAAATACCCCGCTATTTTAATTGTGCGCAGGCAAGTGTACAATGATTCCTGTACGGGTTGTTTCGGGCCACATAATAACCTTATACCATGCATTGGCTTTTTGGATTTTGCGTGGTCAATTCGTAATTTGTCATTTTCAAAATTGCACGAATTTCCAAACAACGGTTCATATGCTCACGATGATTAAACGTTTGATATCAAATTTGGTATCAACCTTCGAAGGAAAGTGTATAGAAAATTATTATATAAATTATTTTGCCATAAACTCATCAGACTCTGATTAAATGGGAATGGAACTAGTGGCGACTTTTTAATTTGGCTGTGTTTATAACAACTACATGCGTTTGGTATCAAATAGAACAGTATGGCATAGAAAATTTGGCATAGAAAATTCAAACTCATAGTGGATTGGTAGCCCGGGAGAGTTACTTTTATTTCAAGTTGTAGATCCCCTGCGTACAAAAAAAAAACAAGTAAAAAAATTGGTATTTTTTCACGGCAGGACGCGATACGCGAGTATCTCGCAAAGGATATCAAAAACAGCAAAAATGGGGGGAAGGGTACCTCAATCGCAAAGGGTACCTAATTAACTTGCCATCAAGATGCCGATGAAATTAGTAGAAATGGAGGTCAAATTCTTGGTGAAAATGTACGCAAAAGCTCCTCAAAGCGTGTGCGTTTTCATTGGTTTTTCTTTAAGCCTATTGACTTAAATACATGCTTAGACCTAGGATAGGAAAACAAACGCGCAATACTTCCTTTGGGTCCATTACAAAAAATACTTACATTGGGTACTTTTTGAAAGTCCTTGTACGCTGGTGATATACAACTTGAAATACAAGTGCCAACCCCCCGATACCCGGGTTAAATCCGCTTTATAGATTCTGTGCAATAATTATGAGCGGGCAAATGTCGTGGCAAAAATTGGTTTCCCCCTCTCGGCCTGCTAAAATTTGCTTGTCCTTACCCCTTCTGCCTACCAAACTAACTGTGTCTCCCTTAGCTCCCCTTACATGCCAAATTTTGAATGGCCTACTATAATGATGCGAGCATAGCTAGCAGGGAATTTTGCATATTTGAACGTTTCTGTAGTGTTTTCCTCTTTTGAGCGTGTCGTTTAAGCTGGAAACAGTACAAAGAAAAGCAGCTAGGATCATTACCAGCAATTTCAGCAGTCTCTTATGACTGACTTGAAACTGCCGCCACTTCATCAGAGAAGACATGTCTCAAGGCTTGATGTATAGGCCTAAGATCCACCATCAGGAAGCTAAGGCAGAAATTCCCAGTTACTACACCACATGCACGTCATCAACAGTTAAGACAAGGCTCCAGCATGAAGCACAGTACACCGTCATGACACCAAGATCAGATTCATACAAGTGCAAGTATAGTTTTTACCCAAGAACCATTAGAGCATGGAACAAACTTCCACTAGCTACCTCCAACAAACCCACAGTCAAAATATTCAATTCAGCACTCAACCAAGCCCAGACCACTGCCACGCAACGCAAACAGAGCTGTACATGGGCTCAACTTCTACGGCGGATGTGTCACCCTTCATCTAAGTCAGTCTTTTCGCCAGCCCATAGGGCTGGTACCTAATTCTGAGATGGGATTTGTGTACACTAAAGATTAGCTAAGATTATAGCCTTCTTCTATTGGTATGAATTATTTTTTTTACTTCTTGTGGTGGAAATGTTTTTGGTGTCTGCTAATTCGATTTGCAAGGAAAAGAAAGTATGTTTTGCCGTTTCAACGAACGAAAACGATTGAGTATTGCCAAAGTTATGTTTGAATTAATTATGACTTAAAAAGTTATCATATAGGTTAGGCCTACACATATAAACATAAACTTGTTCAGCTATCAGCATATCAAAAAAAATGACATGGTCAACAATTAGTAATTAGCGGAGAATGATCACTGGAACGAGGTCATAGCATAGCATGATGTTTGGTTGCCTGGAGTGCATAATTGATATGTTGATAACAGATCTAATAATGTTGTAGAATCAAAATCTTGATTATATGGACCACATTGAAGTCAAAGGAAATATCTATCCTATCCTGTATCGTTTTATGGATAAAATTGACTCAAAATGTTATTGATGATATTATTGCTATCTTTAACATCAGTTTTGTCTTTTCAACGGGAAAAATCCGATGGAAAATAAGGGCTAGCTATAATATTGAACAATATATCCCATATTTTGACATGCACTTATAGAAAATAAATAAATTATTGTCTTACTTTATAAATTATAAATACTGTAAAATGACACATAACTAAAGTGAGGCCACTTTCTATCTTTTTTATTTGATTCATAAAATTACATTCAACAAAATGATTGAAGACTGAGAAAACACACAATGCAGACTATTACAGAATGGAGTAGGTAAGACCCGGGGGGGGGGGCACTCAACTTTGGAAGTGACGGTATGTGCCTGTCAATAGGCCCCCTCTTTTGAAGTCGACTATACTCGATGACCCCCTTTTTTTAAAGTCGTACCTGATGACCCCCCTTTTTTTTTAGTTGCGGCTACCCAATGCCCCCCTTTTTTGGTTGCGGCTACCCAATGACCCCCTTTTTTCTAGATTTTCTAGAATAGCATCATCAAAATGCCAAAAAATAATGCCGAAACTTTCAAATTTTGCTCAATTTTTTCAAAATTATGCCGAAACTTTCAAAATTTTGCTCCATTTTTAAAAAATTTTCTATCCGATGACCCTTTTTTGAAATCTTATACTCAATGACCCCCTTTTTTCAAAATATTATACCCAATGACCCCCTGTTTTATTTTGCTTGTACCCAATGACCCCCTTTTTTAAATAACGCTTTGTACCCGATAGGCCCCTACTTCGCGACCCCGGTAGGCACATACCCGTCACTTCTAAAGTTGAGGGCCCCCCCCCCCCCAGGAGGTAAGATGCCATCATGGTCCATAGCTTTGCAGGAGTTTCGGACTAACAATCAACACATTCAAAAAATACAGTTTAAAAGTGAAGATTGTAGTGAATGATCAGTCCTTTATCATGTGCTTGCCACTATCTACTTTATAGTAAACTATACATTGCGAAATAATATAAAATCATTTTAAAATAAAATGTGCATGTAAGTTGAGTTTACATAGCAAATTAACTAACAACTCCAGTGAATTTCTTGATTTTAATAATAAGCATGGGTAAAAAGCAGTAAAGACAAAAATACAGAACAATTTGGAGTAATGAATTAAAGAGTTGACAGGAGTTATAGGAGTTAATGCTTTTTGCTGTTTCAGTGTGCATGTTCTCACCATTGATGGTTTGGTGAACTGTCATGTAACATGGATGTAAGCGTGATCCTAAAAATGCCTTTCACGGTGACCCAAACTATTTACAAGACCTCTTCTGCATTGAGGCTGGCCTTCCCTTTTAAAGGGAATTTTTATTGAACCTATTTCATGAGAGAGATGAGAGATGGGAACCCCCTTTCAAGTAATCGTTTTTATTAGAAAAACAAATTCAATCATATCTATTTTTGTATCTTAGAAATTCCCATAATGGCTTAATAATGGCAATTTTATAGCATGATGTTGGGAAGTTCCCATTGGATGGAAGGTAAAAGTGACAGAGAGAATTATAGCTTACTACTTTGGTATAAAGACAATGTAGAAGTTATTTTCATGGCAGATCTGAGTTAGAAAGTGGTTAGGCTTTCTAATGTGTTATTTATGTACCTTTAAAAAGATGCCTGTGAGAGTGTCCACAGTGGACTTTGCTGAAGAGAAATCTTCAGAGGACAAGTGATACATCAATCGTCCAGAACATTGGGTGCAACAGATCTTTGTAATCAACAAGAAGGCTGCTAGATAAGTAACAGTCCTAAACAGTGTATTTTAAATGATTTCATGTATTTATGTTCTTGCAAAATCATAGTCAAATCACGCTCTACTTTTCGTCAAAGATTCAGATATTGTTAACTTAATCAAACAGTGTGCTTTGATATGCATTCTGAAGTGAATTTGAGTAAAAGTGTTTTGCAGCATGTTTTTAAAAATGTTATATAAACCGACATTTAAATATTTCCTGTAGACTGTTTTGTATTTATTCAGGAGCATCATTCGTGACCCTTTAGGAATAATTATGGTAGTAATTTTTGGCTTGATTAAGAATGGTGACACATTTTTTTGCTATAAACTGATAATTTCATCATCGCATATCTACTATCATGATGATTGTATTACCACCTGGATTCAAACCGTTTTGAATAATATAACAATACAATGTCGCTTATGCAGCGCAATTCCGATGAATATGACAATTGGGCTTACAAACACAACAAAGGATAGGATGCATCAGCAACAAAATATGTTTCAAGAATTGTACTTTTTGAAAGTGCAATGGATCTGTCTGTGTTCTGCATAATTTCATTGTTTGATATATAATACTATTCTACTATATACATGTAGTTATATAATTAACGTTTCCTATAAACACATCACGCGTAAAACAATGATACGCGTGAAAGTTGCCTAAATATCTGAAAAAACTTATAAACCTATGATATTATATTAAACTATTATCAGGTCCGCAAAATATGTATAAATATTAGGATATTTTTGTGAGACAGACAAACTATTATCAAACGCGTAAGAGAAACTTGCAGCCATCCAGCATCCATCCGACATCTTGTTGTTAACTTTACCAAACGTCATAATAGTATCCCGCTGAAATAGTTGTATACAAACACGGTAAGTCTCGAACATTTTGCTTCTTTGTATTTGTATGAACCCAAAGCGCATTACATTGGAATTGCATAGATACCATGTTGTTCGCAACCTGCACTTGTTATTAGGTAGATTCATGATCTACAACTTTCCTTGTGCGTTAACGGGTATCTAATTAATGTGAAATTCGCGAAAAAAGAGAGGTTCGGCAATACTGGTTTTTAATGCGCACATGTACATATTATAGGCCAAATAAACCTATAGAAGCAACACTTTGGAATCTTGAATTATTGTTCTATAATTGCCAGATCTCTCTAGTTTATGCATTACCTGCATGCCGCGCTCTATTCCAAGACCAGTCATGAACGATTCGCTTTTTACGCATCGTTATTTGGTATGAAAACGTGGCTTCAACAATCGACATTCGAAGGGGTTTAGATTATTTAACATTGGTATTCATATTCTATAAGAATCAAGTATTATTATGTATCGAATGTTGCGAAAGCTTGTTAGCTTATAAAACAATAATTTGAGATAAAATTATGACACATTTAACAGCAATATGTACAAAAATGACAAAACTAGAGTGTTTTGAAATAAAATATGCATTATGTCGTTATGAATACGGCAGAGTGACGAATCCGCAAATTCGCTGTTCTGAGTAAACGGCGTTTGAAAATATTGGTACCATTCCATCGGCCCTTCTAAAATATGAGAACATTAGTGAGCACTCATTTGAAATATATATTATAGAAGTGAATGTGCATTAATTATTTGCAATACTTGCATGTTCTGAAACAATCGATATATCCCTCAAAACTTGTATTTACAGCTATTCGGCTTTATGTCAATCGCTGCGCAAAGAGATACATACGGGGATTAATCCGCATTCAACTACGTGTAAACTATAGTACTCATCCTTGATTTGGGGATTTTATGTAAAAATTGGTGGTTGTCCTAAGGCTATAGATTCTAAACTTGGTATATAGGCTAAGTTATAATTAGTCATCCCCGTAATATTTAGTGAAAACTATATTTTGTGTATAATTTCCCAATTTTTGCGACGGCGCTCTGACATAATTACACCATATCGATATCGTGCGGGGAATGTTTGTACTTATTTTGACATCCCTGGATAGAAGATACCTATAGCTACCCATTGGTATCAAAAATAACAGTGCAGTATATGGCATGTAATATAGAAAAATCGGAGTTTCCAGCTATACTATACAATTTATCAACCTGATTTGTACAGCTAAGTATACGATTCGTCTTTTGGTCAAATTCATTAATCGCACTTAGGCGCGATTCGTCCAAATCACAATTTCAATATCTACGTCGGGAAGTAAGATTTATCAATAATTTTTGGTGGAAATGAAAGATCGCCTGAAACATAATCACAAGCATACAGTAACTCAATTTGCTCAAAATGCTCGATTCGTCACTTTGCCGAATTCATAACGATGTGATACCTTTTTTGTAAACCATTGTGACCATTTCAGAAACATCCATCTTTTAGGCTTTTCCACTTCATTCAAAAACTGCATTTAGAATATTGATCATTTTAAAAGTGAATAAATTCATTTATTTGTATATTATTGTGTAAAATCTGTACATTTAAACGAAATGACCCAAAACTTCGCAAAATGACATTTTGCATTTTGATCGTTGGCAACATATATTTTCATTATGACATGTGGTTTGCGCATAGGAAGTGTTGAAGTCTTGCCAGCTTCTAACAAACTATGTAGAGGAAAATATAGGACTAAATTAAATTAAGTTTTACAAAAACGCACAAAATTTTGTGTTTTTTAGGAAACAAAGGTCAACAAAAAACACTTTTAGATGTTTCCGTTGAGTGTTTTTCATTGATTCCAAAACTTAAATATAAAAAAATATGTCCTATGTACACTAAATTGCTTAGTTTCTAAAATATGTCTGAATAATAATGTCTACAAGAATGTTTCCCCATACAAAGTGATATGGAAATAGTTCCGAAGGGTTGTCAGCTTCTAACAAAAAATGCCAACAACACGTATAATTATTTTGATCCAATGGCCATCCATCTATGAGAATTTTTACTCGATTGTTTAAATATTCGATGTATATTGTCATGGTCAAACGTGGATTTTCTTGCTGGAAGTATTGCAGAGTTGATAATTTATTATCTAAAGAGTTTAATATCCATCTTCTAGGGATATTGTTCCAATCTGCCATAGACTGAGAAAAAAAGACATTTTATTGTTAGCCCATGTTGGTAATTGCGTGGTTTACAATGATAGAGCCCACAATTAGTAATTATGCGTGATTACCGAACCAAACTGCTTTTCTGCAAGCTGCAACTCTTCTCTATGTACTTATATGTTTTAAGAGCATTCATAATCAATCTTCTTATCAAGCATATTTACCTAGCTGGGGGGTTTTCAACCCCCCGAGCTAGGTACTGTTTTTCTATCCGATTCTTCTTTCTTTCTTTCTTTCTTTCTTCTTCTGGCAACAAACTTTAAAATGCTACTCCTCCTACACGATACACCCTACAATTACGTAACTTGCACATATGTATCGGCTATATCCAGTGCCCATATTGTCTAAACAGAATTGGGATCAAAGGTCATTAAGGGGGCATTTCCAGTATTTAACCAAATACCTTCAAAATGCTTCTTCTGTCACACATTATATAGTACAATGATGCCATTTGCATATGCATCGGCTATACCACACGCCTATAACGTGCATACAGAATTGGGGTCAAAGGTCATTAAAGGGGTAAAATCTTACAATGGCATTATCTGGACATCTGTATGGGGTATGGGGCTCAAACTCGGTGACAACAAATCTCATGACCAAGGGAAGATTTTGCAGGGGTCAGTTCAAAGGTCATGCAAAGGTCAAATTGTAGAAATGCATTTCCTGGACATCTGTAAGGGGTACGGATCTCAAACATGGTGACAACAAACTTAATGATCAGGGGAATATGTTGGAAAACTTTAGAAGGGTCAGGTCAAAGGTTATTTGGGGTCAAATCTTATAATTTTATTTTCTGGCTATTTGTAAGGGGTATGGGACTCACACTCAGTGACATCAAATCTCATGACCAGGGGAACATTTTGCAGGGGTCAGGTCAAAGGTCATGCAGAGGTCAAATCTTCAGAAATTTTCTGGACATCTGTAAAGGGTACGGGGCTCAAACTTGGTGACAACAAACTTGATGACCAGGGGAACATTTTCGGAACATTTTGCAGGGATCAGGTCAAAGGTCATCTGGGGTAAGATCTTAGAATTGCATTTTCTGGACATCTGTAAGGAGTACGGGACTCAAACTCGGTGACAACAAACCTCATGACCAGGGGAACATTTTTGGGACATTTTGCAGGTGTCAGATACCTCCACAACACCAACACGCCCCAGCTAGGTTTGTGGTCTATGACCACCATTTGCCACTAGTTGCATTTTGTTTCTTTCAGGTTTACTTACCACAAACACACACAAAATGAAGACAGTTTTCTTTGTGTTTGTCCTGGTCACATTTGTGGTGGCATTTGCAAGCGCTGAAGGAGAACCAGATGATGAACTGTTTGAAAGAGGCACACCCACCAGAACCAGAGAAAAAGTATGATCTGATATCTTTGTTTTGTAGCAGCTATTGATTACTGTAGCAGGATGCTGCTTCATGTTATTTCAATAATTTGTCCATTTACAAAAATTTTTAACTCATTATTATGAAATTTGTTCTTGACATTATTGTCAAAGCAGTGTTAATCTAATTTAGTATTGTATAAAATATATAATGCACGAACATTAGATGTGTAAATGAATATCACATCACGGCAGACGTGTTATTTTAGCACTTTTTTCTCTACAGTCTTCAACTAAGTATTAATAGTTTCTTGTAACTTTTTCTTTTAAGTTGTATGGAGTTTTCTATCACTAAAAAGCCAAAGGAACATAAGGAAGATGATTTACTCGCAGAAAAAAATATGGAGGTTCGATTACCTTGTTAAACACAACGAAGCTAGGGGTAGTTTTTAAGTCTAGTCAGATAAAATATAATTTACCCCCTGTAGAAGAAAATGGCCGACCCCGTATTGCGGACCGACTCAATCACTGATGTTTTGTAACGGGAATTAGACCAAATGGTATTAGACCAAATGGCAATAGACCTATGTAAATAGCTTAGATTTCCACATTAGTACGTTGCTCAAAGGCAGAGTTAACAAAGTTAATTACTGGTAGAATACAATCGTAATCTTTAACTCCCATAAGTAGAATAAATTTATCAACTAAGTTATCAAAGTCAACATAAATATCACCTATTTCAGAAAACATCTTCTCCCTTATATTAGAATAGTGAGTACATCTAAGCATAAAATGAGCTTCGTCTTCAGTTTCATTGAGATTACAGAGGGTGCATAATCTATTTTCAATGGGAATTTTATTCGATAAGATCAAATTAGTGCATGACAAAAAGGAGTAGAGATAAATTCAAATGGAAGTCGAAAGTTGTATATACTTTTAGAACATTTGGGTAATGTTTACACAACATTAGTTCAAGAATGAACAACTCCGCTGTTGGGTAAGTCATTTATGCATGTGTTATTTCAATGGAATATTTTTAATGTCCAACAAATGAGTTGTTCATAATTGAACCAACATTGGATAGAAATTACGCAGTGTTTAAAGGTGAACATATTATATGTTATATGCTTCAGGACCAAAAGACGACGTAGGATATACCATTACCGTAGCCCAAACCTCAACTCAGCTTTACTCTTTACACGTTCCTGGAGCATACATGTACAGGGTGGGCCATTAAAAAGTTTACACTTTTTCGATGGCTTATTTCTCAGAAATGAAAATACATATTGAAATAAGTTGAACATATTTGTAAACCTCTTTGTCTGGACTGTCATTGCTGAAAAGGGCATTAACATCCATGGTCTAATTACAAAATGGCGACCATTTAAAGCAGAGAAGTCAAAAACCATTTTGCACACACGTAAGACTATAGACAATGATCATGCATATTAAGTTTTTAGGCTTAAGCTAGTTTTAAAAAGTTTGATGACTCTATATGCATTTACTTGAGTGTCATTGCCGGGGTCATCGGACTCATGCGTGTATGAGTTGTTTACTGTTTGAAAATCATTCACCTGTGAAATTGACACAAAAGGCTGATTGGACATGCTCATTTACATAACAAATACACTAGTTTTGGAGGGAACTTCAAATTTAAAATGCCTTGCGTGCGTTCTTGTCATTCATGTTACAGATACCCGTGTAAGTACTTTGAGGTGATTCTTGTTGTTCAAAATGCGGCAGTTTACAAAGGAGGAACGAATTTTCATCGAGGAGGAAATTTCAAGAACCGGAAAGGTGCGCTCTGTCCTGAATGCATGGCCGAACCAGTTTCCGAATACCAGACTTCCTAGACGCCGACACATCTATAATATTAAACAAAAGTTTCACATACATGGAACTGTTCTCAATCGGAACAAATCTAACAGTGGGAGACCACGAACAGGAAGATCAGCCAATCACATTGCCGATGTTAGAAGGGATTTGCAAGCCAACCCAAGATTGAGTACTCGACGGAACAATTGTCCCCATATTCCAAGGACAACGTTCAGACGAATCATCACTCACGATATCGAATGGCACCCTTACAAGATCCTTAAGCGTCATGGACTGCAACCAGGAGATCCAAATCGGCGACTTCAGTTTTGTAACTGGTTAGTTAACAGAGCACGTCGCTTTCTTGATACCGCTGTTGTTGTTGACGAGGCAAACTTTCAAATGAACGGGTCTGTCTCTTCTCAAAACGTACGGATGTATGCACCGAAAGGCAATCCTCCGAGAGACTTTGCTTTTAACGTTCCACATGACAAACGCAAAGTTAGTGTTCTCGCAGCCGTCACAGGAAACAACCGGTTGATAGGACCGATATTCGTTGACCAGAACATAAATGGAAACGTTTACCTCGACATAATCAATGATCAACTAGAGCCTCAACTGGTCCAAATATTTGGACAGCAAGCGAACGGGGCCATCCGCAGGGCGTAGTTCTTTGTTAGAGACAGATTGCAGGAGTTGTTTCCGCATCGTGTTGTCGGCCTTGGACATCATGTGGAGTGGCCTCCGAGGAGTCCTGATCTAACACCTTTGGACTTCTGGCTTTGGGGTGATGTCAAGGCGTCTGTGTATGCCGAAGGTCCGCCAAGGAATTTACGGGAGCTGAGGAGACGTATTACAGATGCGTTCACAAGGATCCGACGCACCAGGGTTACTTCAAGAGCAGTTCACCATATGTACGATCGTGCGATGATTTGTATTCTTCGCGAACAGAAGCATTTTCACTGTGGCATGCATAAATACGTGACTTTATGGAACCATGATAAGCAGTAATGAAGAACAGAACTATTTTTATCAGAGTCAAATATGATTTTACTTGTATTCTTACTTTTCTAGTGCAATAGTTTTAATTTCATGACAATTTGAGACAAATAACTCGTTTCCATTGAAGCACTGTTACGGTTTACATGTGTCTATATGAAGAAATAATGAGAAATAATTTCCGAAGAGAAGGAGAGACATTCCTGACACCTATTTATAAATTTATCTTGTTATATCTCTATATAAGATTTATGTTATAGTGCAATAACCATCATGAAGACTCGGGTATAAAATTATGCACATTATCTAGAATGCGACTGCAAACAAACGTTAACTGCGCAGATTATTTAAAGCTACTGTTACATATTCTGTTCAACTGGAAGGCTACATATTCTGTTTGAAAAAGAAATATTTATTTAAATATGGTTAATTTACAAGAGAAACATTGACAGAACTTTCATGCGTACTGTTATTTTTCTTCCTTTGTTCCTAATCCATTGTGGTGTGAACCAGCGACCACCATATATCGCGTGATCATCCGCTCCATTTGACTTACGTGTGTGCAAAGTGGTTTTTGACCCCCTTGCTTCAAATGGCCGCCATTTTGTAATTAGACCATGGGTGTTAATGCCCTTTTCAGCAATGACAGTCCAGACATAGAGGGTTACAAATATGTTCAACTTATTTCAATATGTGTTTGCACTTTTGAGAAATAAGCCATCAAAAAAGTGTGAACTTTTTAATGGCCCACCCTGTATAATCATTGTACTATGTACGGAGCAAACATTGTTGATGATATCTCAAATGGGCTGTTCCTGTTGATATCCACACCCTCCCTTTAGAAGATGTTAGAAATATCTTCCATGGGGAGAAAATGAATTTCAACTGTAATGAGCACATTAGGCAGCGCCATTTGAATTTCATACACCCTCTGAGAAAGATTAAAATTGAATATTCTATAGGGTGGGTTTTAAATAGAGTTGGTTAATGTGGTTAATCTATTTAAAATTCATACTTCCTCTGTGGAAGATATTTGGGAGTGTGGACGTTAAATGGATTAGCCCAATAGGTCATTGAAATAAAGAACACCTTATCCACGAATAGTGACATAAAATAATTCTAGCTGTCTTGTCTTTTCCCCCTTTTATTTTCATGCAGTGCCTTGAATATAATACACCCTGTGAAGTTAACTTCATCGGTGCCCACAACTGCTGTAAAAGATTTGGGTGTTACGGCCCTGCTGGTAAGAATCATGAGTGTTCATTATATCATGAATGAATATTCATTATGTGCTTGTACAATATATGTGTGCCTTGTTTATAAAGCTTTTTTTTCGGTTTTGATTTATATTGTAAATAGACTTACAAGCCAAACTCAAGTAACCCTAAGTGTAAAAATAGTTCTTTTAAGTTAACCCCATCTTTTGGTTCAACAATTTGCACTTGAAGTGGTATAAAGTTATGCTTCCATAACATACAAAAAGTGGCCTTTTAGTTGTGTACCTCTGACATTCTTGTATTTGTGGGCACAGAATAACAATACAATAATATTTCAAGGTATAGTCTCCCAACTAGAGTGCTAATATTAAGCACTGTACCGTTGAAGTGTTATAAGTGATAATATTGAGCACTTTAGTGCAGAGTGATAACGCCCTCTATTTTTAAGCAGGCTGATTATATTACGGCACTATTCCCAAACAAATTTCGTCTTGATGTTGATGTTGCGCCACGGAAATTAGAATGTTAACGTACGAGGTCCTGTGTCACCACCTGGGGTACCTGTGTTACATAGTAAAAAAATGAAATGTTTTAAACATTTTACCTACACGTCTCATTTGAAGTGGTTCATCCTCCTGAGCATTTTGACACCTCTTTTTTATCGGTTCAAAAATGAGAGAGTGCAGGCAAAAACAATCACAAAGTAGGTGGGATTTAACCCCAACTCTTTTTTCCACATTTACAATCATTCTGAGCAAGTATTAGTGTTTTAAATGACCTTCTGTATTTATTTACTTGGTTTAGATGTCTGGGAGTTCATTTAGACATTTTTTTACTAGATTCAAATTTTTAATGGGGGTTTTAGATCAAATTTACGATACGAATCCTTCTCCTAATCCACCCTTGGCACATTTCATGCCAAACGTCATAAGAAAATAATTAAAAATTATTCTAAAACAGGATAAAAACATGAGTAATATAGAATAAATTAACCTCAATTTAAGACCTAATTGAATCTTCTAAGTGAAGGAATACTCATGCGACACTGTTTTGAAGTCCAAGCTGAACATCAAAATGTAACAAAACCCCCTTTTTGGGTACCCCAGTATTTGACACAGGATCACGAATACAATATTGATATAATTATACCAATGCTATACGCCGTAGAAGTGACGTAGTTAATCGGATTAACTACCATAGCAATAGATGAATACAATTTTGACTATACCGCCCTGCACTACAACGTTCACGCAGTACCGATGCATTGAACCATAGATGTCAAAGAAAGGCTGATCACTCGCACCTGTAAGATAAGTATCTTTGAAAAGAGCGGTATTGTATTCAATCTATGTTTGCTGACATACACAGGTGATTAGTGCAATCTGCTTGTAGTGCAGGGCGGTCTATTCAAAAAATTTATTCATCTATTACTATGGTAGTTAATCCGATTATGACGTCACTTCTACGGCGTATAGAGACGATACCAATCCCTCATTTCAAATCATTAGTTTTGGTTTCTCTTTTGTTCAGAAACCAAAAGTCAAGGGATTAAAAAGTGGAGATGAACTGGTCTGCAATCATAACACTATTGTGCTGGGAGGACACAAGAGGGTATATTTAACCAAAAGTATAATGGCCTATAACCATACGTATATAATAGCCTATTGTGCTAACATTTTCATTATCGGATATCTATCTACGCGGCACAGTGTCATCGCCCCGATATCTTCATGGTAGAAATCGCCATGGTAGGTTGAATCCACAGCCACGCATGGTCATTTTATTCCGACCTTATGAGACGCATAATTAGCCAAGTGACCTGACTAAGGCTACTGACAATAGCCGGGGTAATTGATTTCTCGCTGTGTGAGTAAGCTTGTATACGATATTGCAATCAATGGTCATACTGCCTCCACTGGAGTAGTGAGTGCAGCTATAGCCTGCGCGCTGTAGTCCATACAGGACCAACGCAATATAAAATTAGAATTTTGGTCAGATTTTGAGGTTAAGACGCACGGCCTTTTCTCAAGACGCAAGCTAACGACTATCATATCTGTTCAACACGTATTTTCAAGTGTATGAGACCAGATCTGGTTTCTTGAGAAGAAATTATTTACGGGGATATTCATCATTTTCTACCCCGGTATCCGAAGATTTTCGCCTGATATCAAAATCGTGCATAGCAATTCACGTGTATCGATCCCGGGTATTTATTTTAGTAGCTCTGCTGCATCAAATAATTATTAGCCAGGCGATGTCGGTGTGCGCGGGCGACAGTTGATGCTCTCTGCCGTAGGTGGCACACTTTCATTTCACCTAATTACACCCGAGTTCTACGAGGCCTACATGTAGAAATCATGTGCATATATTGAGGGGGTGGGGTGGGTGTTTTGTGTATTTGTCTGAAATATAAACGATGCATGATGATGTAGATGATTTGATTATGAATTAATTTATTCCCCGGAAAGCACAACCCATACCTCTTACCTATGCTCCCTCCGCCACCTATATAACCTCCTCCCTCCCCCTCCCCACACTCGATATCGACTCTTCCCTATTATTCCAATCCACTCTTGAGCTCTCCTCTCCCCCTCCTTCTCTTCCCACTTCCAATGCTCTCTCCCCTCTGTTTCTCTTTCCCCCTTACCCTTACCCCCCCCCCCAACACACACACACCCCCACACACACACACACACACCCACGCACCTTCTTTCCCTGTCGGATCTCTTCTCTCTTTTCTCCATCTTTCTTTTACTCTAAGTCTAGGCCTATCACATCATGCGATACCCAAATTAATAAATTAATTGACTAAAAGTCAATCATAAATAGAGTTGTGAATAATAGTGTTTATATCACTGAAGTGTATATTATATCACTCAAGTATATAACCTGTCAAGTGTCTATTGTAATGTCGGTGGAAATATTTCGATGGTCTATATATTTTCACAGTGAAATAAGCCATGGCTATTTCGTAGTCTCAAGTCAATGCTTTCAAACTAAATCAATGCTTTCAAATGTAGATCAGGTAACTTCAAAACAAATAATTTTCTTCTTCACACCACTTATAAGAAACTGAAACGAAAACCGAATCTGCCTGATACAAATGTTCAGTTTTTAACAAAAGGTAGAAACAAAGAATTCGATATCTTATGAGTCAAGTGGTTAGGCAGGATAATAGGAAACCACGTGACCAAAATCAAAACCAAAACTAAAACTAAACATTTAATATGACCGAATGCTACATTATATAATCTGGAAGCTACTTGTTGCAAAATCGCATGTCTTACCAAACAAAATTTACTATCAGACACCATGTTTCAAATCTGATTGCCATAACCTTTGACCAATGTATTGGTAAATATAGGTCATTTCTACGGAAAAATACAGTACAAATGTTTTACAGTGTAACTCAACCATTGATATAATAAAATGAATATTGAATCTGTTCACCTGTGACACACTTGATGGTATGACGTCACAGAAGAGTCGCCGGGGTAGCTTTCTGATTGCTGTGTCGTAGGTCCTTGAAAGGTTGTGGCGTAGTCCCTCTCCTCTGTTGAGCGAAGGTTCCTCCCGCCGGACATGTATGGCCTCCTTGATGTGTTCAAAGAAGGGGACTTGTTCGCTTTTTTTAACTTCACAAGGGTATCGTCCATATAACGAAACCAACGCGTTAGCATGGTACGCCACACACCGACATCGTCCGGTTAATAATTACATTATACTACCAGAGACACTGAAATGAATACACGGGATCGATACACGTAAATGTGCTATGCACGATTGATATTCAGACGATAAATCTTTGGATACCGGGGTGGAAAATGATGAATATCTCCCGTAAATGATTTCGTATAAAGAAACCAGATGTGGTTCCTTGCACTTGAATATATATTTTGAACATATATGATAGTCGTTAGTTTGCGCTTTGAGAGAGTAGCTTGCGTCTTGAGCTGAAAAAGTGACCAAAATTCAAGATTTTAAATAGCGCAGCGTAGAACCTCGTGGAGGTAGTCTCGGGCCAGACAGTATGTGGCTATCACGAACATACAGGATTGACGAGTGTCAGACCGACTGACACAAACTGGCTGTGTAGGAGACTATCGTAGAGACAGTCTATAAGCAGATGACAATGGCGAATGTATGCTCGCTGACCGTACAGAGGTCAGTTACAGGCTAATGTCATTAGCCTTAGTCGGATGTCCTTCAGCCCACTATGCATTTAAAAACTATTAAACAGGTGGGAACACAATGGCCATCCGTGGCTGTGGATTCAACCTACCATGGCATTTTCTGCCATGAAGATATCGGAGCGATGACACTGTGTGCCATAGGTCACTGCTTTTAGACTACCTCCACGATTGACCTATACACTGCGCTATATAATTCGGCTCATATAAAATCAGAATTATTGTCAGTTTTTGAGTTCAAGACGCAAGCTTCTTCCTCAAGACGCTAGCTAACGACCAACATATCTGTTCAACATGTCTATTCAAGTGCAAGGAACCACATCTGGCTTCTTTATACAAAATCATTTACGGGAGATATTCATCATTTTCTACCCCGGTATCCAAAGATTTTCGTCTGAATATCAACATCGTGCATAGCACATTCACGTGTATCGATTCCGGGTATTTATTTTAGTATCTCTGCTGTACAAAGTAATTATTAGCCAGGCGATGTCGGTGTGCGCCGCTCAAAACGTTCCATGTATAAATTTGCGGCGAACCCATCGCACAGCCATGTTTCTGCTTGTAACATTTCCCGCCGTACACAAAATAGGTGGAATTCAGAAAAAGTTCCAAAACGGGAGCAAATTTCATCATGAACTTCTCTCAACAAATATTTTGGTCTCGGTTCTTAGAGGGAAGAATGTTTTGAATCTGGATATTGTGCTATTAATAGCATGGTCCACACCACTCCACGCCATACATAAATTCTCCCAGTCACATTTCCCCAATATGAAATTTCAAAAAATTAAAATTAAGTTTGGCAGAGGCGGGGTTCGAACTCACGGCGCACCGCTTTTGATACTCTATGAGCCTAGCGCCTTAGACCGCTCGGCCACTTGTCTTGTTGGTATCCATTTGAAACTTATTTGAACATATAATCGCAACTTCAACATAGGCCTACCACGTGACAAGCAAAGGCAGAAAACGTACCATATTTTGGAATTTTATTTGCCTAAAAACATTAATGTGTATTAATAGCGCTCAATTGTTGTTAAATGCGTGTTTTACATACAGAAATCCGACAATAAATGGGCCTCTATATGGACAATACATTATATATATATACATGTGTGTCAGTATAGCCTACTATTTTTCTTGTATACACGTTCGATGTTTTTATCATTTATATAAAAATTCCACATTAGACCTCAATTTTTTTAAGGAAATAAAAGATTTACTTATTTGAACATATAATCGCAACTTCAACATAGGCCTACCACGTGACAAGCAAAGGCAGAAAACGTACCATATTTTGGAATTTTATTTGCCTAAAAACATTAATGTGTATTAATAGCGCTCAATTGTTGTTAAATGCGTGTTTTACATACAGAAATCCGACAATAAATGGGCCTCTATATGTACAATACATTATATATATATACATGTGTGTCAGTATAGCCTACTATTTTTCTTGTATACACGTTCGATATTTTTATCATTTATATAAAAATTCCACATTAGACCTCAATTTTTTTTAAAGGAAATAAAAGATCAGATTACCATAAAAACTATACAGTAATCTTTGGCGGGGTCTAATGTAATTTTTACATAGAATTTTCATTTTATGTATGCTCGCTGACCGTACAGAGGTCAGTCACAGGCTAATGTCATTAGCCTTAGTCGGATGTCCTTCAGCCCACTATGCATTTAAAAACTATTAAACAGGTGGGAACACAATGGCCATCCGTGGCTGTGGATTCAACCTACCATGGCATTTTCTGCCATGAAGATATCGGGGCGATGACACTGTGTGCCATAGGTCACTGCTTTTAGACTACCTCCACGATTGACCTATACACTGCGCTATATAATTCGGCTCATATAAAATCAGAATTATTGTCAGTTTTTGAGTTCAAGACGCAAGCTTCTTCCTCAAGACGCTAGCTAACGACCAACATATCTGTTCAACATGTCTATTCAAGTGCAAGGAACCACATCTGGCTTCTTTTGGAATTTTATTTGCCTAAAAACATTAATGTGTATTAATAGCGCTCAATTGTTGTTAAATGCGTGTTTTACATACAGAAATCCGACAATAAATGGGCCTCTATATGGACAATACATTATATATATATACATGTGTGTCAGTATAGCCTACTATTTTTCTTGTATACACGTTCGATGTTTTTATCATTTATATAAAAATTCCACATTAGACCTCAATTTTTTTTAAAGGAAATAAAAGATCAGATTACCATAAAAACTATACAGTAATCTTTGGCGGGGTCTAATGTAATTTTTACATAGAATTTTCAACGTTTTTTTTCTATCCTTATTCTTGCTCAATTAAAAAAATATTTTGGTGTATATAAAATTGAAATAAAATTCTCCGCCTCTTAAACGACATCAAATGTGCCACAATTGGGTATCACGAATCGTTATATATGATGTGCAGTAATATTCTTTTATACATAGGATGCTTCAATTTTGACACAATAAATATTTCATTGAAAACCCTCTCACTCGACTATTTAAAATAGGTAACCACGCTTCCCTAGAATGTGCAATAAATTACCATTAAAGGTTTTCTTATTTTAGCAGCATTTCAGAAACACTTGTCGTTTGGCGAAAAGAGGAGTAGGCATGGTCGATTGTTCTGCACCTACTCCTGACGCACAATGCTTATCAGCTTACGCACATATCTTAACTGCAGCTACAAATGTATATATTTCACTTTTGCGCATATTTTCTCACACTACTATACATCTGTAATAAATGACTGTTGCACGATTGTTCATCCATAGGCATGCTTTACTTATTTGTAATACGATATTTATCTACCGAAGTGGTAACAAAACGAAGATTTTTAACATAATGAGGTTAATTTTGTATGATCCTGAAACTGATTAAGGTGTAATTACATCACGCGGTCAAAGTTTGCAACCACTTTCCCTCATGCTGGTATTTTATTCCTTTTTGTACTTTTAGCCAATTTTCAACCATTTTCCTCAAATTTTCTTACCCTTTTAAGTTGCCCTGTCCCTTTGCCGCATCGCCTTTGCCCACTTCTGAAATGAAAAAGTCCTGACTACTGAAACTTATTATCAACGGTCTATAAGTGATGTACTTAAATATGAGGTCAGAGGTCATCTAGACTTGTTTGCGGTCATTTTGACTTGTACATCATCAATGCTGTTTTTGTCGTAGACATAATGTGTTTTTATAATAAGTTTCAGACGGAACCACTATTAATTTCATTCTCAAAGAAAATGGTAATAAAAATAACAATGATAATGGAGAGTATTTATAAAAATCATCAAAAAGTTCTCAGGGCGCGAAAACAAGCATGTTGAAAAAAATGAGTTTTAAGTGAATTCCAAGCTACAGGGGCAGCATAACGAAAGGAACGCTTACCGGCAGATGATAAATTAACACGTGGGATCCTGAGAAGTTGTTCAGATGATGAACGGAGGGAGTGTTGAGGAACGTAAGTATAGAAGAACAGAAAGTATGAAAATACATTCATCTTTAATCTTTATTTGTTCATATTCTCGTCTGTTCATATTTGTTAAAATTCATGTCTGATTTCTCTTTCCCAGGCGTGGCATGCAAAGAAGGAAAACTGTGCGTCTGCCAGACTTTTCAGGACCTCCATTGGCTATACGAACGCAAATAAAAATGATTTGGGAAGTTATCCATCCCAAGCGAATCTAGAATCCCTGATTTGAACTAGAGTTTTTCTAGAATTTATTTTACAGAGCGTTTATTGCTTTAATACTACCTATATTTTTGCCTCCCATAATGTGTGTTTGTCGATGTAAAAGAGGAAATCCCTTAAGGAGACTATATACCATGTATACAAATGTTTATTTCGTAGTCCAGATATGATAGCGATGAGCAATTGATCAATGGCCAATGAAATATGCTGTAAGAAAAAACAGCTCATCTGATTGGTTTACATGCAGTCAATCGTTCATTGCCATTGGACCATAAAATGCTTGGTCTTTTATCCCCCTGAAATGTTAAAGCAAACTGTGAATGAATGGGCGATTTTTGATAGAAATATTTAGAACCAGTATTGCCGCATTAAAATAATATGCATTAAGGGTGGGGTATGAACGTTTGGACAGTATTTATTGTAGGACATTAGAGCACATCAGACATATCGAATTGCATTCTGAATACGAAGAATGTCTTTCTGATATCAAATAATTTCGATTTTTTGAAATTCGCAATGTAATACACAATTTATGGCAAATGATTAAAAATTGATATTTTTGATATTTAACAGTACTCGAAGTAAACATTATAAATCTGATGATTTATACTTAAAGTGTATGTAGGTGGGATGAAAAGCCGACGATCATTGAAAATTTTGACCTTTCGTATTGAAGATATGGATTTTTTTCCAAAAACACCAAAAAAAACTTTAAGAATATATCATTAGATTTATAAAATTTACTTCGAGGACTGTTATATATCAAAAATGTGAAAAATATCAAATTTTAATAATTTGTCATAAAATTTGTATTATATCGTGAATTTCAAAAATGAAAATTATTTGATATCAGAAAGACATTATTCGTATTCAGAATGCAATTCGATATGTCTGATGTGCTCTCATGTCCCACAAAAAATACTGTCGAAACGCTCAAAACGCTCATTCCCGATCCCTTAAGTAAAGAGTAGTGTTTATATTATGTGATAAAAGCTGCATTTATACTCACTCGCCTTTGCAGAAAAGCTGATCACTAATCACATACACGCATGCCCAGCATTCAAATACGACATCGTTATTGCATACTGTGCATTTGTGCGATTCGGTTAAATTGCGCTAAAACCGATCGAGTACAAAGTCAGAATTTTATAGCTATTTTTCAAGCACGTAAGTTAGTAACAAAGCAACTGTTCAGGAACACCCTAAATTTTCAATGATTTTAGGTCAGTTTACCTCTGGTTCACATTTCCCCAGTACTCTGCTCACCCATCCCATCTTTCTCCACCTTCTCCTATATGCTTGCCTTTCCCTTCTATATTCCTGTCTGTTCCTTTTTCTTTTGCTTTATTTCACACAATCCCACACCAACGTTCATACAGCCTGTCTCAAAAAAAATTGTGCAAGTGAAAAGCGCCCTCTCTGGCAATTAGAAAATACCGTTGTGACATGATGCTTACATCAACGTCAAGGGCGTTGTCTTAGCTCTCAAATGCCGGTTGTTCTGTTCAATTTGCTTGTTTTAATCTCGAGGTATGTTTAGTTAAAGACGAAAGGGTAAAATCACAATTGTGCCACTTTTACTACATGTACTAGGGAAGTGGGCTTATATGCAACAGTGATAGCATCAAGTTTATCAAGAGTTCCTTCGTAAAATCAAAAGAATGCATCAATTACACAATACAAAATTTTTATGACTGTTTTTACTGTTTTATCATGATGCAGGAATGATGATTCTCTTTTCCTACTTAAAAGAGATTAAAAGATAAATAAATATTTCACATTCTGCTGTAAAAATTAAATACATGTGCATGTCAATGATTTTATCATAAATACTGTTCTCTTAGTCACTTCAGACATGTTAAAAGGCAAACAAATATTGCGCACTTTAATGAACGCGTATTACTTGTTGGGAGAGATATTAGACAAAATAATGCACGCGTGCTGATGTTGATGCGTCTAATGCATGCGCCCCGAAAGGGGAGTGCATTAGACGCATGAACATCAGCTATCATTGATTTACATGTACAGCTCTCTTCCCTAGTAAAAGTGGCACAATTGTGATTTTACCCTTTCGTGGTTAAATAAATATATCTCGAAACTGGAACAAGCAAATTGAACAGAACGAACGGCATTTGAGAGCTAAGACTGCGCCCGTGACGTTGATGTAAGCATCTTGTCACAACGGTATTTTCCAATTGCCAAAGAGGGCGCTTTTCACTTGCACAATTTTTTTCAGGCGGCATAGGACACGCAACACGGACGTACGAGGCTGGCGAAGATACAGGGCTGACAGCCCCATTCACAATACACGGTTAGCGATTATAAATGGACAATTAACATACTTGCAGTGGGGTACTTTGCAGAACCCCAACGGTTTTAGAGTAAGATAATTTTGCTTTGACACCACATAACAAATTTAGAATTGTTTGTGAAGATTTCATGATTATGTGTTAATCCAATGGCGACGTCAAAATAGCGATATCGCATCCACCATCATCTGATTTTTTTTGAGACAGGCTGTACACCCCAAAAACCTACACAAACTCGCTATTATGCACACACACCCCATACGTACATCAACATCAACATCAACATCAACAAGAAAACAATTGACCTTTTTGGTAAATCCCATAAGCCATTGGGGTATAACTGTGATGTCAATTACCACAAATGATTATGGTGAATGTGTCGTCAGAAAAAAATGAGCAGGACTAAAATTAATAATTCATCAATGAAGGCTAATGCAAAAACTTTGTGATGGTTACAAAAAAGTTAACAGTTACTGAAAAATAATATATTTCGGTTTAACTTCTTAACTTATTTAATAGCAATTTCAAGGACTTTCAAGGACCTTGTACAAATTTCCAGGACTTTCGAGGTCTTAAAAAGGTGTTTTTAAATTCAAGGACTTTCAAGGACCGTGGGAACCCTGTTTAAAAGACAACCATAATGGGCCAATCAGTGGTTCACACTAACTTAGGAATAAACAAGAGTGAAGCAATAAATCCAGCAAGTTTTCAAAGTAACTTTGGCAAAACATCAAGTGTTATTTTTCAATAATATATTAATTTAGATAATGAAAATCGATTTAGATAATGAAAAAAAAATGTTTGGCTGCTTCGACCAACAATACGTTGTGTACCTTTAAGGGCAAGTCTTTCATAGGGGGGTGTATGGATTTCAACTGGAATAGCTAGGCCAATGTGCTGTCTATGTGAACAGGTTTGGTTATTATCATAGTCCTTACAAATTGTGTAATTACGGGTAGATTGAATACCAGTTAACCATTAAGGGATCTAAAATGAGCGTTTATTGCGTTTCGACAGTATTTTTTGTGGGACATGAGAGCACCTCAGACCTATCGAATTGCATTCTGAATACGAAGCATGTCTTTCTGATATCAAATAATTTTAATTTTTTGAAAATCACAATATAATACAAATTTTATGACAAATTATAAAAAATTTGATATTTTTCAAATTTTTGATATATAACAGTACTCGAAGTAAATTATATAAATCTAATGAGATATTCTTAAAGTGTATGTAGCAGGGAGGAAAAGCCGACGGCCAATTGAAAATTTTGACATTTCATATTGAAGATATGGATTTTTTTCCCAAAAAGACCTAATTTTTTTTGGTGTTTAAAAAAAAAAAATCCATATCTTCAATACGAAAGGTCAAAATTTTTAATTGATCGTCGGCTTTTCATCCCATCTACATACACTTTAAGTATAAATCATCAGATTTATAAAGTTTACTTCAAGTACTGTTAAATATCAAAATATCAATTTTAATGATTTGCCATAAAATGTGTATTAAATTGCAAATTTCAAAAAATCATTTGATATCAGAATGACATTCTTCGTATTCAGAATGCAATTCGATATGTCTGGTGTGCTCTAATATCCCAAAATAAATACTGTCCAAACGTTCATACCCCAGCCCTTAACCAGTTACAAAATGAAGAGAATCTGTTACATTGCACTAATCACATGTGTATGTCAGCAAACATAGATTAATGTTCAGAATCTGTTACAATACGCCTTAGAAGTGACGTAATAATCGGATTAACTACCATAGCAATAGATGAATACAATTTTTGAATAGATCGCCATGTACTTAGCAGATTGCACTAATCACATGTGTATTTCAGCAAACATATATTGAATACAATACCGCTCTTTTCAAAGATACTAATTTTACAGGTGCGAGTGATCAGCCTTTCTTTGACATCTATGGTTCAATGCATAGGTACCGGGTGAACGATGTAGTGCAGAGCGATATATCCAAAATTGTATTCATCTATTGCTAATAAATTACGTCACTTCTGCGGCGAAAAGAAGGATACCAATGCGACACCAAGGAAGATCAAATGGAAGGGGAAACGACCAGGTCAAATGGAAGGGAAGACCTCCAGGTCAAATGGAAGGGAAGACCTCCAGGTCAAATGGAAGGGAAGACCTCCAGGTCAAATGGATAAGAAGACTTGAAAAATTATTATTTAAGGCACCTAAATGAAAGACTTAAAAAAATTATTGTTTAAGGCACAACTGTATTATTTTACACTTTAAAAAAATGTTTAAGTCACTAAGTACGGATGGATACTAATAATCATTTGGATACAGGGGAATTAACTACTATAACAATTTCTGATCTAAAAATAAACAGATCTATTTTCACCAAAACGTAATCCAATTTTCACCATTTGTTATAATGTTATGAATATGAGTCTTGCTACAGGCCAATGTCAATTTTGACAACTAGTTGAGCCTAGTAGCTTGTGTAATTAAAAACACTGACCATTCATTTCATAAATGGACTCTTTGGTGTCTTTATTCTGTTTCTATGTCGATTTCTGCGTACTGGCGAATACGTGATCGCTATAAACCGTCATATAACCAACCCAGTACCTCCGGTTATTTGTTGTGTGTAGGTATAGTGATCATGCCAAAAAACGGGTTTAGTTCGGAAAAAATCCCAATATAAAGTACATATTAAATCGGTGTGATGTCTGCGTACTGATATAATTGCTATAGACCGTCTCAATATAACCAACGAAGTACATCACGTGATTCATTGTGCGCAGGTATAGCGTCCATGCCAAAAAACGTTTTTGGCGACAAATTGGTGGTGTACGCACTCGTCGTCAGACTCCAAAATTTGAAATAACAAACAGTGCTGAAGAAAAAATCAATACCAGTTTTGTCATCTCATAGACCCCTCTCCACTAGAACTGAACATGTTGAAAAAAGATCTGATCGGAATCTAATCATTCCCCACATTAGTCGTGAACCAATGGTGAACATTGGCTTGTAGAACTGTCAGTCAGTTATTCAAGGAGATGTTGACGCCATGTTTTTGGTTGAAACATGGATGGGTCCTGATGACCCAGTTACTATTTGAGCATTAAAGCCTAATGAGTACTGTTTTCAAAACTTTGCTCGTGGTACTAGTAACCATGGTGGCATCGGAATTCTCAGCAAGACACAAATTGGTTTCAGGGCTCAACAGTTGAATACAAACTCAGTCACTTTTGAACATGCCAGTATCCTGGACCCTAACAATGGAGTCCACTACATTGTTATCTACATATATTTACCTTACCCGCATTCAGTTAGGAATTTGTGGTTTTCCTTCAAGAGGTTTCCCTGTTGCCTGGCAGACTGATCATGTTAGGGGATTTCAACTTCCACCTCAATGAGCCTGATAAATCCGATGATACTCGTTTCTTGAACATTCTTAACTCCTTTGGTCTAGAAAACCCACGCGCAGATCAGGTAATATCCTTGATTTGATAATCACCCATGAGAGTGAAGAATTGGTTAGATTCTGCAATTCTGGGATATTGGTCTTTATTATGACTCATATCACAAAATGATCAGTTGTGTCTTACAACAGAGAAAGACTCCTGCTCTTAAAGTAACTTGCACTCTCAGGAATTATACGAAGGTCGACCCTTCAGCCCTAACCAAAGATCTGCAGTCTGAAGTGTATCTTTTAGATTTAAACTCTGGTGATGTGAATGATCTATACACAGTGTGTATTACACACGCTTTAATAATGATTGCAGTAGTGTCCTTGACACTCATAGGACACTCATGCCCCTTCAACCACTTGATGATTTATTAAGTGAGAAACAGGAGTAACGTCGTCTTGAACGAAGATGGCTTAAAAGTGGCAAAGTGGATGATAAGGAAAACTATCAAAAACAACATATTCGGTACATTAAAATGTTAGAGGACTCTAAAAATAAGCATTTTACTGATGCATTATATGAAGCTGAGTCAAAAGAGACTTTTCGGACGCTGGGTATTTTGCTTAACCGCAATGAGAATATTCTGCCTTCCCTGCTTGGTAACAAATTTGCCCTGCACCCTTGGCTTTAAAAACATCAGTTAGGTTTGTCTACTCCATACTTCATACATATGAGTCATTGCATGCCATATCAACAAATGGGTTTGCTGGTCAGTGGTGATCCCCTCAGATTTGGCTGAAAATCATTTCTAGCATATCTCTATGGGCATAATGAACCGTTGAATTAGTCACGTTTTGGGACACTCATATTTTGACTTTGCGAAAAAAATATTAAGCTGAAATGTATTACCAAGGGTGACCTTTACCCAGAGAAGCAGAATCTTGCCTCAGAAACATTGTATCATATTGACTGAAGAAGTTATGGGTCTCTCAAAACCTCGTTTCGTTTCGTTTTTGACAAATAAAATTTTGACAAAACGAAACAAGGTTTTGAGAGACCCATAACTTCTTAAGTAGATAAGTGTTTCTGAGGCCAGATTCTGTTTTTCTGGGTAAAAGTCACCGCATTTAGTACTTTTCAGAATAATATCTTTTTTGCAAAGTCAAAATATGAGTATCCCAAACGGTACTAATTCAACGACGCGACTCGAGAGAGCAAAAAGTGGGGGTCCGGGCCAAATTTTGACAAGCCATATCTCCAAAACCCCTTGGAGTTGAGCATTCATTTTTTCCACTTGTTCATTATGCTCATAGAGGTATGCTCGAAATGATTTTCAGCAAAATTTGAGGGGATAAACACAGACCAACCAACCCATTTTGTTGATGTGGCTGGAATGACTCATATGTGAGTAGGTAAACCTAACTGATGTTTTTAAAGCAAAGTCATCAAGACCCCAAGCCACTATCTCTCAGAAATGTTGTCCAAGAACATATTTTCAACATACCTGAAGTTGATGGTGGATCTATATGTCTGACTTTGGTTTTCAGGGGGTCAAAATGTACAATAAATGTACAATTGCAGTTTTGAATGGGTAATATCTCAGCTAAAATATTCTAATAGGCTCAATATGGGATAAGAATAATGTCCTACCAAAAGGCTCTGACTGGGAAAAATAGACAATAAAATTATTTTTACTTTTGGAGTTCTGACCCCCTGAAGTTGGTCCTGGATGGACGAAGTTGCATTTTGAGGGCCCTATATCTTTTAAAGTAAAGGAATTACAAGTTTTCTGATGCCAGATTTGAATTCTACACAAAAAAGTACCCCAGGATACATACTTTTCAAAGTTGTAGGGGGGATTTCTTTATACATTTATGGACCTCCAAACATCGTCTTTCGCGTTGCGACACATTTTTTACGCTGACCCCCCTAAATTTCAAATTGATGCCACGGGAAAACGAAATGGAGTATGAAGCTCAAATTTTCAGGATTGTACTTTCTCATCAATATCTACCACCACACAGAAAAAAAAAACATTGAAGAGGTGCTGCGGTGCACATCCCTGGAGTTGACATGGATTGGCTCACCTGTCTTTGTTCCCAACATAATACAAACTTTTTAATCATTCAAATGTTATTGAATGTTATTAAAATGTTTTATAACCGTTATATACCCTGTATTCAACCCGACATTTAAACGTTTTCTGGCAACCTTTTCTAACCTTTTGCGAATTATGTTCAAAACTTTTTATGTTTACTGGGTACATAATCATATGACCGATTTTGCGCGATTGCACGAACAAGTATACCTACATGCCTAAAGCCACCCAATACTTCCTGGCAACACGACTGATAAGTATATTGCTAGTATAATTATATAATAATATCGATGCTAGACTATTTTCGAGAGCAAGTCACGCCTAGGCGTAAGTACACACAAGTAAATGAAGCCGTGCAATTTCTCGTGAATTTTTACCGTAAAATGTTGATACTTCTTTTGTCTAAATGAGCACGTACCCACTTACCTGGAGTTTTGAAGTCAGACCGTGACCATTCATGACAGGAATGGTTTTTGGTTGGAAGACCTAATTGCTGGGATTAATTATGTAATATATCATTTTGAGAACTCAGGTGTTTTATGAAAAGCTTCAATACTATAACGACAAAAGAGTAAAAAGGGTAGAATTTTTGCCTTGGTGAAATTTAATTCCAGAAGGATTATGAACAGCTTGTTCACTCTAAAAAAAGTGGAATATTACCATCAGAATATTGAAATTTATTCTTTTCATATTGAATTTTAATCTAAACGGTTGTCCCATCCCATATATAATACATTGAAAAAGGAATAAGTTAGCAGTTCAGAAATTGATATTTTTTCCAGCCTTGAAAAAAATTTGGCAGAGCGGGGAATCGAACCCGGGACCTCGCGGTCCTGAAACTCAATGCATTATGTTACGAGTCGTACTTGACTCAAGGCCAAAATCACCTTTTACCCGAACTCACACGAATGCACAACACAAATACACTGTTTGATTTTAAGCTAACAAATCTAAGTCTTTAATTGAAAACAAAGTATGCTTGGTACATATAACAACAATTACTATAAAATCACACAAACAGTTTTATTCTATCGGTACTTAACCAGCGGTCTTCTTGTTGGTGATTCTAGAGTTCTTGCAATGTTCTGGACGACTGATGTGATATATCCTTATTCACTTGTCCTGTGAAAATCAGCGAAGTCCATTGTACACTTGCATTTATAAATCCTTGCGTATAAAATCCTCATACGAAAATGATGATGCTTTCTCCAATCTCCTTTGCGCTGCCTTCTCCACAAATATATCTCCTTGCGCAGCTTTCTCCACAAATATATCTCCTTGCGCTGCTTTCTCCAATAATGGTGTTTCTTTCACCAATCACTCTTTTTTCAGGGAACAGGTTTCTTTAACACAGCTCCGCTGTTTTTTGACAGATGCGTGGCCTTCACAAACCCAGCAAACTCCAGCAATTCGACAGAAGCACTTTAATCCTTTGATGAGGAAGAGCACTTTCGTGTGCTCGCAATCTCCTTCGTTGCTGTATTAAAATAGCTCAATTATTGGCTATATAAACTGGTTAAAATGTACTTCTTTTTTGAAGCACGAAGACCATCACACACATGTGGCGTTTACAATCTCCCATGACATTCTGTAAAGTCCCAACTCAAGCTTCCAGCTTTTTATATCAGTACTCATGCAAAAAAAACCATCATCTATTAATAAACCATTACTTTTTCACAACATTGCTGCAATCTTGGGATTTCCCAAGATTAATTATACACATTCACCTTTCACATTACATCACTTCCTGGGGTTTTTTTCTGATGGTGCAATAATGAACTGGGAATTTCCAAGTTCCAAACATAGCTCTGACTTTCTTTACAATAATTTGGGGGGGGATTCCAAAATGACTTTCCACACCATTATCTTGCAATTACAAGGGGCTTTCCCATCTCATGAAATACTTTCAGCTTGTAAACAAAGTTAAATAATTAAATTAAATCAAATTACTCAGGGCACATCACAATTACCACTAGCCAACTAGCTGTTTGCTGTGAGAAGTTTGATAGTAGTCCTTGATATTGCTGAATAGAATAAATCAATACTGATATTTATCTAATGTACGATGTTATTCAAATGTCAGTAAATAAACAAATAAATAAATAGACATAGGACCCGTAAATAAATAAATAAATACATAATGCAGAATGCAGTTAGTACTTTAGTTACTAAATTCCAAACATTCTATTATTTATTATTTTCTGCTATACACGCAAAGGAGCTGTGCATTTAATATCCGTGCCTAATCAATAATGGGTATTTCACTACATAGTCAAACTGGTGTGTGCCCTGACGGATTATCAATTGACCAGCTGCTAAATCAATACGTCTTTTATTTGTATGCTTTATAACCATGATAACAGATTAAGAGTCTGTAACAAGGTCGGTCATTGGCGGCTTGCTAATCGGTTCTGGTATTATACAAAGAGCAGCACCAACCACAGCACATGTTTGATAATGGGCAACCAAAATCTCCATAATAGTATAGTTTAGGCGCCGACGCAAGCTTTCATGCGGGAAAATGAACACATTCTCGCTAGTCGTACCCTTTTTCGAGATATTGATACGGCGCTAAAGGCTACGGCTTTTCCAGACACAGCGAAGAACCCTATAAACAGAGGTAAGTTATCATCTTGTTACAAGGAATTCAAAGTAATTTTATCATCAATAGATCCACATAGAGGAATACGACATCTATCGTGAGCCAATCTGCATTCTGTTGCCTGCAAAAGCCGACGATCAGGTAAAAATCCTAAAAGCAGCGTAACTAGATATCTGCGTTAATTTCATGATACATTTAAAACGCATTGGAAACGCCAAATTGCAGACATAAAATATATAATATTACTAAATCACCCAAGCAGATGGTAACGTAGGTATGTGGAAAAGAACTGCAATAACAATAACAAACTATGTGCCCAAAGAGTTGTCTTTGGCATGTCGCTTTTTTGAAATATCACCAAAAATATCAAATTTTGGGAAAACGCCCCAAAATTTAAAACAAACACGAGCCTTCCAAAATAAATATATATTAGCACTCGGCGGCCCAATGACTATTGACTACCTGCCACTGTGATTTGGGGTAACTCGTTGCTTCCCATCTCCAGATACCTGTACTTCAAGTTCGCCCATACCCCATACCTTAAGCTATCAAAATAAAGAAACTTAAAGAAGACATGCAATTGTCAAAATGCCAAACGTCACACACATAAATCAATTAATTATTGTATCACGCTCCTCGACGTAAAAGGCTGATATAGTCCACCGTCTTGAGTCCACCGCCAGTGTCTTCCACTGCGGTTGAAATTTCTGTTGCGTCTTCCCCCATAGAGGATGTCCATAACGTGAAAGCCCCCAACAAAGCTCATTTGAGTGCAGAAGGTTGCAGAAGACAACTGAATGTCGATGCGGAGAACGGAAAACGTGACGTCTCTCGCAACAGCAAAAACGTCGGGCTATACACTAGCTTTGAAAGTTTATAGTCTGGCGTATTGCGGGCTTTTTGACGTTACAGAAGCAGCAGCTAATTTTCCGTAACGTCTTCCGAACGGTTGCAACTACCAATACGTCAATAAGACAATCAAAGCCCCAAACAAAGATGATCATGAGCGAAAACAACCGAAGGTCGCAGCGTACAATGGAAAATCGCGGCCCACAGCCAAAAAACGTGACGTCTGCCACAACGAAAAAACGTCCGCAAACGTCGGACTATATTTTAGGTTTAAAGAAAAAAAAATCAAAAACAACATGAGAACCGAAAAGCCACCGCTGAGTTTGTGGCAACGGTAAGCACGCAAAAACGTCGGACAATAAACTATGGGAGTAGGCTTTTCTACCGGCCGAAATTTCAAAATGATTTTCTAGGAGAATTTTATTGCTGAAGGAATCGGATAGCAACGTTTGCACAGTATTTTTGTGGGATCTGAGAGCACATCAGACATATCGAACATATTGCATTCTGAACACGGGGAATGTCCTTCTGATATCAAATAATTTAGATTTTTTGAAATTCGCAATATAACACAAATTGTATGGCAAATTATTTAAACTTGACATTTTTTTAAATAATTTTGATACTGTGAAAAACAGTCCTCGAAGTAAATCTTATAAATCCAAATATACTTTTAAAAGTATATTTGGATACAGCTACATACACTTAAAAGTATTTGTAGCTGGGATGAAAAGCCGACCATCAATTGAAAATTGTTATCTTTCATATTGAACATGATGAAGATATCGATATATAGGATGAACTTGACAGGTTTATATGCTCCCTCAACAGCGCCCACCCAACCATCAAATTTACCTCTGAGCGCTCCAAAGATCACAACAACTTTCTTGATGTGTCTGTCTCCAAACACCCTGATGGCACTCTTCACTCTGACCTGTACTGCAAACCCACAGATATGCATCAACATCTGCTCCCTTCCAGATGCCACCCACCACACATCTGTAAGAACATCCCTTACAGCCAAGCTTTGCGCCTCAGGCGTATCTGTTCTTCCGATGTTGTCTTCCAACATCGGTCATCTGAGCTTGTTGATCACCTTGAAAATCGGAATTACAAGAAGAAAGGTATCTCCACTCAGATAGCCAAGGCTGCTGCCATCCCTAGTGAACAAACTTTGAACTATAAGGATAAGGAGGAGAATAACCGAGTTCCTCTGGTCACTACATTTCACCCTCAACTTCCCAAACTGGGCAATATTGTCAAAAACACATGTCCACCCTGTACCTCTCACCCAAGCTCCAGGATGCAGTACCTGATCCCCCGGTGATTGCTTATCGTCGTCCCAGGAACTTGAGAGACCTCCTCGTTTCGGCCCGTCTCAAACCCGTGCTCTCCGATGCACCCTCACAAGCAGAATGTAGCCCCTGCAACAAACCTTGCAAAGCCTGTGCTTTTGTTACCCACACCTCTTCCTTCCCCAGTAATATCACCCACCGGACCTTCAAAATCCTCCAAGACATCAACTGCAAATCAACCCACCTCATCTACCTCATCTGTTGTACCCGCTGTACCCAGTATGTGAGTAAAACCAAAAATGCCCTCAAAACAAGACTTTTTGGTCACTTGTCTGATATCAGAACTAAAAAAGACAAAGCTGTTGCAAATCATTTCAACTCTCCAAATCACAGCATCAACAATCTTTCCATCACAGGCATATATGCCTCCCACAAACTCTCCGACCCTCCCTCTCGCCTCACCGAAGAAAGTTTTTGGATTCAGCAGCTCCGCTCGGCTGTCTACACCTCTTGGACTAAATATTGCGGAATAACTTTCTTTGCTCCCTCCTCATCTTTCTTTTGCTTGATCAATATTTATTGATTTACTTTTCTCTCATCAATAGTAAAATTTTAGTATAATCCAAAAACGGCTTGATCTATTCTATTGTTTTAAAGTCTGGAACATAAAACTAATTATTTATGCATCTACTTTTTATCATCTTCGTTGCAAAATGCAGCCATTTATGAAATTTTCGGCCAAAAAAGTTTTCCCCTTAAGTAAGTAATTTAATCAAAAAGAAGCATAATTTAATTCAATTAGATTTAAGCTTTTCCTGATTTATGTGTCACACTATAAATTAAAAAACAGTTTTTATGGCTCAGTGAATAAATTAAAATGAATGATGCAGCTTGTTAATGTCTTTCAATAATGAATAAGCCTTCCTTCATGTGAGATGACTTCTAGAATCGTTCTTCTCTGTTGTTGGTCAAGCTGGTTCCCCGCATGCTGCAGGATTTGTTACAAAGTCCTTTACGGTGGTGTTGTCCCTCACTTTTCCGCTTATAACAAGTTGAGTCTTGATATAATAACGGCTACCCATATAAATGTTTTTGAACCATTCAAGGAATGACCAATAAAACAAGTGAATAGGAATCTAGCATAAAGATCTAACCAGGAATCTGTTGATCCTTTGGTTAAATTAATCAATGAAGACCAGATTTATCATTGAAGTTACAGTTGTGTCCTAATAAATTTAATTAGAATGAAAAACTTGTTTAATTTAAGCATTTTAATGCATACAAAAAGCCAATTAAGTGCAACTTTTGTTGATGAATAAAATTTCATAAATGTCTATATGATTACTCACTGAAACATAAAACATGTTTGAAATGTGTCAACATTAATTCATGAACATCTGAACTTAAGTTGTTTTAATAAAAATATAGAACATCCCTTTTTGATTAATTTTCTTCAAGTGAAAAAGTCATGCATAAAAGGCCTATGTAGAAAAGTGCAACTTTTTTTGGCCGAAAATTTTATAAATGGCTGTATTTCTCAGTGAAGATGGTAACAGATAATAACAAAACCCCGTTCACTTGATGCATAACTAATCAGCCTATGTTCCAAACTTCAAACAAGAGAATTTATCAAGCCGTTTTTGGATTATACCAAAACATCTTGGGGGGGGCTTATTTTTTTGGAACCGTTTAGTAGTGTAAGATTCAATAGTTCAATCATTGCTATTTTTGCTGTTGTAGACTGTATAGTGATAACACACTGAAGATGATTTTTTAAATCGAAAGCTTTGTGCATAACTTTACACTGGCCTGTTAAACTTCGTTGGAACTCTTTTGTTTAAACACTATTGTTAATGCAGCTGAGTACTCTCAAATTGCGAACCAGAGTGAAATAGTGAAATAAAATCCATAAAATAGTGCAGTTTGAGTTTACAAATCTAGATTAAACATAACAAAGTACATACATATCAAAAAAGTTCGATTTTGCGAAAACAAAAACCGTCTAGACTACACAGCCGCGTTAAGGCTACATGCTCGAGTGCAGTTTGAGTTTACAAATCTAGATTAAACATAACAAAGTACATACATATCAAAAAAGTTCGATTTTGCGAAAAAAAAACCCGTCTAGACTACGTTAAGGCTACATGCTCTTTTTGGTTGAAATTTGGCAGGAAATAATCCCGCACAAATATTAAAATAATCTTTTCCCACAACTAAACATCATAGTCAGGAAATTAATGATGCATCTGGTAGCTTAGATCATAACTTCCATATACTTTAGTTGCAATTATCCCAGAAAATTCTTGATTTGTTTTTTTTTTTTTTTTTTTTTATGTGGTTCATGATCAAAATATTTCATTTGTTGTATTTTGAAATTCGAGGCCATAACTCTTCTCAAATTAGGCCCAAATCATAATTTATTATATACACATGTAGCAAACATAATAATTGGACGTTGTTTGCGGAGCCTAAATTTGATTTCATTTTATTTCACAATATTTCTAGTGTGAGAATTTTGACCTGTCAATCCCTTTTCGGATTTCGCATCCGAATTCATTCAAATGTGATATTTTTAATTAATAATGAGTACGCTTACCTTTCTGCAACACTTCCCGGTACCATTGCGCATCTGGTGACAGCCAATATTTTGGCTGAAAACAGTCCCTTCCTATCATTTTTGAACAAAATATGCCTCGAAATTACGTACATGACACGTATATATTGGCACAGCGAGAGAAAATGAAGAGAGCCATTTACGGTGGGGTAGGCTATTGGAAGCTATTATGGTACCAGGCATGTCAGATGCATACATAAGGGCGGTATATTCAAATGCTATTGTCTGGATCATTGAGTATCGATCGCGCAAGTAGGCTTATACACGTAGAGGTGTGTTGTCGCTCCCCTGGTTTTGACATATAATACAAGGACGTCTTGAATGACCCAGCGTTTTTATTATATTTATTAGAAAATTAATCGTCGTTTATTACGAGTCCTAAGAGTCATACCGGTTCAATTCATCAAAATTAATTTGTATTAAATGAAAAACAAACAGACAAGTAGAGTCCAATGTCTTACTATGACTGTATTACTACCAAAATCTGCTTTTCAATACACTAGAAACGTGTTGATATGTATATCTTTGAAAATCGTCAGACATTAACCACAGGTACCGCCGTGGCACAGTGGCATCGTTCACTGTTCAGCATAGTGTATCGGCAGTGGTTCGAACCCTGGTGTAAATTTTAGTATTTTTTATTCTTTTACTAATACGCTGTGCCGTTTTTCAAACACGCCCCTGAATGAAATTCATGGGCAAGTACCCTTAACAAAGCCGACATGGAGTCTTTTATCAGAAATAAATCACAAATACAGGCTGTATCAAAATAATTGTTCTTTATTAGTTTCAGCCAATTTTGGCGCTCTTTGCGCGAATTTATTAAACATTTACACCATATTCCACCATTTTATCTAAGTTTTTTCTTTTGCCAAAAGGTGTTGGATTTTTCAGTAAAGGCTCATACGTTCCGGTGGTTGAATAAACAAATGTAGTTTTGAAACTTTCAGCGGAAACTAATGCAGGAAAATTTTCATTTACCTTGCAAATATTTTCGGTAACGATCTGTTACCATCCTCAGGCAGTTCTGACTGGCTGGTTGCCTTCTTCACAACTGGATGGTTAGTTGTTTCTAGATTACTTTCGTAACCTCAACTTAAGCATCACCCAAATCTACGCCACTGCTCAGTTTGTGGTGTTTTTTCTTCCACACGCTGCATAAGGTCCACTGCAAATGACCTGACTCTAAATATACTTCATAAATTGTTGAAAACTTGGTCATTTTCAAGTGGATCAAATGGTGCGTTTAGCAGAGGCATGCATTTCAACAATACCAAGACAGAACATATGGAGATCTTTCATTTTGATACAGCATGTACGCAATTTTATTGACTTTATTCAGCTGGTATAATAAAACATGTTGCTAACAAAATCAACTCATATTATTGGAACAGATCTTTGTAATCAACAAGAAGGCTGCTAGATAAGTAACACTCCTAAACAGTGTATTTTAAATGATTTTATGTGTTCATGTTCTTGTTTATTGTTAAATCACGCTCTAGTTTTCGTCAAAAATTCAGATATTGTCAACTTAATCAAACAGTGTGCTTTGTTGTGCATTCTGAAGTGAATTTGGGTAAAGGTGTTTGCAGCATGTTTTTAAAAATGTTATATAAACCGACATTTAAATATTTTCTGTAGACCGTTTTGTATTTGCTGAGGAGCATCATTCGTGACCTTTAGGATTTATGGTAGTAATTGTTGGTTTTATTTAGCTATTCAAGACCCAGGATTAATAATGGTGACATTTTTTTTTTAACGTGCTATAAAAACGGATAATTTCATCATCGCATGTCTACAATCATGGTGATTGTGTTACCACCTGGATTCAAAATGCTTTGAATAATAATACAATGTCGCTTATGCAGCGCAATTCCGATGAATATGACAATTGGGCTTACAAACACAACAAAGAATATGATGCATCAGCAACAAAACTATGTTTCAAGAATTGTACTTTTTGAAAGTGCAATGGATCTGTTTGTGTTTTGCATAATTTCATTGTTTGGAATTTCAAAATAACTAACGTTTCCTATAAACATATCACACCTAACTCAATGATACGCGTAAAAGGGTTCTACCTCCAAGTAAGCAGTCACGAAAATAGTACAGAGCCAAACAAAAGCAAAACAATACATATTTTAGCTACACACATATTTTCCTGTGGCACTGTTCCAGTTGTGCCAAACATGGTCTCAACATTATATATACTAATATTCCTAATCATAGTAATATAGTTAGTACATATTTTCCTGTGGCACTGTTCCAGTTGTGCCGAACATGGTTTCAACATGTTATAGACTAATATTCCTAATCATAGTAATATAGTTAGTACATATTTTCCTGTGGCACTGTTCCAGTTGTGCCAAACATGGTTTCAACATTATATATACTAATATTCCTAATCATAGTATTAAAGTTAATACATATTTTCCTGTGGCACTGTTCCAGTTTGTGCCAAACATGGTTTCAACATTATATATACTAATATTCCTAATCATAGTATTAAAGTTAATACATATTTTCCTGTGGCACTGTTCCAGTTGTGCCGAACATGGTTTCAACATGTTATATACTAATATTCCTAATCATAGTAATATAGTTAGTACATATTTTCCTGTGGCACTGTTCCAGTTGTGTCGAACATGGTTTCAACATGTTATATACTATATTCCTAATCCTAGTAATATAGTTAGTACATATTTTCCTGTGGCACTGTTTCAGTTGTGCCAAACATGGTTTCAACATTATATATACTAATATTCCTAATCATAGTATTATAGTTAATACATATTTTCCTGTGGCACTGTTCAGTTGTGCCGAACATGGTTTCAACATGTTATAGACTAATATTCTAATCATAGTAATATAGTTAGTACATATTTTCCTGTGGCACTGTTCCAGTTGTGCCAAACATGGTTTCAACATTATATATACTAATATTCCTAATCATAGTAATATAGTTAGTACATATTTTCCTGTGGCACTGTTACAGTTGTGCCAAACATGGTTTCAACATTATATATACTAATATTCCTAATCATAGTATTAAAGTTAATACATATTTTCCTGTGGCACTGTTCCAGTTGTGCCAAACATGGTTTCAACATTATATATACTAATATTCCTAATCATAGTATTATAGTTAATACATATTTTCCTGTGGCACTGTTCCAGTTGTGCCGAACATGGTTTCAACATTATATATACTAATATTCCTAATCATAGTATTATAGTTAATACATATTTTCCTGTGGCACTGTTCCAGTTGTGCCGAACATGGTTTCAACATGTTATAGACTAATATTCCTAATCATAGTAATATAGTTAGTACATATTTTCCTGTGGCACTGTTCCAGTTGTGCCAAACATGGTTTCAACATTATATATACTAATATTCCTAATCATAGTATTATTGTTAATACATATTTTCCTGTGGCACTGTTCCAGTTGTGCCAAACATGGTTTCATCATTATATATACTAATATTCCTAATCATAGTATTATAGTTAATACATATTTTCCTGTGGCACTGTTCCAGTTGTGCCAAACATGGTTTCAACATTATATATACTAATATTCCTAATCATAGTAATATAGTTAGTACATATTTTCCTGTGGCACTGTTCCAGTTGTGCCGAACATGGTTTCAACATGTTATATACTAATATTCCTAATCATAGTAATATAGTTAGTACATATTTTCCTGTGGCACTGTTCAGTTGTGCCAAACATGGTTTCAACATTATATATACTAATATTCCTAATCATAGTATTATAGTTAATACATATTTTCCTGTGGCACTGTTCAGTTGTGCCGAACATGGTTTCAACATGTTATAGACTAATATTCCTAATCCATAGTAATATAGTTAGTACATATTTTCCTGTGGCACTGTTCCAGTTGTGCCGAACATGGTTTCAACATGTTATATACTAATATTCCTAATCATAGTAATATAGTTAGTACATATTTTCCTGTGGCACTATTTCAGTTGTGCCAAACATGGTTTCAACATTATATATACTAATATTCCTAATCATAGTATTATAGTTAATACATATTTTCCTGTGGCACTGTTCCAGTTGTGCCGAACATGGTTTCAACATGTTATAGACTAATATTCCTAATCATAGTAATATAGTTAGTACATATTTTCCTGTGGCACTGTTCCAGTTGTGCCAAACATGGTTTCAACATTATATATACTAATATTCCTAATCATAGTATTATTGTTAATACATATTTTCCTGTGTCTCTTTTCGAGTTGTGCCAAACATGGTTTCATCATTATATATACTAATATTCCTAAAAATAGTATTATAGTTAATACATATTTTCCTGTGGCACTGTTCCAGTTGTGCCAAACATGGTTTCAACATTATATATACTAATATTCCTAATCATAGTATTAAAGTTAATACATATTTTCCTGTGGCACTGTTCCAGTTATTGCCGAACATGGTTTCAACATATTTATATACTAATATTCCTAATCATAGTAATATAGTTAGTACATATTTTCCTGTGGCACTGTTCCAGTTGTGCCGAACATGGTTTCAACATGTTATATAATAATATTCCGAATCATAGTAATATAGTTAGTACATATTTTCCATGTGGCACTGTTCCAGTTGTGAATTGTGCCACAGGTTTCAACATTATATATACTAATATTCCTAATCATTAGTATTATAGTTAATACATATTTTCCTGTGGCACTGTTCCAGTTGTGCCGAACATGGTTTCAACATGTTATATACTAATATTCCTAATCATAGTAATATAGTTAGTACATATTTTCCTGTGGCACTGTTCAGTTGTGCCAAACATGGTTTCAACATTATATATACTAATATTCCTAATCATAGTATTATAGTTAATACATATTTTCCTGTGGCACTGTTCCAGTTGTGCCAAACATGGTTTCAACATTATATATACTAATATTCCTAATCATAGTATTATAGTTAATACATATTTTCCTGTGGCACTGTTCCAGTTATTGCCAAACATGGTTTTAACATTATATATACTAATATTCCTAATCATAGTATTATAGTTAATACATATTTTCCTGTGGCACTGTTCAGTTGTGCCAAACACGGTTTCAACATTATATATACTAATATTCCTAATCATAGTATTATAGTTAATACATATTGTCCTGTGGCACTGTTCCAGTTGTGCCAAACATGGTTTCAACATTATATATACTAATATTCCTAATCATAGTATTATAGTTAATACATATTTTCCTGTGGCATTGTTCCAGTTGTGCCAAACTGGTTTCAACATTACATATACTAATATTCCTAATCAGGAAAATATGTATTAACTATAATACTATGATTAGGAATATTAGTATATAAAGGCTAGTATATATAATGTTGAAACCATGTTTGGCACAACTGGAACAGTGCCACAGGAAAATATAAATACTAAGGAATATATGATTGAATAATACTATGATTAGGATGAATATTAGTATATATAATGTTGTTGAAACAATGTTCGGCAATAATAACTATAATACTATGATTGGAATATTAGAAAACCATGTTGCCACAGGAAAAAATATGTATTAACAATAATACTATGATTAGGAATATTAGTATATATAATGTTGAAACCATGTTCGGCACAACTGGAACAGTGCCACAGGAAAATATGTATTAACTATAATACTATGATTAGGAATATTAGTACATATAATGTTGAAACCATGTTTGGCACAACTGGAACAGTGCCACAGGAAAATATGTATTAACTATAATACTATGATTAGGAATATTAGTATATATAATGTTGAAACCATGTTTGGCACAACTGGAACAGTGCCACAGGAAAATATGTATTAACTATAATACTATGATTAGGAATATTAGTACATATAATGTTGAAACCATGTTCGGCACAACTGGAACAGTGGCACAGGAAAATATGTATTAACAATAATACTATGATTAGGAATATTAGTATATATAATGTTGAAACCATGTTCGGCACAACTGGAACAGTGCCACAGGAAAATATGTATTAACTATAATACTATGATTAGGAATATTAGTACATATAATGTTGAAACCATGTTTGGCACAACTGGAACAGTGCCACAGGAAAATATGTATTAACTATAATACTATGATTAGGAATATTAGTATATATAATGTTAAAACCATGTTTGGCACAACTGGAACAGTGCCACAGGAAAATATGTATTAACAATAATACTATGATTAGGAATATTAGTATATAACATGTTAAAACCATGTTTGGCACAACTGGAACAGTGCCACAGGAAAATATGTATTAACAATAATACTATGATTAGGAATATTAGTATATATAATGTTGAAACCATGTTTGGCACAACTGGAACAATGCCACAGGAAAATATGTATTAACTATAATACTATGATTAGGAATATTAGTATATATAATGTTGAAACCATGTTTGGCACAACTGGAACAGTGCCACAGGAAAATATGAACTAACTATATTACTATGATTAGGAATATAAGTATGTAACATGTTGAAACCATGTTCGGCACAACTGGAACAGTGCCACAGGAAAATATGTATTAACAATAATACTATGATTAGGAATATTAGTATATATAATGTTGAAACCATGTTTGGCACAACTGGAACAGTGCCACAGGAAAATATGTATTAACTATAATACTATGATTAGGAATATTAGTATATAACATGTTGAAACCATGTTTGGCACAACTGGAACAGTGCCACAGGAAAATAAGTATTAACTATAATATTATGATTAGGAATATTAGTATATATATATAATGTTGAAACCATGTTTGGCACAACTGGAACAGTGCCACAGGAAAATATGTATTAACTATAATACTATGATTAGGAATATTAGTAAATAGTATGTTGAAACCATGTTTGGCACAACTGGAACAGTGCCACAGGAAAATATGTATTAACTATAATACTATGATTAGGAATATTAGTATATATAATGTTAAAACCATGTTTGGCACAACTGGAACAGTGCCACAGGAAAATATGTATTAACAATAATACTATGATTAGGAATATTAGTATATATAATGTTGAAACCGTGTTTGGCACAACTGGAACAGTGCCACAGGAAAATATGTATTAACTATAATACTATGATTAGGAATATTAGTATATAACATGTTAAAACCATGTTTGGCACAACTGGAACAGTGCCACAGGAAAGTATGTATTAACAATAATACTATGATTAGGAATATTAGTATATGTAATGTTGAAACCATGTTTGGCACAACTGGAACAATGCCACAGGAAAATATGTATTAACTATAATACTATGATTAGGAATATTAGTATATATAATGTTGAAACCATGTTTGGCACAACTGGAACAGTGCCACAGGACAATATGTATTAACTATAATACTATGATTAGGAATATTAGTATATATAATGTTGAAACCGTGTTTGGCACAACTGGAACAGTGCCACAGGAAAATATGTATTAACTATAATACTATGATTAGGAATATTAGTATATATAATGTTAAAACCATGTTTGGCACAACTGGAACAGTGCCACAGGAAAATATGTATTAACAATAATACTATGATTAGGAATATTAGTATATATAATGTTGAAACCATGTTTGGCACAACTGGAACAGTGCCACAGGAAAATATGTATTAACTATAATACTATGATTAGGAATATTAGTATATATAATGTTAAAACCATGTTTGGCACAACTGGAACAGTGCCACAGGAAAATATGTATTAACAATAATACTATGATTAGGAATATTAGTATGTATAATGTTGAAACCATGTTTGGCACAACTGGAACAGTGCCACAGGAAAATATGAACTAACTATATTACTATGATTAGGAATATAAGTATGTAACATGTTGAAACCATGTTCGGCACAACTGGAACAGTGCCACAGGAAAATATGTATTAACTATAATACTATGATTAGGAATATTAGTATGTATAATGTTGAAACCATGTTTGGCACAACTGGAACAGTGCCACAGGAAAATATGTATTAACTATAATACTATGATTAGGAATATTAGTATATATAATGTTAAAACCATGTTTGGCACAACTGGAACAGTGCCACAGGAAAATATGTATTAACAATAATACTATGATTAGGAATATTAGTATATAACATGTTAAAACCATGTTTGGCACAACTGGAACAGTGCCACAGGAAAATATGTATTAACAATAATACTATGATTAGGAATATTAGTATATATAATGTTGAAACCATGTTTGGCACAACTGGAACAATGCCACAGGAAAATATGTATTAACTATAATACTATGATTAGGAATATTAGTATATATAATGTTGAAACCATGTTTGGCACAACTGGAACAGTGCCACAGGAAAATATGAACTAACTATATTACTATGATTAGGAATATAAGTATGTAACATGTTGAAACCATGTTCGGCACAACTGGAACAGTGCCACAGGAAAATATGTATTAACAATAATACTATGATTAGGAATATTAGTATATATAATGTTGAAACCATGTTTGGCACAACTGGAACAGTGCCACAGGAAAATATGTATTAACTATAATACTATGATTAGGAATATTAGTATATAACATGTTGAAACCATGTTTGGCACAACTGGAACAGTGCCACAGGAAAATAAGTATTAACTATAATATTATGATTAGGAATATTAGTATATATATATAATGTTGAAACCATGTTTGGCACAACTGGAACAGTGCCACAGGAAAATATGTATTAACTATAATACTATGATTAGGAATATTAGTATGTATAATGTTGAAACCATGTTTGGCACAACTGGAACAGTGCCACAGGAAAATATGTATTAACTATAATACTATGATTAGGAATATTAGTATATATAATGTTAAAACCATGTTTGGCACAACTGGAACAGTGCCACAGGAAAATATGTATTAACAATAATACTATGATTAGGAATATTAGTATATATAATGTTGAAACCGTGTTTGGCACAACTGGAACAGTGCCACAGGAAAATATGTATTAACTATAATACTATGATTAGGAATATTAGTATATAACATGTTAAAACCATGTTTGGCACAACTGGAACAGTGCCACAGGAAAGTATGTATTAACAATAATACTATGATTAGGAATATTAGTATATGTAATGTTGAAACCATGTTTGGCACAACTGGAACAATGCCACAGGAAAATATGTATTAACTATAATACTATGATTAGGAATATTAGTATATATAATGTTGAAACCATGTTTGGCACAACTGGAACAGTGCCACAGGACAATATGTATTAACTATAATACTATGATTAGGAATATTAGTATATATAATGTTGAAACCGTGTTTGGCACAACTGGAACAGTGCCACAGGAAAATATGTATTAACTATAATACTATGATTAGGAATATTAGTATATATAATGTTAAAACCATGTTTGGCACAACTGGAACAGTGCCACAGGAAAATATGTATTAACAATAATACTATGATTAGGAATATTAGTATATATAATGTTGAAACCATGTTTGGCACAACTGGAACAGTGCCACAGGAAAATATGTATTAACTATAATACTATGATTAGGAATATTAGTATATATAATGTTAAAACCATGTTTGGCACAACTGGAACAGTGCCACAGGAAAATATGTATTAACAATAATACTATGATTAGGAATATTAGTATATAACATGTTGAAACCATGTTTGGCACAACTGGAACAGTGCCACAGGAAAATATGTATTAACAATACTACTATGATTAGGAATATTAGTATATAACATGTTGAAACCATGTTTGGCACAACTGGAACAGTGCCACAGGAAAATATGTATTAACAATAATACTATGATTAGGAATATTAGTATATATAATGTTGAAACCATGTTCGGCACAATTGGAACAATGCCACAGGAATAAATGTATTAACTGTAATAGTATTATTAGGAATAGCTGTATTGGAATGTTAACCCCATATATTGGGAATACTATATATGTTTTGTTGTAGAGAGGAATTATACTATTCCATGATTTACTGTCATACATGTAAGGAAATATATTAAGTTTATATACAATTTCGTGATTGCTTACATGGAGGTAAGACCCGTAAAAGTTGCCAAAATATCTGAAAAACTTATGATATTATATAACTATTATCAGGTCCGCAAAATATGTATAAATATTAGGATATTTTTGTGAGACAGACAAACTACTATCAGAACGCGGAAGAGAAACTTGCAGCCATCCAGCATCCATCAGGCATATTGTTGTTAACTTTACCAAACGTCATAATAGTATCCCGCTGAAATAGTTGTATACAAACACGGTAAGTCTCGAACATTTTGCTTCTTTGTATTTGTATGAACCCAAAGCGCAATACATTGGAATTGCATAGATACCATGTTGTTCGCAACCTGCACTTGTTATTAGGTAGATTCAGGATCTACAACTTTCCTGGTGCGTTACCTGTCATTAAACTAGCTAGACACCAGTTAATTTTGAACTTGAACGGGTATCTAATTAATGTGAAATTCGCGAAAAAAGAGAGGTTCGGCAAAACTGTCTTCTAATGCGCACAATGTACATATTATAGGCCAAATAAACCTATAAAAGCAACACTTAGGCATCTTGAACTATTGTTCTATAATTGCCATATCTCTCTAGTTGGTGCATTACCTATAGATGGCGGATATCTTCAAAATACGCCTAACCTTAGACGTCTAAGATGCAATCTTAAACGTCTAAGATGCATTCTTATACGTATAAGATGCAATCTTAGACCCCTAAGATGCAATCTTAGACGTCTAAGAATTTCGCGGTAGACTTAAAATCAACTAATGACAGGACTAGAAATCCCAAACAACCAATCATCTTAGGCGTATTCAATTATTGACCAATGAAATCTTAGACGCCAAAGATTTTACACGTCTAAGATTTTTCTTAGACGTCCAAGATTGACCATTTGATCGTGACTAGTGATGGACGGTATCGCAATGTCGATCACACGACGGACGCTATAGAGACTGATGCTCTCACTGGCGCCTGTTGTTGTTGGTCAGACCATGATGTTGCAGGCTGTGTTGGCATGGTTGGAAGTCGTGTTATTTGGTCAAACTGATACAAAAGGGCGGCGATTAGCCATAATTCTGCCGGATTATAATGGCACTTCCCTGATAATAGTGAATAAAATATTCGAAACTTAGGCCTATATATAAACTGAACTGAACTGATTATCCCGCCGTACTTTATGATCGATCACTGCGCATACGAGCTGCTAGTGCTTTGTGAGCTTGGCGAGCTATCACCATGATCACATTGGTGATACCGTCCATCACTAAAATATCAATCTTAGACGTGTAAGAAATCTTAGGCGTGTAAAATCTTAGGCGTCTAAGATTTCATTGGTCAATAATTGAATACGCTTAAGATGATTGGCTGTGTGGGATTTCTGGTCCTGTGATTCGTTGATTTAAGTCTACCGCAAAATTCTTAGACGCCTAAGATTGCATCTTAAACGCTTTAAAGAATGTATCTTAGACGTCTAAGATTGCATCATAAGACACAGTACGTACACGGCGTGAGGGACGGTGATATACACAACAAAGGGTCGTACCACAACATGACCGAAGGAGTGGTACGTATTGGCGACATGTGCGCTGGAAGTAAATTCCAATTTTCTTTGCTTTGCCGTAGTTGTTCGGCTCAAAAATAAAAGGGGATATATCTGACAGTAAAAGCTTTTTTGTAAACCATTATGACCATTTCAGAAGTATCCATCTTTTAGGCGTTTCCACTTCATTCAAAAACTGCATTTAGAATATTGATCATTTTAAAACTGAATAAATTCATTTATTTGTATATTATTGTGTAAAATCTGTACATTTGAACGAAATGACCCAAACACTTTTAGATGTTTTTTGGCACTTTTTGAAACGTATATAGTTTCCGTTGAGTGTTTTTCATTTATTCCAAAACTTAAATTAAAAAACAAAGTATGTCCTATGTACACTAAATTGCCTATTTTCTAAAAGATGTCTGAATAATAATGTCTACAATAATGTTTCCCCATACAAATTGATGGGGAAACATTTCCGAAGGGTTGCCAGCTTCTAACAAAAAATGCCGACAACATGTACAATTTGATCCAATGGCCATCCATCTATGAGAATTTTAACTCGATTGTTTAAATATTCGATGTATATTGTCATGGTCAAACGTGGGTTTCTTGCTGGACGTATTGCAGAGTTGATAATTTACATATCAAGAGTAAAATATCCATCTTCTAGGGATATTTTTCCAATCTGGCATAGACTGAGAAAAAAAGACATTTTATTGTTAGCCCATGTTGGTAATTGCGTGGTTCACAATGATAGAGCCCACAATTAGTAATTATGCGTGATTACCGAACCAAACTGCTTTTCTGTAAGATGCAACTCTTCTCAATAATGTACTTATATGATTTAAGAGCATTCATAATCAATCTTCTTATCAAGCATATTTGTATTTTGTTTCTTTCAGGTTTTTTATTACAAACACACACAAAATGAAGACAGTTTTCTTTGTGTTTGTCCTGGTCACATTTGTGGTGGCATTTGCAAGCGCTGAAGGAGAACCAGATGATGAACTCTTGGAAAGAGGCAGGCCAAGGCCAACCAGAACCAGAGTACAAGTATGATCTGATATCTTTGTTTTGTAGTAGCTATTGATTACTGTAGCAGAATAAGTGGTGTGTAGCATAGCTGCTTCATGTCAATAATTTGTCCATTTACAAAAGTTTTAAAATTTTAAACTCATTATTATTCAAAGCAGTGTTAATCTAATTTAGTTTTGTATAAAATATATAATGCACGAATATTAGATGTTTAAATGAATATGGCATGTCGTTATATGCTAATTCAACTTAAATGCTAATTAATATTTAGTGCCCAATACGGTATTTACAACCTGTCGTACTCATAACTATCGCATCTAACATCACGTTAATGATATTATAATTCGTTTGGCATAAGCCCAGCAAAATTTTAATAGAAATTTCCATAGGATTGGTATTAATCTATGAAATCTGTAATAACCTTATCACATAAACCTGTACTATTTTTTCAAATTCGTAATGACGAATTCGCTAATACAGAGGGATAATTAGCGAATAATATAGAGGGATTTAAAAGTTTAATTCACAGTAGAAACTGATTTCAAACTCAATCTACTTATAATAAGATATAAATATTAAAATACTCCTCATAAATCCATCCCAGAATTTCCCCTGCTTTATAAAGTGATGACCCTTCTGCATTTATTCTTAGAAGTATGTTTTAGCCTACGTTTAATGCTTTTGTATATAGCTTTGTATTAGCTTCTTTTATTTTATGTTTTATAAGCCAGCATTTAATGCTTTTGCTTTGTTAATGCTACTAATATATACTACTTAAGATATATTTAAACACACTTTGTGTGTGAAATATAGCATATAGTATAACGTATACGATACGATCAAATTAGTGCATGACACAAAGGAGTAGAGATAAATTCAAAAGGAAGTCGAAAGTTGTATATACTTTTAGAACACAACATTAGTTCAAGAATGAACAACTCCGCTGTTGGGTAAATCATTTATGCATGTGTTATTTCAATGGAATGTTTTTAATGTCCAACAAATGCGTTGTTCATAATTGAACCAACATTGGGTAGAAATTACGCAGTGTTTACAAGTGAACATCTTATTTATGTTATAGCCAGTCACCCGTCTTTCGCGGTCACCGTCTTTCGCGGTCACTGTCTTTTGCGGTACTGATATTTTATATAATTTTTTTTAAAATGTTCTATTTAATGTGATTAGTGAGGTGAGAGGATATAATAATAATAATAATAAAATACATTTATAAAGCGCTATAAACGCAGTTTCAAAGCGCTGTACATTAAAATAACAAAATAAGTTTTACAAATATCAAGATACATGAATACATATTAAAAACAATTTATAAAACACTATGACCAGCACAGAAATCTTATTTAAAAATACCCTTTAAAAAACAACAACAATGTAACCTTAAACAAAATTCATTTAGAATTACAATTGAGAAGGTCAGATGCAATTTCAATGTTTGAGTTAATTTTGTTACCTTGGGGTGCACCCCATTTTCAAAGTTGTGGTGCAATTTCACCTCATGCAGCGCAATTGGAAGTGCAGTCTCAGAACAATCAAAATAAATTTACAAATTTGTAGGACACTTACGTTCCACATGGGCCTAAATATTTTGCACAGACACACATTACCTGTCAGCTGCTCCTGTATCAGACAAACCCTCTCCGACTCAGTCCCTTAGTTGAATTAATGTAGGCCTTCAAGACATCCAAATACTTATCCTTACCAGACTTGCACCTGCATTGCTGAAAAGTCACCCAATGTTTTTCGTAACCATGATCTGTTCCTATGGGAAGTGAGTCTCAGGGAAATTGTTCAAAAGTCACCCATTTGATTAATTTGTCTTCAACAAAAAGCTTCACTTACGAATTCAATAAACAAACACTAAAACAGACACTGTTGAACACAGAATACATGCTAATGTTGACAAATTAGTTGACTAAACAATAGATGTTAATTGAGTTTCTACTGTGTCATGTAATAGTTGAGACTAAAGGCATGTTATCTTCACACCGATGGCAGTACAGAAGGCCTATTTCAGGCTATGTCAACATTAGTGTATTGTGTTGGCGTGATAAGTTTTAGCTCGCAGGGAGCTTTGAGTGCTTTTTAAACTAATTAACATTATTTGACACCATTAACGTAAACAATAACAACATTGGATGTTCAATTGGAGTGCAGACAACCTTACTCTACGCAACGCAAAAATCTGTTTTCCAAAATAATGTAAACCGTAGAAGTTTTTAGCCTTACCAATTCGCCAAACTCAGTAATTTATTATAGATGCTTCAGGACCAAAAGACGTAGAATAAACCATTGCCGTAGCTCAAACCTCAATTCAGCTTTACTCTTTACACGTTCCTGGAGCATATAATCATTGCACTATGTACGGAGCAAACATTGTTGATGATATCTCAAATGGGCTGTTCCAGTTGAAATCCACACCCTCCCTTTGGAAGATGTTAGAAATATCTTCCACTGGGAGAAAATGAATTTCAACTGCAAAGAGTACATTAGGCAGCGCCATTTGAATTTCATACACCCTCTGAGAAAGATTGAAATTGAATATTTTATAGGGTGAGTTCCAAATATATTTGGTTAATGTGGTAAATCCATTTGAAATTCATACTCCCTCTATGGAAGATATTTGGGAGCGTGGACGTTAAATGGATTAGCCCAATGGGCTATTACATAGAAGACATGGGAATCCCAAAATAAAAAAAGTTTGATTTACGAGGTCAGATAGGGTATGTGCCGTTAATTTCTGTAATAGCCCATAGAGAGCAGGGTCACGTGACACAAAACTTCGGACGCTCTGAGAGGTTACATATCAATCTTCTGTCACAGTTCCACAACAGAGATTCAAGAGTGAAGCTAAAACGGCAGGCAGAGTTGGGGTATGAGGCTATTATTGAGTTAGTTTCCAATATTCTAATATAGTTTGGTTATCTCTTCATCATGTAGGCCTTATTTTACACGAAATTAGGATTAGGGTAGGATAGGATAGGATAGGAAGCTTTATTTCACCACGGAGGCCCAAATCAACAAAGTTGTTCTTCCTTGGGGCCGTGGGTTAGGGTTATTAGAAGGATAATGGTTAGGTTTGGGTTCGGATTAGCGTATACGAAATCATTTACATGGAGTATCAACTTAGAATTTTTTTTCGTTTTTTTAAGCATATATAAAGATTTTAAAAAACGAGTTTGAAGAAAATTTATCTTCGAGTCCCATTTTTGTGATTTTTCGTCCATAGATGACAATGTTAAAACTATTTTTGTTTTTATCCGTTTGTCAAAATGGAAACTCGGATGGCTTTCAAAATAGAGTATCACGTGCCCACGGATATGATGATTGATATAAAAAAGTTTGAAATTGACAACCAAAATCCGTAATATTTTTCATTTTATACCAAGAGAGATTTTCCAATTCAGAACAAAATATTTGATGTGCATTTTACGAAAAATGCCAATTTTAAGCTGTTGAAATCCACAACGGAAACAAATTTCGTTCCTTCAGGTTGCAAGAGATACGATGTGCATAGAAATGGTCAAAGAGTGTGCTTTTCTAGCACTTTGGAGAAAATCATATTTTCAAATTAATGCAGATATACCGTTTTGTCGGTTGCGTAGGTCTATACATTTTTAAACATTGGATATTGATAAACTAATGATTGATGATCGATAATCGATAATCAATTAGCGATAATTAATTCCCCGCACAAACTCCCCCAATACCCAGAAGGAAATCATCCTTAGCGATTCCCAGGATATCATCCTCAGTGGCGTACCGTGGCCGCCCCTTCCCCGGGGGGCTGAAGAACATCCAATTTTGCCGCCCCTTCCTCAACAGCCCGAAAAGGTTGCCCCAATTTTTTTGCGGTCGTTTGAAAAAGTGAAGAGCCAAAAAGCAACACATTTTTATGTATAGTTAAATTTTTTCATATTTTCCGCCCTTTTTTCTTTACTAATTCTTTTTGCCGCCTCTTCTTCTTCCGCCGCCCCTCTTTTTGCCGCTCCTCTTCTTTCCGCCCCTTCGATTTGGCCGCCTTCTGCTTTGACCCCGGGGGCTGGCGCCCCCAAAGCCCCCCCCCCCAAAAAAATACGCGCATGATCCTTAGCCATTTGAACATGAGAGTCTGTTTCATCATTTGCGTGTTAGGGTTTAGAATTTAACTGAACGTTGATAACTGATTGATCATTGATTATCGGTTATCGACTATCTATAATTATATCTCCTCCCCCACCCACACCAACTCAAACACTACTTAACAATTGCATCTACTAGCGTGGTGGGAAATGGTTCTGCGTTATGAATTTTTTTTGGGGGGATAATATGGGCTATAGAAGACATGGAATCCCCCCAAACAAAAAAGTTTGATTTACGAGGTCAGATGTGTCAAATTTGTCTTCTATAGGGTATGTGCCGTTAATTTCTGTAATAGCCAAATAGGTCATCAAAATAAAGAACATCTTAACCACGAATAGTGACATAAAATAATCCTAGCTTTCCCTCCTTTTATTTTCAATGCAGTGCCTTAATTATGGAGCAACCTGTGAAACTAGCTTCATCGGTTCCCACAACTGCTGTAGAGGATATAATTGTTACGGCCCTGCTGGTAAGAATCATAAATGTTCATTATAACTTGAATGAATATTCATTAGGTGCTTGTACCATAATTCGAAATGCGTGCCTTGTTTATAAAGCTTTTTTTCGGTTTTGTTTTATATTGTAAATAGACTTACAGCCAAACTCAAGTAACCCTAAGTGTGAAAAAAGTTAACCTCATATTTTGGCTCAACAATTTGCACTTACTTGATGTGAAATGGTATAAAGTTATGCTTCCATAACATACAAAAAGTGGCCTTTTAGTTGTGTACCTCTGAAATTCTTGTATTTGTGGGCACAGAATATAATAAGACAATTTCAAGGTACCTAGTCTCGTAACTAGCAATATTTCGCAATACTCCTATGTTGAGCGAATGTTCCTCCCACCGGACATGTATGACCTCGTTGATGTGTTCAAACTTCACAAGAGTATCGTCCACATAACGAAACCAATGCGTTGGTGGCGTGCAGTTATAGGACTGTAGGGCCAGCCGCTTAAAACGTTCCATGTATAAATTTACGACGATCGGTGAAACCGGCGAACCCATCGCACACCTATGTTTCTGCTTGTAATATGTCCCGACGTACACAAAATAGGTGAAATTCAGACAAAGTTCCAAATGGGAGCAAATTTCATCATGAACTTCTCTCAACAAGTATTTTTGTCTCGGTTCTTAGAGGGAAGAATGTTTTGAATCTGGAGATTGTGCTATTAATATCATTAAGACATGGTCGATTGTTCTTCACTTAGTCCTGACGCACAATGCCTATCAGCTTTACGCACATATTTTAACTGCAGCTACAGATGTATATATTTCACGCATATTTTCTCACACTACTACACATCTGTAATAAATGCAGCAAACCAGCAAACACAAAATGTTTTAAAAACATGATAAATGTGTTTTGGGTTTGCATCGTCCTTCATGCTATTTAGAACGGTTCCACTTGTTGATTTTCATTTTTTTTCGTGTATTTGCATCCGGGATTTGCATGTTTTTGCCTTGTTTTCTTATTTCTTGTTCATTTGTCTTATCTTTTATTTTATAGTTCTGATGAAGGGCTAGTGCCGAAAGCTTGCTGGTATTAAAATCTGATTTGCAACATTCGTTGTCCTGGACAAATTCTTTCGTCTATAATATATTAACAAAACAAAAATGTTTTGGAATGTTATTATTATCTAAAATATGTTTAATTAATCAATCCTAGATTTATCAGTGCATCTGATCAAGCTGAACTTTTGGGTTTAAATACTGTTGAGACATGTATTAATATGGCATTACTGGTATTTCATTTAATAGTAGTTATCGTTTGTTCATTAACAATTAGGGGTTCATTCATATATTTTCATGACTAAACGGTTGTTTATGCCCGAGGGGCCGCTTGCGGCCCGAAGGCATAAACCCGGGGCATAAACAACCGTTTAGTCATGAAAATATATGAATGAACCCCGTTCATACATACCTGAACATTTTGTGATTCTTATTTCATCAAAATAATAACAAAAAACTACCAGTAACATTATTAAAAAACACGATTTTCATGCATTTTCCCTACCCGGCGATCTCACATCCGGGATACCGGGCATAAACGCTGTTTATGCCCGGCTCTCGACCAATCACGCGCGCTGTTATATAGCGTGTATGTATGAAAGACGTATTTAGGTTAAATACCACTAATTATGTATTACACGGGTTTCAATGGGAAAATGGCTAATTTCGGGTGGAATTTTCTCATATTCAGAACTCTCGCAGTTAAATGCCACTAATATCAGGTGAAACTATATGATTTAGATGCCAAATGAACAAAAACTCAACATAGGTTGACCTGAGACTTTTCTTGTTTTAACGCACTGAACCGTAAACACCTTAAAATGGCAGTGCGCCCTCGAAGCTGACATTTACAATATGGTAGGGCGAATATTTACTAAAAACTGAAGCCGTGCGTATGAATTTTGGTACTATTACAACAAAAATGTCATATAATGAGAGAAAATATACCATTTTGAAGCATCAAACCCTAAAAAGTACTTTTTGGGTATATAACTTGATCAATTTCAGCGATTTGAATGCAGTGTTTTCAGATGCCATGCAAACAAATAGTTACTCGTCGTATTTTTATGTATCGCCAGCTACACTCTGTAATGTAATTATACCATTGCATAATAGATACGTGTAAGATATATTTATACAAAATTTTGTATGAGTATTTTAGTATGGTTACAAACACACGCACGCGCACATGCACGCGCGTATAAAGGCAAATTCCCATTTTAGGCTCGTTCGTATTACATGATATGTTTCCTTGTTATTTCAATTCATAATAGACTGTTGCACGATTGTTCATTCAGAGGCATGCTTTACTTATTTTTAATGCGATATTTATCTACCGAAATTGTTACGAAATCTGCATGAGGTTAATTTTGTATGATCTTGAAACTGAGAGACGTGTAATTACTTCACGAGGTCAAAGTTTGCTCCCCATACTCCCTCATGATGGTATTTTATGCCTTTTTGTACTTTTAGCCAATTTTCAACCATTTTCCTCAAATTTTCTTCCACTTTTAGGTTGCCCACATCTCCTTTGCCCACTTCTGAAATGGAAAGGTCCTGACTACTGAAACTTATTATCAACGGTCTATAAGTAATGTACTTAAATATGAGGTCAGAGGTCATCCAGACTCGTTTGCGGTCATTTTGACTTGTACATGATCAATGCTGATTTTGTCGTAGACATAATGTGTTTTTATAACAATTTTCAAACAGAACCACTATCAATTTCATTCTCAAAGAAAAAAAAGTAAATAAAGTAATAAAATACGTTCATCTTTATTTTTAATCTCTATTTGTTCATATTCTTGTCTGTATTTCTTTTTCCCAGGCACGGCATGCAAACAAGGAGCTACGTGCGTCTGTCAGACATTTCAGCAGCTCAGTTTTCTTTACCGCTAAGTAAAAATGATTCGAAGTTATCCATTTCTAGCGAATCTAGAATCCCTGATTTGAATTAATTAGAGTATTTCTAGAATTTATTTTACAGAGGGTTTATTGCTTTAATATCACCAATGATTACGAGAGAAAATAAATCATGCACTATATTTTTGGCTCCCATAATGTGTGTTTGCGCGTGTGTTTGTCGATGTAAAAGATGAAATCCCTTAAAGGAAGGTGACCTGATTTATTTGGAAAATCAAATTATTTAAAACTTATAATTAGACATAAAATGTTGTCCCTTCGAAGCATTCATGCAATAATAACATGTAAATGTTCCTTGTAAATGTGACTAATTCCTTATGGAATTACAGGCATTTATACAGTTATGATCCTGTAATAAACTGATATCAAATGAAGGATCCTATTTTTCTCATTAACATATTGACCTTAGGAGTTCCAAATCGGTGTATTTCCGAAGATATCATCAAAAAACTGTTGAATTAGTCTAAAACGTGGTATTTGGCAGTTTTTTGATGTTTTCTTCGGAAATATACCGATTTAGAACGCCTAATTTCAATATGTTAATGAGAAAAATATGAGCTTTCACCTGAATAATACAAATTTTTATTTTGTAGTCCAGATATGATAGCGATGAGCAATTGACCAATGGCCAATGGAATATGCTGTGAGAACAAACAGCTCATTTGATTGGTTTACAAGAAGTCAATCGCTCATTGCCATTGGACCATGTTCGTTTAAGTTGTAATTTTCACAAGAACAATGTGAATAGGCTTGGTATTTTATCCCCTGAAAATGTTAAAGCCAAATGTGAATGACCGATTTTATATTGTTTAGAACCAGTATTGCCGCATTAAAAAATATGCATAAAATTAAAGGGTGATGCCAACATTAACCAATTACAAACTGAAGAGAATCTGTTACAATTAAGGGACAAAACAGTGTAAAACAAATCAGCGGTGAAAAAATACTAAAGCGACACCAGGTCAATTGGAAGGAAAGATCAAATGGAAGGGAATACCTCCAAGTTAAATGGAAGGGAAAGCTTCCAGGTCAAATGGAAGGGAGGTCAAATGGAAGAGAAAATGTCCAGGTCAAAAAAGGTTCGCTATCACTAATTGCTATCTCTAAGGTTCGCTATCACTAACGTGTAAAGTCTATGGAGATCAGAATCCCGCTATAGAGAAAAAGGTTCGCTATACCTAAAAATGGGTCCGCTACTTCTAAGGTTCGATATCACTAATTTAGAATAAGGTTCGCTAGTTCTAAGGTTCGATATCACTAATTTTAAATAAGGTTCGCTATCACCAATTTAAAATAAGGTTCGCTATCACTAATTTTGAATAAGGTCCGCTATCACTAATTTATTGAAGGTTCGCTATCTCTAAGGTTCGCTATCACTAATTGCAATAAAGGTCCGCTATACCTAAGGTTCGCTATCACTAATTTGGTTAAGGTTCGCTATCCCTAATTTATCAAGGTTCGCTATCTCTAAGGTTCGCTATCACTAATTTCGATTATTTGATATTAGAAGGACATTTTTGGTATTCAGAATGCAATTCGATATATCTGATGTGTTCTAATGTCCCACAATCAATACTGTCCAAACGTACATACCCCATCCCTTAAACGGGCCATAATTTTGGACTGAAACAGGCCAACAGGAAGAAAGAACTTCATAGATATTGGTAAATTTTCTTAATATGGATTGTTGGTACACATGGACCCCAGCAAATACAAAAATGCTCTTAAAGCATTATAAGAACGTTTTGATTTTATTTAAAACGTTTTAACAACATTTAAATTTCGGGCGTATGAAGCTAATGGAAACGACAATATTTCAAAAATGTTATTGTAAAATATTTGTTGGCAAACATTTTTGTATTATATTTTGTTTCAACTCTTAAATAACAATATGTTAGAATGTTTTGCATCAAGTTTTCAAAATATTAGTGTATGTTATTGAAACGTTTTATACCCTTTATAACCCGACATTTAAACGTTTTGTGTTTGCAGGGCCGGGACCGTTGTTACTATGGACAATGGGCTGGTTTCATCTCACACGCATATTCAGTCAAAATGGACTAAAAACCGGATGATGTAAAAATTGTAACGCGTTTTGAGAACCTGCGGTAGTGTAGTGCGGTGGTCCACTATTATAGAATAGGCCTACATTTATATTTATTATTGATCATTCCATTTTGTTCGAAAGGTTTTGTTCCATACTTAAAATCCTAACAATTTATATCTTCACTGGCATTGGTGATCAAAAACTAAATTAGATGTCGTCTCAGACGGTGCTCGCCAGCGTTCCCGTTCGAAACTCTGTGTTGCCAAACCCGTTTGAAGGCTTGAAACACTGAAAACGCGCCCAATATTGCATCACTTCCACTAATCCATCGCATAAGTGAACAAGTAAAGTTGATTTTATCTGAAAACACAAGGATATGCAAATCAATGGTTTGAGAAATGTTTAAAATTAGTCGCAACGTCCAATTTTTCTTAGACCAAACACTCCCGTTAAAGCCTAAATCGTTAAAAAGTAGCCCAATTTGGGAGTGAAAGTACCTCTGCCTGTTACTACCTCCTTTACGGTCCATTTTTGATATAGGGAAATTACGTGTGAGATCAATTTAGCCAGTCGTCTATTCCTGGCGCGAACAAAACAAGCGATGGCGTATGTCACAATCGTACTTCGAGATATTAAAAATAGGCTGCTTCGAGACTCGCTGGCGCGGCGAGAGATAAAAACTACGTTTCATTGAAAAGAGTGGCGTAACTAGGGTTGGTAGCGCCCGGGGCAAGAAACAAAATTGGCGCCCCCCCCCCCAAGTATTCTTTGGACCCCCCCCCCCCCCCCAATTCTTGAAACAGTTGCGCGAAATTTTGGACAAATAAGGCCTACCACTAATTTAAATTGGTTACTAGAAGTTGAAAGTACCCTCTGCCTGTTACTACCTCCTTTACGGTCCATTTTTGATCCCGGGTTTTTGATATAGGGAAATTACGTGTGAGATCAATTTAGCCAGTTGTCTATTCCTGGCGCGAACAAAACAAGCGATGGCGTATGTTACAATCGTACTTCGAGATATTAAAAATAGGCTGCTTCGAGACTCGCTGGCGCGGCGAGAGATAAAAACTACGTTTCATTGAAAAGAGTGGCGTAACTAGGGTTGGTAGCGCCCGGGGCAAGAAACAAAATTGGCGCCCCTCCCCCCGGGCTAAGGATAAAAAATGGCGCCCGCCACCATTCTTGAGACCATTGCGCGAAATTTTGGACAAATAAGGCCTACCACTAATTTAAATTGGTTACTAGAAGTTGAATATCGGTCTTAAAATGTCCTTTCAATTGATTTTCAGAAATTTCAAACGTTTTGACTTTCATCGCTTGGAGGGGCGCAGAATCGATGCTGAATTAGTCAATTTGCCCCCCCCTGAGGGTGGCGCCCGGGGCAAGTCCCCCCCCTAGTTACGCCACTGACTGAAAACGTAAAAATGCCAATTTTCAGAACTTTTCGGCCTTTTTAAAATTCATGATATTTAACAGATTCCAAATCTATGAAAGTTTAAATCGTACGTGTTTCAATAATATATATGTGGTTATCTTGTTGCTGCGTCAAATTCAAATTATGATATTTTGGCATATAATTACTCAGTTTTGTAGTGACTTTTTACAATTTTGTCGGTGTCAATAATTCGGAATTTGTCAAGTTGTGAAATTGGACAATGGAAAATATCATGAATATAGGCCTCTCAAAATCAGAATGTTAACTTTAAGCGATTTTGACGATCAATTCCATTGAGCGTGTCATTGTTTCTTAGAGTTTGCTTTTTAATCTAGTTCTCTACTTCACTTCTTCAAATTTCTGCCAGTTTCACCAATGTACACTTGGTCACAAGATCCATAAGGTATATATAGAATAGATAGCTCCTGGCTGGAGATTCTTGGGAATAGGGTCCTTAAGGTGTACAAGTTGCTATTTTAGAGTATTGGTCGTTTTGAAGTAAACGCGAAGGTTTTCTTCCAAAGAACTTTGCATATACCTTAAGAGGCCCCAAAATACGGCAAGCTGACTGTACATAGCATTAGGCCTAGCTTCGTCGGTCGTGTCAGTCCTGGTAGGTCGGGATGTAAAGTCATGAACAAACTTAGAAGGATATACTTGCCATGCTTGTTGGGCTTCAAAGCTTGACAAACAAAAAACAAAAAAAAAAACAAAAAAAACCAAAAACAAAAAAAATGTCAAGGAAAGCAAGCTGGTCATTGTATATCCTAAATGAATCGGAAACATCCTCACCGAAGAAGATTGTTGAGGTGCGTCAGAAGAAAAGACGCTAAATGTTCGCGTTCGGTAACACAGAATGTGTCATCAACACAGCCAAACGTTCAGCAAAGTTGAGACCAATTTCGTTGAAATCGAAGCATTTTTAATTTTTGGCACCTAAAAACACTGCCTTACCCCCAATTTTTAAACGGTATGTCGCAGGTAGGTCAAACTATACTTATTCTGAATCCTTGCAATGAGAGGAATAATTTGGTGCTGGTTAACTAGATTTGAGCAACTTTGAAATTTGACCACTGTGTTGACCTTAAACCTTTTCCGGGAATTATTTTTTGTTAATATCTTGAATGTATAGGGCCATAAAAGGAAGCTAACAAATGCGGGGGAGGCATCATTAAATTCCCGTATATACCGGACTATAGTGTACTGCGGTCTGCGGCCCATATTATTGTTGCAGTAAAGGAATACGCGTCACGCTCCCCGACCCCGGGTCTATTACGTACTCAAAAGTACGTTATTTGGGGCAAAACATATCATCTATTTTGTTTTCGCCAAGTATGATCTCCAATATTTTTTATCTGCATTGCTGATTCATTTGTCGCACATAAAATAAGTAGGACCACCACTAGTCATCAGAATGTCATTGTTATAAAGATAAACATTATGGCAACTTAAGCTAATACTTGATCTGGAGGTTACTGGTTCGAATCCTGCTGCACGTTTGTTTGATGGCACTGTGTAAAATGTAGTCATTTTTAAGAAAAGGTGAACACTGATGGCGCTATTTATCTTAAATCTTGTTTTCATCTTTACAACGAGTAGACACTGGTATAATTAAAACATCAGAAAAAGAGTAACAAATAACAAGGAAATTTCCAAAAACGTTTTTATCATTACAATGTACGGAATTGTAAAATGAATGAAAAAAATATATGTAAATAGCGCCCTCAATATGCACACAATTAATATAGCAAAGAGATTCATTTGGTAGGATTGTTGAGATCATAAACTGGTTAATTATGTTAGCCAAATCCAATAAATATTACTCACGGAACTGAGCTTTCGCCATCTTGGCTGATGGCTTGATCACAGATGAACTGGTCCACTGCTTTTCCCGCGAAACTTGGTTGCTATAGACGCATCCTCGTTACCCGGAAGTGATGTTGATTTAAGCAGTGGGTCATATACATGATCTAGAAAGTACGCACCCTCGTCGCGGTTAAGTGAGTTAACTCGAAAGGAAACGTAAACTAGTGGCAAATGGTGGTCATAGACCACAAACCTAGCTGGGGCTTGTTGGTGTTGTGGAGGTATCTGACCCCTGCAAAATGTTCCAAAAATATTTCCCTGGTCATGAGGTTTGTTGTCTCCGAGTTTGAGTCCTGTGCTCCTTACAGATGTCCAGAAAATGCAATTCTAAGATTTGACCCCAGATGACCTTTGACCTGACCCCTGCAAATTGTTCCAAAAATTTTCCCCTGGTCATCAAGTTTGTTGTCACACAATTCTAAGATTTGACCCCAGATGACCTTTGACCCCTTGCAAGATGTTCAATAATGTTCCCCTGGTCATCAGGTTTGTTGTCACCGAGAGTGAGTCCTATACCTCTTACAGATGTCCAGATAACGCAACTCTAACATTTAGCCCCAGATAACCTTTGACCTGACCCCTTCAAATTGTTCCCCTGGTCACGAGGTTTGTTGTCACCGAGTTTGAGCTTTGAACCCCTTACAGATGTCCAGATAATGAAATTCTAAGATTTGACCTAAGATGACCTTTGACCTGACCCCTGCAAATGTATCAAAATTTTCCCCAGGTCATGAAGTTGGTTGTCACCAAGTTTGAGCCCCATACCCCTTACAGATTTCCAGAAAATGCATTTCTAAGATTTGACCTCTGCGTGACCTATGACCTGACCCCTGTAAAATTTTCCCCTGGTCATGAGATTTGTTGTCATTGAGTTTGAGCCACATATCCCTTACATATGTCCAGATAATGCAATTGTAAGATTTTACCCCTTTAATGACCTTTGACCCCAATTCTGTGTACAAGTTATAGGCACTGGGTATAGTCGATGCATATGTGCAAGTGACGTCATTGTGCTATGTAATTTGTGGTAGAAGAAGCATTTTGAAGGTATTTGGTTATATACCTGTAATGCCCCCTTAATGACCTTTGAACCCAATTCTGTTTACACACTATGGGCACTGGGTATAGCCGATGCTTATGGTCAAGTGACGTCATTGTAGAATGTTACGAATGTAAGAATTTTTAGCTGAAATCACATTTTTAGCCTATTTGACCCCTCTGTAACCTTTAACCTACTAAAAGTCAGGTGACGTGTATGGTCGTGGTCAATGATGGTTGTGATCAAGTTAGGTCAAAATCGGTCAAAGCATGTCTGAGCTAGAGCAAAAAATGTGCAATTATTTGTTGCCAGAAGAAAGAATGGATAGCATTACAGTACCTAGCTGGGGGGTGTAAACCCCCCAGCTAGGTAACAAGAGGAAGTTACGACCAAAGAAAGACAGAAACAGAAGTTAAAATGCCTGGTTTTAAAGCAAGAAATCAAATCTCGTAGTAAGGAAAATACCGAATTGGACCTCAGCGGCACTCAACTCAAGAAATGGAGAGAGAAATGGGTGAAAAACATCTCCGACAAGGAATTGTCAGACCCTCAACAAAAACTGCTCGCTCGTGGGTTGAATTTCGCGGTGAGTGTGGACAAGATCCCCACACGGAGTATATTGTAGCATGTGAAACTGCGTGTGCTAAGCTCCCATGGCAAGAGGCCAAAAGTCTTCGTGCAGAAGTAACAGGTATGCTTAAATCAGCTAAAGTTCCAAAATCTAATATCACAAAGGAAGAAAGATTGGCAATGAATGAGTTGAAAAAGTCAAAAGATCTGCTTATAATGGGTGCAGATAAAGGTAGATGCACCGTTGTCCAGACTACAACCGAGTATGAAAACAAAGTGCATGCCATGTTAAGCGATGAGCGTACTTATGAAAAGCTTAAGAAAGACCCGACCCAAATATACAAGCGCAAATTGTTAGAAAATTTAAAGCGGTTGAAGGAAGAAAAAAGATCAACGAGGGCAATATAGGTTGCTGTATCCCACGGCAGAGAGCGTTCCAAGACTATATTGTACCACCAAAATCCATAAAGAAGGAAATCCCATCAGACCTATTGTGGATTATACTGGGTCGTTAGGCTACCAAACTTCCAAAGCTCTTGCGGAAATTCTGGGCCCCTTAGTTGGCAACACAGATCATCATGTTGTCAATTCAAAGCAACTGGCTGAAGAGATGACAGGTGTGCTTATAGAGGAAAATGACATCTTTAATTCCCACGACGTGGTGTCATTATTTACGAACACGCCCATTGACAAGTCACTTGACATCATCAAAGACAGGCTGGAAAAAGACAAGACGCTCAATACAAGAACAAATCTCACTCCAGATGACATCATCCAACTCCTCCAATTTGTATTAACTACCACATATTTTAGCTTCCGCGGGTCAATATACCGCCAGGTGTTTGGAGCCGCGATGGGTAATCCCGTCAGTCCGATCGTAGCAAATCTCTTCATGGAGTGGCTGGAGCAGGAAGCAATAACAACTGCGCCGCTAGATTGCAAGCCCAAGCTATGGAGGAGATATGTTGATGACATTTTGGAAATTATCAACAAAGACAGCACACAAAAGCTTACTGATCATCTCAACACCACTGATCAATCTGGGAACATTAAGTTTACGTATGAAGAAGAGAAAGAGGGCCAAATACCATTCTTGGACACATTACTCATCCGTAAACAAGATGGTACAGTCAAACTTCTTGTGTATCGCAAAAAAACCCACACCGACCAATATTTAAGCTTCAAATCTCAACACCCCCTTCACCAGAAATTAGGGGTGATCCGGACATTAATGGACAGAAAAGACAAGATTGTTACGGAGGAAGACGACAAGAAAGACGAGGAACAAAGAATCAGAAAGGCATTGGCGGTTTGTGAATACCCCAAGTGGGCGATGGACAAGGTGGAACAACAAATGAAGGACAAAACAACAGCAAAACCTCAGAAGAAGACAACGGAGACTCCAATCAAAGGCATGGTGGTTATACCATATGTGGAGGGTACCTCTGAAAAATTGCAAAGAGTTTTCCGCAAGCATGGTTTTACAACAGCCATGAAGCCAACCAACACTCTAAAAGTGTCCTTGTCCACCCGAAAGACAAAAAAGACATCGATCAGACCAGTGAAGTTGTTTATGACATCCCGTGCAAAGGGTGTAATAAATCATACATAGGTGAGACTGGTAGACCATTTGGGGTAAGGAAGGAGCATCAGAAAGACACTGAAAAGATCGCCACCAAAAATTTCACCAGAGCCAGCAGAAAGCTCTCTACCACTGAACAGCACAAGTCCGCAATAACCGACCACGTAGCACAAGAAAATCACGTCATCGACTGAGAGGGGGCAAAATTACTGGACAGAGACTCCAACGCCTTCTCAAGAAGAGTCAGGGAGGCCAAAAAAAAAAAAAAAAAGGGGAAGAACTCACTTAACCGCGACGAGGGTGCGTACTTTCTAGATCATGTATATGACCCACTGCTTAAATCAACATCACTTCCGGGTAACGAGGATGCGTCTATAGCAACCAAGTTTCGCGGGAAAAGCAGTGGACCAGTTCATCTGTGATCAAGCCATCAGCCAAGATGGCGAAAGCTCAGTTCCGTGAGTAATATTTATTGGATTTGGCTAACATAATTAACCAGTTTACAATTAATATAGTTTATTGAATACATATTAAAAATAATGAAAAATGTAAAAACATAAGCTTTTTTTAAAACATAGGCTGGGATAAACAGGTGTACATCACCTCTAGAACTTTCCCACCTAGTAAAGACCTAATTAATTTTGAAAAAATCAGTGGAATGCCAGGGGCCAAACCTTAAATGGGCTATAATTTGGGCAGCAGTAGGTAGAAAACACAGTGCAGAATCAAATTTGGAATAAAATTGAGACTTCAAAAAACTCAGAGATTGATTTTTGAAATAAGAAATGGAATTGGATAATCTGGTTTCCAGAGGCAGCTGGTTCCACAAGGGAACAATGCGGTTGAAGTATGATTGTTTGTGGGATTCACACCTTTAAAAGATAAAGTAAGTGGATCTGGCAAATAGAGAGCTGGCATAAAAATAGGCACCTCCATTTTACAACAGACATTTTTTTAAACACAAAATCACAACACAACAATAGCTTTTTTTTTTCTTCTTGTTTTCTCGTTTTATTATTTGCCACTTCACTGTATCAAGTGGTTTACATCATTTATATCATACACTCCCAAATACAATTCATACAAGTATACAATACATTGTCAAAGCAGCACTTGTATGCCAAAATAATGTAGCTAATAATTGAGTTACTCTATATCATACTTTCCTTTGCCTTGGTTTATGCCACTGTTTTGTGGTGTACCTCAAGGATCAATTCTATGCCCACTACCCAAAATCATGTCAATACTAAGTAATGCTAATTACAAGTGCATCATATACATGAAAAGGGTATAGCAGCACTATTGTTGAATTGCCTTTATCACAACTAAATGATTCTTGATAAACATTATTTTGGTAACATTATTGATCTCACATCAAATATTCAATAGTTTTTGGCTGTATAGAAAAACAGCTTCCTCTGTGTGATGTTTATTTGTACAACACGGAATAAACCAAGACAAAGGAGTGTACATAATGGTGGAAAAAAGACTTTGGGCTATTCCAGTTGAAATCCATACACCCCATATGGAAGACATGATCATTACCTCCCACACAGGGGATTTAAATTTCAAATAGAGTCACCCATTCAGCATGTACAGGTAACCTTATTTGAAATTCACATTCCCTGTGTGGAAGATAAAGGACATGTCTTCCATACAGGGTGTATTGATTTCGACTGGAATGGCCCAATACATCATTTTGCCATGCAATGACTGAAAGGCACTTTGCATATTAAAAAAGGGGTTTTCTTGGTTAAGATATTGAGCATCGTATATAATAACAACAACAACATCATCATTATTATTAACAACATTTTCTTGCTTATCATGGCATACCGTCAGTGTTACATATCAAGTGTAATACATGTGTGCAAACTCTACAAACATTTTGTTGTTGAAAAACAAAATTGTATAAATCAATGTTTGTGCAACAAACTGCAGAGGTATGGATATGGTGTTAGTGTTATATTTTTTTGCATTGTATAGCTTAAGCAAATATTTCAACAAGTGAAAAATTACATTCCCAATTAATTTAACTTCTGCTGTAGATTTTGTACAAACTTAAATTGAGCCTCAAATCAAAGCTAAAGCTGGGTGTTTTGTCCCATACCAATTCTGTTGCATACCAAGGTTATTAAGAATGTATTTGAAAGTATGCAAATTTTGTGCTAGCCCTTGATATACCTTCAGCACACCGGATTGAGCCAGACATCTTCACTGTAAAAAACCTGTTTAGAAATCGAGGACAGATTGGTGTTTATAAAGTTAAATGTCTAGCAATAAAACACTTCAATGTTTAGATCTTAAACACATTTCATATAATTATGTGTTAAGATGTTAAAGATCTTAACATTAAAGTGTTTATATGCTAGATATTTAACTTTCCAAATACCAATATGTCCTCGATTTCTAAACACTTGTTTTTGCAGTGTAACTGTTAAGTTAATAATGCCTAAAAATGTTTACTTGAAGCACATTTGTAAATCCTATGCACAAGAAATATATCCTATATTTCACCAATTACATGGTTCTGCCACATATAGGCGAGGAGAGCCTTCATCTGGCAACATACATGAATGGGAATTGAACCATTGTCAGTTTGAGTGCAGTGGTACCAAACATCTTTTATGAAAATTACATCAGGCGATACATTAATAATGCCCAAAAATGTTTACTTGAAGCACATTTGTAAATCCTATGCGCAAGAAATACATCCTATATTTCATCCATGGTTCTGCCATGAACCATAACATTGTGTAAAGTTACGGAATTCTTCCTTTCATGTCTATAGCCAGTTTGAGGCTCTCCTTGCATATGACAGAACAGTGCAATGGGCAAATAGATCAGTCAAACACTTATTTGGTCTGTACTTTGTCTTTCACACATACTACATTGCATGTTGATATTTGATAAAGGCTTGGCTTAGAAAAGAAAAGGGGGAGTGTTAGGGCTCCCAGGAGCTGTCTCAGATCCAGGCGGTAGATAAATTAAATTTGACATAATACATAGACATAGCCATACTGATTAAATATATCATCTGCATGTGAAGTGCTCAAAATATGGTATTATATAATTTTGGTTTGAAATGGTTCCTCTGTGTACTCTAGGAGGACTGAAAGGTTTGAAAATATAGCGGCGGCCATCCGGAATTGGGGATGCTTAAATAAGGTTTGGTTTACAAATTAACATGTTTGTATCAACAAACATATAACATATCACTTAACAATTGGGGTGCCATAGACTTTTCGAGATATAGCGTACACAATAGAAGGGCAGTATTCAATATGGGTAAAACCTAGCAAATTCAAAAGACTTGACCCATTTCGTGCAGCACCATCCTATTGCGTCCGCCATATCTAAAAAAAGGCTAGAAAAGGCTAATGGTACTGTAGTGTGATGTACCTGTAAGCCTGGGCCCGGTTGACCAACACCCCTGTTGCCCCCATGAGCACATGGAGTTGGGCTTTGGGCTGGATTTTAAATAATTAGCAAGTGGGAATACTTGAATGGAATAAGAGGTTAAATAGTATATGAATAATAGAGTGTTATAAGATCTTTCATATATGAAAACTCTGATAAAATAGAGGGGATCATATCATCTTCTACAATAGACACAAGCAAATAACTGTAGGGTTAAACTTAAATTAATATTGGATGAAATATTAATAACATCTCTCTTTCAATTATCAACCCGCTAATGAACTGGGTCATCAAATTGATCCCTAGAGTATGAAAGGTCATATAATATCTATTGGTATTGGGTTCTATTCTCCCAGGCTATTTTCTCTAGGGATGAGAGTATAATGAATATAAATCACCATTCCAATGGTTGTCTCTGTGACCTGTTGTTTCCTACACTCAATATTATTGTATACAAGTTACAGAGCAGATGTATGTAAGCAACTGTTGTTTAAAAATGCACAACTTGTATAATATTTTACACAACTGTTTAATATTATAATATATGTGATGCGATTAAGCAAAATCAGTTGTAACTCGAAAATATTGCTTTTGAGATATAGGCAAACAAAGCAATATTTCCTAATTCCTCATATCTTTGGAACTGGTTGTACAATTTCAATGGGGGGTTTTCTGCAAAATGCAGCTTGAAAATTTAATATTTCCGAATTCCGACTGAATTTGCTTGATCGCATCACATATAACCCTAGCAACTGTTGTTTATAAAATACACAACTTGTGTAAAATTTTACCCAACTTATAAATATTTAAAAGTTGAGCACAATTTACAAATGTTGTTTAATTATATCAGCAACAGCTGCTATAGGAAACAGAGCAATGTATTGTTAACCCAATGAGAACTACCTGCCGATTGGCTAAAATGATTATTGTGTCCAATTTTGAACCAATCAAGGAGGGTATTAAATTAATAAGGTCTTCTGCAAATACAAGTTTGACCAGAAATAGTTTAAAGCCTAGTCATAATTGGCAATTGAAATGAGCAGTTCAAGTTATCGTCCAATCAGAAATGCTGTTAGATGACCAGTAGTGTCCAAGGGATTAAACAATTATTTCACAGTTACAGTGTATGGTCACCACAGCCAGCAGCCAACAGGGGTATTTTGTAAAGTAGGAGTTGGGTTATGATGGAATCTTCACATAGAATTGCCAGTTTTAATAACATGTTCCTTTAAAAGGGGTGCAATGACAATTTCCAGAATAGCCAAATATGGTCCAGCTGAGAATTGCAAAGTATTCTATAATTGCGAATATGGCACAAATCATCTTGTTGCCATGGGAAATCATTTGTCCCAGACAGAAATTTTGTTATTTTGAAAAACATTCTAATGTTAATCTTTCAATCTAGAAACCCAGATTTGTCATGAAGGTCATATCTATATGATTGCATTGTGCTATTCTAGGTGAAATTCATAGACCCCCCCCCCACGGAAGACATCACCCTAATCTCCCACAGAGGGTGTGTGGATTTCAAATGCTTCCAAATACTCCATTTGAAATCTACACACCGTGTGAGGGAAATTAAGGTCATGTCTTCCATAGGGGATGTATGGAACTGGATTTGCCCATTGAGCAACAATATTGTTGGCCTTCACACCCAAAGCTCCCCAGACATATTTTCTATGCTTATGTATTTTAAAATGACAGAAATACTTCAAAAACACACTTTTTTATTTCAAATAATTTTAACTTGACACAGGGTCTTAGCTAGAAAATGAGGTTTGCCCATCATTTGAATAAAATTGCCTGTCCTAATTTGACCTTGAAAACATTTACCAGACTTCTACAGCCCATTGGAGGTTCAAAGAGTTCAAATATGTGTTGCTATGTCATTGTTTTGCAAATCTGGTCTACTAAAAAGGTCAATAGCCTTTCTTAACACCTATAATTATAATTTTGCATCTGTCAAAGGCATTAATTTTGCCCCTTCCCAGGAGCAAACTCCTGTCTAAAATGATGGCCAGGCGGGTGGCAAGCTAAGACACTGACTTACAGTCCCTGTGATAAGCTAAGACACTGACTTAACAGTCCCTGTGATACATAAAATGGAAAACAAGGAATCAACTTTCACAAGCATTTATGTTAGAAGCAATGTTTTTTTTTTTTCCATTTTTTTCATTTCAAAATCTTGCCAATGACAACAGAATGCATTCCCTAAATTAAATTTGCTCACAATATTTGATATTTGACACATTAATTTAGTAATGGATCACAAGGCTGTTTCACTTTGGGTGACTCCACACGCGAGGTGTGATCCGCATTAACCCCATGAGAACTACCTGCCGATTGGTCAGAATGGATGTTGTTTCATTTATTGAACCAATCAGTGATCTTGTCAGAATAATGCCATCATTTAGAATGAATGGAGTGAAATATTTTCAAAACTGTATTCTTATTGGCTATTCAACTGAATATCTTTTGTCATCAACCAAACAAAGCTGTTGTTAGAAAGGCAGTAGTGCTCAGGGGTTAAAGCGCATTCCTGGGATGCATTTCAATGTGATCACCTCTTGTGTTTGCAGGCGGCATCGCGTCATGAGTGCCCTACACATACACGCACTGTAACACACTTACAAGAAATGCCCTTACTACGCGATCATTCACTGGGTGCGGATTTGAGTGCTATGTAGACACTTTCAAATATGGATGCACATCCCGGTATATCGCATTGATGTGTTTTAATGCAGATTTCACTTTCGTGTGCAATCACCCTTTGCTATATGGTAGATGGATGTTTGCTATTGCTTGACACCCAAGAAGTAATATTTATAATATTTATATGGATACCAGTAACTTGCTATGGAATCACAAATACAATAGCTGCCTTTGGTGTTTTTCCTGGGGCACTCTAAGAACTATTTTGATTGGTTACAAAGAGGGCTATGACATGTTTTGAGCCAATCAGAGATATGGTAAAAATAGTGAGTAGGGCTGGATGGGATTAGCTTAAAATTGCTCAGAGATCCAAAAGCTTTGTTTTAATTGGTTAGTCAAATTATTATATCATGTAATCAACCAATCAGGGGTAATGTAAGCCAGCAGTAAAGTGGCCATGGGATTAGGTGGATGCAGCATTTTAGACTTGCAACTTTTTGTCTCTCACTTGAAAAAATAGCAAAAATAATTCTTTTAATCAAATTGAGGCAAAGTTGGGACAAAACCAGAGACATATGTATCTTTAAGTATGTGTCTTTACAACTAGACCAAGAAGCAATAAGCTGGCAGAATGGGCAATCTAAATTGTCGATGCACTTGCCAGAATAAGGTGTTTTATACTTGGCAGGACTATGTTAAGATACAGCCCTGTGCTTGATTGCTTTATCACTGATAAAAATTATTACAAAACACACAAAGCAGCCATTCCTGATTCCAAAGTGTAGTCCCAAAGATATATTACTTTATGGCAGAGGTTTCCATGTATAAAATTATGGGACTAATGTATTAAGTAAACAATAAGCCATCAACAACTGAGTTTGTCATAAAATAAAGTATACAAAAAATGTATAAAAATGTACTATATTTAAGAGCATGAACATGAACAGTCTCTTCTCTTCAGCTGCACATTCCCATAGCCACCTTTCTATAATGAACCCCTTCTTCACCCACCCCTAGTTACAGTTATTTAATCATACCAAATATTTTATTACAGTATCCTCATAAAAAACAAAACATCCACATCCTCTCATAAAACCTTATCCATTATTCTAATTTGGTTACATGCATAGTGTATTTACTTTGAAAAGTACCAGAATTTAGTATCTAGTCACTGTTTTTTGAGTACCAGAAAAACACAGCCAGGTAAATCTTACTCTAATAATGACTTTCCAGGAATTATTGGATTAGCTATTCCAGTTGACATCCATACACTCGCTGTGGAAAGCATGACCTTAATCGTCTACACATGGAGTGTATATATCAAAGGGGGTTACCTGAATGGGTGACTCCATTTGAAATCTCCACCCCCTGTGTGGGAGATTAAGGTCATGTCTTCCATAGAGGGTGTATGGATGTCATCTGGAATAGCATATTGCTAGCTGCAAACCTTGGTACAACACACTTATTTGTTATACTTGTTTGATAATGAAGTATCGCTATTAACTTGATTTACTTTCTTAGTTTAAATATTTGATTTTAAAATTTTATCATGTATGGCCAAGAGGAAAGCACTTAGGCTTCACCAATGTTTTTATCAAGCAAAGCAAGTCAGATATTTGAAACTTTGATCTTTAAAATATGGTTAAGTAGATATTTTTTATCAGTAACATGTAAGAGTCACATTGCAAGAACCATAAATGAAATATGTAAATTTTAGTATATTGAGCTGCAAAATGGGCAACAATGGGGTATTCTAGTTGACCCATACACCCCTATGGAAGACATGACCTTAATCTCTCACAGGGGGTGTAGACTCCAAATGGAGTCTCCCATTCAGGTAACCCCATTTAAAAGTCACACTTCCTGTGTGGAAGATTAAGGTCATGTCTACAGCAGGGGGTGTATGGATTTCAACTGGAATAGCTTTATATTCACTGTCTTTCTTACAATGCTCCTGCTTGGTTAATAACACCCTTCTGACTATATAATTCTACCCTTTCCTATTTTAGAAGCTGCACACTTGCTCCTGCACAAAGCAGAATCTCAGCCGAGTTACAAATTTACCATGATAGATTGCTTTATTCCATGTGGTAGTAACTGAGTAGGCCTAGATGTCCAAAATTCTGTTTGCTGCCTTGCCCCTACCCGGTCCCCCCATTCTTTTGAGAGAAAGAAGTGTAAGATTTATACTAGAGCTGTTAAAATAACTATAACCTTTAAGAAAACTTCTTGTCTTACATTATCCTGGGATCAATCATTATTATTCCATGATGTGAACATCTGAGCTCATGTTGGAGTAGTTAATACTCGGTGTGCTGGCCATAGACTTCAACATAAAAATTCCAAATTTTGAGATATTTTTTTCAAAATATCAAGAGTTACCTTAAGAACCACTGAACCAATACTAGGCTTGTTTGTACTCATTTTAATGCATTTTTCATGCTGATTCAAAATATGGTCATTAAAAAGTACAATTCTGAAATATTGTAATAAAAAATAAATTGAAACTCGTCTGCAAGCAGTCAACACCTGTGTGGAGAGGGTTAATGGAATCATAATACCAATCCAGAATAATAATGATAATCAATATTCAAAAAGTTCCCTATGGTCTACAAAAATGAAAGCAAAAAAGACTCCCTTGCCCCAAAACATTTACCCAAGTTTGTCCTGATAAATGGATTCTCATGTCTTTACTCTTTACACAGGGGAAATGGTGCCGAATTGGTATTTGCTTTACTAACTGGCACTACTAAGTGCTTGTTAGCTTTCTGAAAAAGTCAGTGGCGGTAAAAAAACCTTTTTTATCTTGTGGGATCTCCTGGTGAGCATTTTTGGGAGTGGAGGTTGAGGGAACATGTTTTGACAACTCAAACAGGTACACACATTATTTCTGACAGGTCAAAAATTGGGAAAAAGACTTTTGCCACACATTTTTGGGGGATTTTTAAATCATATATCTTAATTTGTATGAAAACAGTATGATTTCCATGGCTCAAATTTCAGAGAGGCCACCGAGGCCATTGCCTGGCCTTTTTCAGTTTTGGCCTTGGTGCCCCAGATCTTTGTCAACTTCAAGGCATTCTTTATCATTTGTGCCCTTCTTTGTCTTTGTGGTGGCCTTGAATATGGGTGCCCAAAACAATTTAAATTTGAGGCCTGATAATTACATTCACACATGTAAGATGAGCGTGTAGGTTTGAATTTGGGTTCTCCAGAATTATGCATGAGTAGTAGGGTGCATGGGGGATTTTTTTTGGCAAGCTGAGAGGGGGCAAGTAATTTTTTGCAGAACATTTTGGAAATTACCTCATGTTGTGCACATAATCATTGCATAGTTCCATACTCTTTTACCAGAATGAATACAGGGCTATAGTTAGTATTATAATACTTAGTTATTATACAAATATTGACTGCTATGAGGGGCATGGTTAAAATTATAGGCCCAAGGTGACCCCAAAACCATGACTATGTCCCTCGGCGTAGCCGAGGGGCATAGTCATGGTTTTCAGATCACCGCAGGCCTATAATTTTAACCTTGCCCCGAATAAAAAGCAGTCAATATTTGTTTTATTCTACCAAATCTTAAGATTCTTGTCATCTGTTTGGTTAAAAGCATCGATTTTGGCAAGAGAAATTAATAGTTTCAATGCGAACGGCACAGATTACAATCTGCCATTTCCATGTAATTATAGAACCTGAAAAAATTATTATATTATTTTACGCTGGGAACAAAGCACAGGCATAACTAATGCCCGGGGAATAGTTACATTTGCGGGCACTTTTAACCAATGGCAATCAGATGACGGGAATCTTTAGATGAGGTATATAATATGGACTATTCTTTTTCAAATCAATACACTCTCCTAATAAAGATAAAGACCTTAATCTCTTACACAGGGGTGTAGATTTCAAATGGAGTCACCCGTCTTGAAAACCACATTTGAAATTCACACTTGCTGTGTAGTAGATAATAAGCCTGTGTCTTCCATAGGGGTGTATTGATTTCAACTGGAATAGTCCTTCCCTTAGATATTGTGATATTACATATTTACCTCTGCTTGTAACTTATACTTTTCCTTATCAAAATGGGATGACATAATGATACTTTTGTATGTTTCAACATCTGCTATGAGCTGCATATATAGGTTAAAATTTGTAAAAATGTGTTTGGTTGCACAAAGACTCAACCATAAACTTGTGTTTTATTACATCTATTATGCACATAATATTTATTTTTCTTTTGATGAACACTGCTGTGTGAGCTTGTGTGCAAGTTTTTAGTCACAATTTATACTTCTTGACAGCATTATGCTGATGTGCTGTATCTGTCAAAACCACATGTATTGAAATATTTTACCTCTTAATAACTTTTTTGAAGCTTCCTTTGGTTTGAGCTTAGGGTAATGAAAAAAAAACACCCCTTTTATAGGCCTGACCAACCCAGATTTTGCATTTTCAGAGATTTTTAATATTTTGCTAAATTCATGTAAAATCTGCAATATTTTAGCCAAAATTTATTGATACTGAAAGTTTTTGAAAAAATTCAGAATATTTTTCAAAATATTTTTGCAATAAATTATCAAAGTTTTGCCAGATTTTTTAAGTTTGTGGTGATATTTTAGGATCAGTTTAGCATCCAGGAAACGCAACAATACTGACCGACTCCAATAAAAAGGGTGTTTTTTTTATCACCTAAGCCAGTTATTAATAATAATTAACCACACATTAATGAGTTGCACAATACTCAACCACGACTGAATACCATTCATTTCATCATCACTGAATAACAACCGATATAATAACCACTTATACAACAATTCTTATCATAATATATCGCAACAATTCAATGAAAGCTTTCATAGAATCACAAAAATAACATCATCCAAATTTATTTGACTTCATCACGATTGCACCTTATGTCCATTTTGTGTTTTGTACATTTTTACATCTTTACATTTGCTGCCCTAAATTTGTGGCAAAATATCAATCTTTTCAACTATTTACAAAATTACTGTATATTTTCAGGTGTAAACATTTTGTCTTGGTAATAATAACAATTAAAAAAAGAATCCACCAAATCTTTGGAAAATATTTCATGTTTTCATTGCACCGTGCAAAAAAAAGTGTTTCTAGAACATTGCACCATGCAAATCAAAGTGTTTCTAGAACATTGCACCATGCAAATCAAAGTGTTTCTAGAACATTGCACCATGCAAATCAAAGTGTTTCTAGAAACTAAAACATAAATGCACCTTTGCTTATAAGGTGGATTGCAATCCTAAAATAATAAAATAATATTCTTTTAAAAAAAAGTGCACTTTCATCTGTACATTACGGAAAGAAAATATATATCAAATAATATGAACAAAAATTTGTTCGCATAATGAAAAAAAAACCCTACATATTGGTGGTAAAAAGTTGGAATAAAATTAGATTATAGTAATTTCAGACCTAAATATGCAACATTCATTAAAACAAAAACAACATTGTTTGATTGTAAATAGTATGCTGTTTGGGTAAAATTCATTGCAAAATTCTTGGTTACAAAGTTCAGGCATAAGAGGATTATCTGAGGAATACAAAATTCTACAATACTTCGGCACTTGTTAGGTTTTCAATACAAAAAGAGCGCCCTCTTTTATCATGTTCTACAAGTCATTTTGAGGTGTTCCACAGCAGTCATTAGACGCCGTAGATGTTTGGGATTTGAGACGCCGCATTTGCGTAAGTCGTCTTCCTCCATGGCGATAACGATCTCGAGGGCGTCCCATCCTTGGGTTACGAAGACATCAGTGTACATCGGAAGCCCGAGGGATGTTAGCCAATCGGATACGGTCTGCCCTGTTCCAGCATACACCAATATTTGCGATTGATGAGCTAGCGTGTCACTTTTAAACTGTTGAGGGAAAATACAAAAATTGAAAAAAATTGTTGTAAATGAACATTAAACAAATATTATTAACAAGGATTACTTCGTCGCTATGCCACTATAGCATATTTTCCTTGTAACAACTACGCATGCTATCTCTTATGTTATATCAGAAAATAGAGACATGGAAAGAAGAAATGAAAAAGAAATGAAATGCAATATTTATTACATAACTAACACAAATATTTAGGGATTCAATCATGTTTCACCGTTGTTCATCACCGTTTAACAATGATGCGGCCAAAGTCGTATGTGTGGTTTACTTAGCGAGGGCAGCTTTAGCTGCCGAGTAAACTACTGCAGATGCGCTGGTAGCGAAGTTGTTAAACAGTGATGAACAACAACAAAACATGATTGAATCCTTTCAACTAACAAAAAGACCGTATAAATAAATTCACATGATTATTTCATGAGGAAAGTCAGTTAATCTTTGCCACTCAGCCTTACAAAAACTTTTGATGATTTCTCTGCTGATATCAGCAATAAAACTAGAATAAAACTGCAATGTTTAGCCACTACCTAAAATAACCTGAATTCAACTTGCAACACTTGCATACGCACACTGGTTCCAGGCGTGACAAACTTTACGCGCTCTTGTAGTCTCGCTCGCGTTCGCATATACGCTACAGTAAAAGTGTAGATTCATCATGGATTAACAATGTTTGGCTCTTGTAGTCTAGTATAGGAGGAGTTGTTGTATCTGTACTCTTCAGACTCACACATTAATAATGTCATTATGTGCCACATTGTCAATATATGTGGATTATGATAATATAAATATAGGTAAAATTTATGCTTGCCTGGTGAATGCATGCTGAAAAACACCACAGAATATATATGATGAATTCCACAATAAAACAAGCAATCAATTTTTAGACATCATTTTCAAGTTTAAATTCCTCCTCAAAATAGAGAAGGAACAAATATTTGAAGACTTTTCCAAATCACTATTTGTGAGAGAAGTCGAATAAAGCCAATGAAAGTTGAAACAACGTTTCCTGCAATGGTGAAGCCATCACTGTGAGGCATACAAGTAAAATAAATTGAAATACCAAAATGCTTCTCTGCAAAATTATCAAAATGATTCATACAAATTTCAGTGGTTCTTTAGATTGCAATTTCTTTGATTTTTTTAAGGTCTTCTAGAAAAAACCAACATTGACAGACCCTATAGAAACTCCATCCACCTGTTTTTTCCTCATCTGCATGATGAATTAGACTATTCCACTTTATCCACACACCCCTTTGGAAGACATTACCTTTATCTTCCACACAGGGAGAGTTAATTTCAATTGGGGTTACTTAAAAATCTACACCCCCTGCGTGGGAGATTAAGGTCTTATCTTCCATGAGATGTATGGATTTCAACTGGAATAGCCCAATATTTGACAAGATTCAAGTTTGTTTCAGTGCAGAGAAGATATCTTACCCTTCCCAGAATCCTTTGCAACATTTAAACATCACTTCATTACAATTACTATTACTTTGTACAGGGTTCCTTTGTTTTCATGTTGACAATAGACTGGCTAAGCAGGGTTTCATACTTTTAGTCAAGAAATAAACACAGTTTGCAAGACCTGGATGTGCCCTGTTTTTTGTTTTGTTTTGTTTTGTTACTAATTGTCCATTTATGGAGGAACTTTTTTGTCACTATTGACCCATGTTGCACTAGATAGTAAATCAATACAGAAAATTTAAATGGAAGAAATGCATTGTGGGAAGTGTAAGATGTCTTCTCTGGTTCCAACCTTGTATCCATAAGATAGGTAAACAAATCAAAATTTATTTCAGCTTGATTTGATTGCGGTACACAATGCAATATGACAAGGCTCTAATCAGTTATTGCCTGAGAGAATTGATGACACAGATCACGACACAGATAATTTGAAAGGATTTTTTTAATCCGCTGATCATATCTATACCATGCCCGGGGGGTTCACTCGCATACTAAAGTGGTTCTCATGCCCGGCCCCCAACTCAACACAGAGGTTGACAACCACGAGAGTTACCAAACCAAGTCTTTCAAAGGCCCCCTTTGCAATGACTTTTCATCAAATTTATCCTCCCTTTTCATGCAAAAGCGAGGACAAAATTTGGCCAAAAACAACCCCTTTTTTGTGGTTTTCAATTACTAGAACTTCAAATACCCCTTTTTAATGATTAGAATTTCAAACACCCTTAACAATGACACTAAATATTGACATAAAATTTCTGGATTTTCTCAATTACCCCTTTTATTAAAATTTTACGGACAGTGCAAATTAAATACCCCTATTTTGCTGATTTCACTGTCAAATTTCACCAACAGTGCAAATTAAATACCTCCTATTTTGTCAATTTTGCGGTCCTTGCTACTGGTAAGAAAATTACCCCTTTTCCACGCAATTTGGTAACTCTCAAGGTTGTCAACTTTTGTGTTGAGTTGGGGGAGGGGGCAGGTACTCATGCTTGTCACAGCATCTCAAAATTCAACCCTAAATGGCATATTCAGGGGTTTTTACCCCTAAATGGCGTAAGACACTAAAACGGACCCCTAAATGGCATAATGTGTATGACAATTTTCTCACTTAATATGAATAGGCCTATAAAGAGAATAAACCGGAGCCGTACATATTCATTTTCTTTGTTTTGGTTTATTACTTGCGTACCGGAGTAGCCAACCATCTCCAGAACCATCTCTGCTAATAAGTAACCCGTAACGTCGAAGTTGGGTTGAAAAGACAACCCTAAACGTCGAAGATTACCCTTAAAATGTACCCCTTTTCCTAAAGATGGTGTCACATTATAAATTGTACGCCAGCAGGTCAAAATTTGACCCTTTTTCGACGTTTTTTGTGACGAGCATGCGTACCAAATAATATCCCAAGTGAACCCCCTGGAATATGTTGACCTATAATTACTCCAGATTTTAGAAAAATTACAGCACTTATTTTTGGGATTGCAAAATATTATGCTGTTGAACACACATACTTTAATAAAGTAAAGTCAAATTTGGAGATTTGATCAATTTGTAGACACAAGGGGAAAAAAGAATCACGCATCACACACTAGCACAATTAAAATGCAATTACAAATGGAAACATAACATGCATAGGCAAATGAACCAGAGAAAAAACTCCGACCATATCTGCCTGTGCAGGGACTATTGACTTTTGTCCTTATTTCAATTTCTAGTAAGGAAAAAAAAGTATTTTCTGTATGCTGTTGCTGTGACAATCAAGCCTGAAGACTTGTACAAAATCATCTAATGCACTCAAACTTGTAACAATTATTTTCTATTCTGTTTTATGCACTCTTTAGAAATTGTTTTCTATTTTTACATTTTATTATTACAAATTATTTAAAAATTAACAAAAAAGAATAAGATTAAGAGTAATATTGTTGCCTACTCAAAGATTCTGAATGTTTAGACTTGCGCCAAGTCTTTTACTTTTTGACTGTGATTGTGTGAAAACATGCAATTTTGGCTCCCAAAAAATGGCCAAACATCAAAATATCACTTTTTTATGGTAATTGCTTTATTCCAAACAAATTAGTGCTTTATTTTTCTTTAATCGGGAGTAATCATATTTATGGACATTGTTAGTCCAAATCATAATGAGCTGTTGAATCTGTGGACAATCAAAAAGGCTCTAAAGGTTTGAGACTAACAAACATTTCCAATTCCAATTTTGAGGCAACATTGGTTCTGCCAAGTTTACACATACAGAAAGCAAAAGAATTAAGGTACCAATTATGTTCACCCCTGTATATCCTACTAAACAAGATAATATGCCAAAATTAAAACCAGCAGCCAATACCTCTACCCTTCCCTGATTTAAGACCTCATTTGTTGAAATTGATTGAGAATTAAAGAATAGCTGATCGAAAACCCCAGCAACGAACAAAATCAACAGTTGCATTTAAATGACCAAATCAGTGAAAAGCATGGCACTCAGTGTTCGAAATATGCCTCAAAAAGTTACAGGCCAGCCGGGCTTGACCTTAAAAAGTTACCAACCAGACGGGCCGGCAACTAGATGCCAGTCAGAAAAGTTACCGGCCAGGCCAAAAAGTTACAGGCGAACGCTGATGGCACTGGTTCACTTGTTTGAGAACCCTTAGGTCCGTATGCACAAAAGAATTAGACCGGGTCTAAAGTTATAGACCTGGTCTAAGTGCAATTCAATTCCATCAGGAATGGTCCTTTACTCTTATTTCCTTCCTAGAGTAGCTAGCAAATTTTAAAGATTTAAATGCAATGTTAAAAAATAATACAAAATAACTTAAGAAAATGTAAAGGAAAATGTCCTTTCTCCTGATACTAAATTCCACTTAGACCAGGTCTAACTTTAGACCCGGTTTAAATCGTTTGTGTATACTGACCTTAGTGTACAAATCAATAGGGCATCCATTGGAGCAATCTGCAACTTTTGAATTAGCACTTTCCTTGGGTTTTTGGATTATTTCTTGACCAATTTCAATGAATAAGATCTTAGTTCGAGCTAAAAGATGCAGCTATTGACTGCTAATAATGATATCTGTCTTTGGGTAGGATACAGGGGTAAAACTGGTACCCTAATTCTTTCCCTGTCTGTATTTCCAAAGCATCAAGTGCCTTGACCCATTTTTCAAGATTTATCCTCACAATATGCACTATTATAATCCATGTCAGAGCTTACTGATTAGTTAGTGCATTGAACTTTCAATTTTTCACATCATGTAAGTTATTTATCAGATTTTTTTTCATGTGGCAAATTACATCCATGCAAATGTGCAAAACATCCATTCATTAAGGGTACATGCCCATGAGTTTCATTCAGGGGCGTGTTTGTAAAACGGCACAGCGCATTAGTAAAAAGAATAAAAAATACTAAAATTTTCACGGGGTTGAACCACTGCCAATTTCACTGAATGCTAAAGATGCCTATGCTGTGCCATGGTGACTGTGGTTAACATTGGCGATTTTCAAAGATATACATATCAACACGTTTCTAGTGTATTGAAAATCATTTTGATTTTGATTTTGGTAGGAATACGGTCATAGAAAGACATATGACTCTACTTGTCTGTTTGTTTTCATTTAATACAAATTAATTTTGATGAATTGAACTGGTACAACTCTTAGCTTTTCGTGATAAGCGACGATTAATTTAGTAATAATAAAATGAAAGCGCTGGGTCATTCACGGCGTCATTTGTAATTTATGTCAAAACCTGGGAGGACCACACACATCCGTGCTGCATGTATGTGCTCAATCGATACTCAATGATCCAGACAATAGCGTTTGAATATACCGCCCTGCTTGACACATCTTGTCACTTGCGGGAAGATATACTATAGGCCTACCCTAATAGCTTACAATAGATACCCCACCGTACATAGCTCTGTTCGTTATCTCGCTGTGCTAGTTTATACACGCATAGCGTCTGGACTTTTTGAACCATATTTTGTTCAAAAATGATAGGAAGGACTGTTTTCAGCTAAAATGTTGGTTATCAGCAGATGCTTAATGATGCCGGGAAGTGTTGCAGAAAGGTAAGCGTACTCTTTATTTATTCAAAATATGTATATCAATCAATTTAAATTTGAAATCCAAAAAGTAAATGTCAGGTCAAAATTCTCACCTTAGAATTATTGTGAAATAAAATCAAACCAAATTTAGGCTCCGCAAACAATGTCCAATTATTCCCATTGGTGTTTGCTACGTGCATATAATAAATTATGATTTGGGGCTAATTTGAGAAGAGTTAATACCTCGAGTTTCAAAATACACCGAGTGATGTTTTTTGATCAAAAACATCGACAATTCAAGACTCTGTAAAAACAAATCAAGAATTTTCTGGGATAATTGCAACTAAGTGCAATGAAAGTTATGATCTAAGCTACCAGATGCATCATTAATTTCCTGACTATGATATTTAGTTGTGGGAAAAGATTACTGTAATGTTTTGGCGGGATTATTTCCCGCCAAAAATTTCAACCAAAAAGAGCATGTAGCCTTAAGGTCTCTAGTCTAATATCACAATACCTCCATGCAAAGTTCTTTAACCCTAATATGCTTGTACACTCATCAAATGACCTTAGAACGCATTAGGTACCAAAACTCATACTCCACATCATGAGGTCAATTTTTAAGTTATAAGCTTTGAATGGAGGTCATTGTGTTGTGTGATTGGGATTGAGACTATTTTGGTGCAATTTGAACTAATATAATAATTAAACTGGTCTTCTACATCATCATACGTTAAAATTTGAGGTCAATTTTTTAGCTTTAGCAATTGGATGGAGGTCATTGTACTTTGCCATCAGGACTGAGAGTATATTAGTGCATTTTGAACCAAGAATTAAGACGCTCTGCCCTATTTTCCACAAGCACTAGGATCCACTATTATGCTCATCTATCAGGCCACAGTTCTCTAACCCTAATACATTTGTACATTCATTGAATGACCTTTGAAAATTTGGGTACAAAAACTCATACTCTGCAACTTGAGGTCAAATTTTACACTATGATTGTTTAATTGAGGTTATTGGGATGAGGTTAGGGATGAGGTTATTATGGTCCATATAGTGAAGGTTCTCATCTTACTTCTGACATTTCCTTGTCAGTATCAGAATTCAGTAACGCTTCCTGTGCTTAATGGAGTGTGGCCTGCTTAAAACCAGGATTTGAGGGTTCACAACTTCAAGGAGAATTGAATGTGTACTATTGGAAGACAATTCATCAATTCAATGCATGATGAATGTAATTACATCATAAAACCAAAGCACTTATGACCTTCTGTACATTCAAACATCACTGAATTGCTACACATTAATTGCATGTCACTTGAAGTCTAAGTAGGGCGTTCCTTGAATATTAGCAAACTGCAGAGAACACATTGTACTTTAATTTGGCTGATGCATAATCAATTTTTTTTCCTTAAAAAATGTAAAATAGCAAGTGCACTATTTTGTTTCTTTAAAATGAAACACCAATTTTTGGCGACAACAAATTCACAGATTTTGTGTTTTGGGGCATTTTTTAGCTGTATGCAATTAAAAACAGTCGTTTTTGGATGATATTTGTTGAAAAAGTTCACAAAAATTATTCAGATTTTTCAAACTTTCTGTGATTTTTTTAATGTCAGTTATTCTCTGATTTGCTTATGATGAATTGGGCTATTCTAGTTGCAATCCACACATCCCCTATGGAAGACATGACATTAATCTCCCACATGCACAGAGTTTAGATTTCAAATCTGTTGCTGCTGAATGGGCGACTCTATTTGAAATCTATACGTCTTGTGTTAGAGATTAACCCTAACCGCCTAAGGGCTTTTTGGCGACGGGAAGGGAAAGAAGGAAGGAATAAAGAGAGAAAAGAAGGAAAGAAGTTGTTTGCTCTGGGTGGGATTGAACCCAAGACCCCTCGCATGCCAGGCACTGGGTCGGCGACACTTTGCCATGTGTCTTGGGGTTCGCTGGCCAGCGAAACCGTGCCTATATTCACTTAGGGCGATTGCATCATCACACCACGTGGGATGCATGCACGAACAGCGCATATATCAAGTAGTATTTTGTAGTATACCGTCCTGTTAGGGTTAAGGAAGCCTATATTGAGTTTCGATAGTGGTAACCTAACCCTAACCGGCATTTTGTCGACGGGAAGAGAAAGAAGGAAGGAATAAAAGAGAAAAGAAGGAAAGAAGTTGTTTGCTCTGGGTGGGATTGAACCGAGACCCCTCGCATGCCAGGCACTGGGTCGGCGACACTTTGCCGCAGGTCTTGGGCCGCTGGCCAGTGAAACCGTGCCTATATATCACTTAGAGGCGATTGCGTCATCACACCACGTGGGATGCATGCACGAACAGCGCATATATCAAGTAGTATTTTGTAGTATACCGTCCTGTTAGGGTTAAGGTAATGACCAGGGACAAATGATTTGCGCTGAAAAAAAGTTCCACACAATCTCTGCGCAATTGGCTATTTTTTCCGCACAAATCATTTGTCCCTGGTCATGACTTCCATAGAGGGTGTATGGATTTCAACTAGACTAGCCCATTCTACAAACCCCTATTAGGGATCAGTCAAGGGGGGTCAGCCACGTGATTTGTCAAACTTACCCAGCATCGACACGCCTCAACAAGATGTTTGACACGGATGGCTTCAAGACATTGAGCAGCCTCTGATACTTGAGCCTCCATCTCTTCAGCATAACGCTGCACTAATGCTGGCGGAATCCCACAGAAACCCATCTGCGTAAGAGATAAAATGGTATAAAGAATATTGTTGTTAATGGCTTGCTTAAAATGAATGACTATATTAAAAAATTATATAGAATATATATTGCCAAGACAATATCAACCATTCAAGTCTTCATCTTACTTTATGATAATATCATTTGAATTGAGTCAAACGCTAAACATATGATTCAACTAGGCCAAATGAAGCAATCTTCTGCTGGGGGCGTTACCGGGTATTCCTTGCATCACCCACGGCGGATCCAAACAGAAAATTGGAGTGCGCCCGCATACGTTCGATATCAACTTTGACTCGGCTCAGCACGGGGCATTGCCCTCTCGGTCAACAAGCGGATTAAGCTAATCGGCGCAGTGGATATAGGAGTCCGATTTTACAGGGATCTAATCGTGAACCAAAGCATAAAATGACTTGAAATCAAAGATTACCGTAGATTACAAGGTGCTTCGTCTTTGGGTAAAATGACATCAATTCTGCTTTTCTAAATTTGATGGAATCAAGTTTGTTTGTGAACCTTCGGAATGACACATACATCGTCATGATGCATATTGTACAATGATGCTTGTTTTGGAACACCGATATTATTACTAAGTCCCTCAACAGAGACTTGAGAAACATGCTATAGTCGGAACAGGGCCTAATATAACCAAGGAACACAAAATCTTTTCTAGGCCATCGCAATTTGTATCAGAACGGAACGCCAAAGTGCGGTCATTTTTTCACCAGAAAGAACATCTGCACGGCCATGCAGCCGTAGCAATGCGTGCGTAACACGGCAAGAGATAGGCATACTGACACAGCTACACTCCGGGGGACAAGCCGGCAAGCTCACTGAACAGGACCGCTGCGTAGGACATTCACTCAGTGCACTGTGGAATATACATACGGTAAGTTTTATGATGTTGTTGGTGTTTTGAGATGTAAATTATTATTTTATACTTTATTGATATCCCATAGAACTATTATATTATCTATTTATTTGCTGGTTTAACTGATTAGGCCCATCTAAGTAATAATAAACTGGGAATTGGGAAGAAATACCAACATGAATGATCAATTCATAGAATTTACAATAAAAATTTCGGCATCATATTTGTAAGTGATTGGGCCTTTAGATGCAACAAGCAGCAGCCAACTTGCATGCTTGTAGGCCTAATGATAATTGAATATCCACTTTGGTCTGTTTTAATTTCTTTTAAAAATAATATTAATATGGGCCCTACTTTTTAAAAATCTATAGAAATCAGCTACATGTTATTTTCTGTCCTCATTGTCATTTGAAGCTCTAGTCTACTGTATGTGATAATTGTATGAACAATTTTTTCCTTGGTATAAATCAAGATAGATGACTCTTAACTATTTTATATATTTATGTTTGTTTTGTTTTTCTATTCTTTTTTTAATTTTACAGAGGATCTAGAAAGACAAGAATTGGGCTTATTTGATATCTTTTGGACAAACGGTACAAATGATAATAAAGAGTTTACATGACAGCTTTGTTGAAGCCTGAGGCGGGTTTAGAAATTTATAATATTAGAATGGTTTCAACCATTCCTTGTCAGGAAGGTTTATAAAAGGAGATAAAAATTCCATACAGCTCATTTCAGAGCTACAATAAATACAACGACAAATCAAACAAATTCATCCGATGTTGATGTGCAATATAATAAATATAATTATTTGAAACTGATAACCTCAAAGAGTCTTCAAAGAAATTGACACGAAGAAAGACATTTCTGGATGTTTGGAATCCTCAAGGCTGCATGATACCTTATAAATCATTGAAATATAACAGACAGTAGTTCAAGTGCTGAATCATTTGGTAAGTGTTTGAAATAGAATTTTTGTTTACAAAGTTTTGAATCTTGTGTTTACAAATTATCAAAACAATTTTATGTTCTAAAATTTTCTAATGAAATGAAGACCCCGTGAAATGTCAACAGAATGTTCATAACATTTTTAAACTGTACAGTGATTGAATACTATACAAAGGCCTTGCATGCTTGGTAGGAAATTCATTTCTTTTCAAAGAATAGGCCTACAATAGCATGCATTTTTTATGTGGACTTTTATTTATATTTACATGTAGATGGAAATATGAATTAAAAAGCAATTTGTTTATTGAGAAATTATTTCATATAAAAAAAACAAAAATGTAACCAAGATATTTAAGAAAGCAAAATAAAGTTTCTATAAAACAAACGATAAGCAAACAAAAAGCACATTGTGCATGGTCTATAAAAATGCATTTATCAATAGTTTTTCTTCTTTTCTTAATTTAGTCATTTATTGATGAGATTATTTTTCTTCACGTGATTTATAATAAAACTAGGCCTATATGAAATCATTATGTCAACAGTGACTAACACAATGAATTCCATTTGCATTGCTTTGGAGAGTAATAAAAACAAACAAACAAACAACAATCAAACAACCAACAAACAAAAAACAAACCAAAGAAAAAACAAACCTTTGTATTGATTTTAAAATAAAAACAAACCACATTTATAATAAACTGACTGTGTTTGACTCGTAATATTTTGTAACTTGTCTTGTCATGTGTATTTAATACCGCATGTGGTACATTTTTGTACACTCATGCTGTAGTGCTTTGACTGTCATGTGGCATACTTGTACCATAACATTGGGGTTATTAGCGGTCAACTATGGGTCATGATCACTGTCATGATGTGTGTAACCAAATTATTGTATGGAAATGATGTTTGTAAACAAAGAGTGATTCTGAGTCGAAAGGAAAAAAAAGTGATTCTGATAGATTTTGAAAATTCAAAACTTGAACATGTTTTAAGGCCAAGTAAAATAAATAACACGTAGGCCTATCGTCTCTGCCCTCGCCGATTTTTGGAGATTTCAAATTAAACATTTTTGTTATGTTTCTTCTTTGTTCCCTTACTTTGTTTCTAAAATTGTTGGAATGAAAAGACATGTTAAAAAGCTCTTGATTATCATTTATAAACACATTGCATATACATGTTATTACGTGGCTTAAGTAATATGATGAATATGGCCAGTGTATGCGGTGCATCAACAACATGCGGTGCATCAGCAAATGCAAAGAACTAAAACTAGTATGTTGAACTATGCCCAGTCCATGGACCAGGGTTGGATTTCGTAAAAGTGATTAAATATTTTTTATATTTAATATGCTGTAGGATTTCATAATACAACTGAGTTCTGACTTGGATTATTTCTTTCTTGGGCGTCAGCGTACAAGATGCTGTAAAACATGCGTGTTCAGTAGGCCTACTCATGCATCGCATGCATGCAGCGATCGCCGCAGCCGAGTTTGTGCGTGTTTGCGGCAAACACGCGCAATTAACAGTGAAAAGGGGTGATTTAATTAAGTGATATCTCTTCATATTCTGTTGGCCTAGTTCTAATTTTCCAAAAGTTAGTTAATAACACGCTTCATTTTGTAGTAACATACATTCCCACTGTTTATTGAAGTGTCAGTCTTGAAATATCTTTGATTCTACATTGCATGTTTAGACAAACAATAAAATCAATGTGAAAGGGTGCAATTTTTTGTGATTTTATTGTAAAAAATTTCAAACTTAAAAACATTGTTTTATTCAATAAATGACAAAAACATTGAGTATTATGTACCTTATAAGGCTCCTTACTTGCTTTCTGTTTTGGCACTGTTTTATCAGAGTTTGAAAGCAACTTTATCTTACATGGCGAACCGCTTCGATTTCTACTGCGTGAAGTACAGCGATCGAGCCGTGGCGTTTAGTCAATTTCGTGCGTATTTCATCAGTGGAGAAAACAAAAACTGAACGCATGCGAATCGGCAAACCTAATTATCGTGTTTCAATGGGAGTGAAACTGCCGTGCACCCTGAATTCACTTGAATTAACCTGAATTCACCCACAACCGTTTGCTCAGTAGAAACACGCTGTTAAAAAGCTTTACAAATAATTCACTTTTAGCGGATAGTATTTTGCCAACTTTTTAATGACTATAATGACACTTGACATTGGTATAAAAGGATCAAAATAATTCAGCAATACATTATTATTAACAAAGAAAATCTCAATTGTTATTATAACCAACATCATTACCCCTCAAAGGAGTAGATTTTCCCTATCTGATAAGCGTATTCATGTGAACATACAAAAGTATGAGGCGATTGAACTTGATAAGATCTATAGAAATGACAAAAATAAACTTTCTGGAGCAGTTCTTATTGAAGAAATAATATGTGGGGAAATCCCAGCATCATTTGAGACGTCCCTACAGCATTCAGCAAGCATGGCGCTGAGATTTAAATAAATGATTGAACTTGATACGATCAGAAGAAATGACACAAAAAAATCAGAAAACAGTGCTTAGGCGACAAAAAAAGAAAATCCTGTTCTACGGGCCCGACCAACCCAGATTTTGAACAAATTGGGAAAAAAATTTTCCTGTACAAATGAATGCCGACCCAAATTTAGGAAATTTCAGGAACACTTTTTTTTGTATTTTCTCAAATTGCAAGCAAATTATTTACAGATTTTGGAGATTTTTTGGCTGACTGACCAACCCTACTTCCGTCCGTCTGCCCGTAGAACAGGGTTTCTTTTTTTCGTCGCCTTATTGACAAATAATTTGTGTGGAAATCCCACCATCATCATTTGGATTGTCCCTATAGCCAACACAATGAGCTGGGTGGGAGAAGACTTTAATGTTTGACTGATTTTGAAGTTTCCTCATTTGAGTAAATATCCCGAATGGCACTTTACTGCAAGAATAACATCTTATGATCTGCACAAGAGGTACACCTGCTTCCTTGTCAGTGACAGAACTTAACAATTTCTGATCGATTGAATTTTCCGTTAGTGGTATGTTAGTGTGGTTTCAGTAAACACAACAGAAGTGAATACCAGTCTGGGGGGATATTTGGCAATATTTTTGCTAAACCAATTAATCTGCAAGAAAGTTTTGTCTATAGGCCTTGGCCTTATGTAGCCAGAGGTTTCCAGTGGTATAAAAATCTCACTTTTTTATTAGAAAAAGTGGGGGAATCCGCTTTGGATCACTAAATGCCCTTTTAAATGAAAACCTATAAATCTTTTTTCATAAGTTAAATTAATGAGGAAGGTGAACAATATCCAAATATTGTTCTCATTTATTAAAATATATCAAATTTTGAACAGCCTCCAATTCTCATGAGCTTCTTACCTCAAAAAGATGCTCTTTTGGGGCTTCTATCAAAGGAAGTCTGAATTCATATAAAAACTTTACAAGGGGAAATCCCTATTGCTCCCGGGACCACTGACTTTGTAAATATTTTAATTGATGAGCCACCTTCAGTACATGATCCATGAGAATAACTTCAGCACAGATATAATAAATAATTAAAATATCATAGTATTAAAAGACGTTTGCACATGATGCTATTCTCATGGGCATTCAGGATCAGATATTATGTGCAATATTTTATGATCTTGTCACTTTTGAAAGGTTTTTTTTTGCAAGAAAGAGCACTATTTCTATAACAAAGAGAAGAACAAACTTTTTGCCATAAAATTATCTAAAGGCAGGCCAATGATTTAACATCACCAAATAATGTCACTTATGGCCTGTCATATAGATTGGCAGTATTTTTAGATTCTAAATACTGTGACATTACCAGGTTTTAACAATAAAAACCACAAATATTAGGCAAATGTGCCAGGTATTAAACATAACTGAGTTTCATAGAAATGAGAACATTTTCAATGCTCCTAGTTTTGTCCAATTCTCATCATTTTGAATGAAATCTCATTTAAATTTCCACTAGTGCATAGGCTTGAATCTAGGCACCTGTGCCAAGATTGAGCAAGGTTCTGGATTTTTATTCAGAGTTTCAATGCATTTCTCGAGCTGTCTGCTTCTGTTGGGCTATTCCATTTAAAATCCACACTACCCCTGTGAAAGATTTTGTAAATATCTTCTACACAGGGAGTATGAGTTTCAAATGGAATGAACACATGAGGCAGCTCCATTTGAATTTCATACACCCTCTGAGAAATCTGAATCGTCCCCTGAGGGAGGGTGAGTTTCAAATGGAACTGCTAATAATTATGTTCATTCCATTTTAAACTTATACTCCCCGGTAAAAGTTATTTCCAAATTCTTCCACAGGGTAGTGTAACTTTTAAATGGAATAGCCATTCTGAAAATGGGGTGAATAAACTTTCTAGCCTCAATAGTCACCAATATATCTCTTTATGTTTGTTTACTTGTTTGTTTGCCTGTCATGAAAACATTACTTTTAAAAACTGAGTCGCTTCACAAAGTAGGTAGAGACATTTGCATACAGACCATGTTGTCACTAAGTACAGGGCTATTTTCTGTGATACCCAATACTTGTTCATGTTTCAAGTGCGACTGATGTTTTTCCTGCAGGTTGTAGATTTTTTGAGAAAAGTACAAGCACATTGCCCTATAAGGTAATTTAATATGAAATTTACCCCTAATGAGTTTTTGGCTAGTAAAAATGAAAAAAATGTACCCTTTTGGACTCGTAATTTACCAAAAATTTGAAAAGGTACCCTAAACAAGTAGTCCAGTTTCAGAAAACTACCCTTATTCTTGAAAATCAGTGTTTTTAGACCCTAAACACGTCACTTGCGTAACTTGCCTTGCCTAAAAAAAAACACTCACTTTTCTTTGTTTTTTGGTCATGCATGCGTACAGACCATTTATGTGAGTGCCCCCCCCCCCCTGGGCCCAGACACGCCTTCCACTTACACATTCTCCCTAATCTCTAAGAACATAGCTTCAGTACGTATTCAATATCTTATTATTATCAACGTGAAAATGTTTCAAACGGGTCCATGAGGAAAGCCATACTGGACACAAATGGAGTAGCTAGACCGCAAATATCATCCACGCCGCCAAGATTCAACGAATCGTGCTGACTACACCGGAAATACTATCTCTCCTTAGACAGAAACCTTGCATCCGCTTGGCTATTCTAGTTGATATACATACACCCCTATGGAAGACAATCTCCCACACAGGGAGTGTGGATTTCAAAGAGAGTCACCCATTCAGGTAACACCATTTGAAATTCACACTCCATGTGTGGAAGATTAAGGTCATGTCTTTCATAGGGGTGTAAGGATTCAAGTGGAATAGCCCATTACTGTATATCAAGTTGCTACGTGACATGGATAAATAGAGACATTCTGAAGCTTAAATGGTAATTACTAGATAAGTACTTCATTGTTCGTACTGGACTTAACCAGAGAAGACATTTTGCCCTTCCCAGAATCCTTTGCAGCATGACACAACCCTCATTTTATCAAATGACACTCCCATTACTTAATGCAGGGTTCCTTTATTTTCATTTGTGACACAATCTGGTCCATGGGGGCCAAAGGCGGCAAATTTGAAATTGAGATACAGGCATTGCTATTCCAAGTACTTTGATAATTCAGATAATATGCATTAATGGGTCGAGGCGATTGCATTGAAAAACCTAATAAATTATTCATAACAGATTCACGTAATCAATCGATAGTGCGGACACTTTTCATTTGCAAACCACCAAAAATTCGTGATCTTTTAGCGTTGGAAAGAGAAACCATGTGAATAGAGTGCCCTCTCAAGAATAGGTTCTCTGTGGTACAAGAATCGTGACCTTTTTCATTCGCAATTCTGTGTGCAGACCTACTTTATTTATAAATCTTTTTTTTTGATAATCAATTGGCCCTTCAACAAAATGAAGCGGACCCCAAAAAATTTCACAAGGTTTTCGGCCTCGTGAATATCCTTAGTTTTTAATTCTGTAAGAGCATCACATTTTTTTAGTTTTATACAAATACAAGTATATATATATTTTGTGGTGTTTTTTTTTTTTTTTGTATTGATCAATGCACATAACCAATTGATACAATAGTAAAATGGAGGTTATAAAACAAAAGTGTACCTTCATGCAGCTATCAAAGGGAATCTTGATCGGGGGTGGGGGGGTCACCCCCATTGTGGCCTGTACCCCATCCGCGATAATGAAAACGCATAAAAAGGGCAGTTTTTCGTGGGTAAGCACGATACGCACGTTACGTGTTTAGGGTGTCAAAAACATGAAATATTGGAAAAAACTATCAAAATTGCAATTGCTAATACGCGGAAATGAAATTTAGGACATGAAATTTGATGCAAGGAAGAAAATCTGTGTTTAGGGTGTGAAAACACTTGTTTAGGGTATCGTTTTAGCCAAGGGTTAAATCCTTGTTTAGGGTGCTTTTCAAAAGTTGATTATCGCGGATGGTGTACAGGACACAATGGGTCTTGATCCTAACCTCCTCAAAACTTCACCATGACGTTGGTGAAAATGGGTCTAATCTTGAACTTACTGGACAAAACCGTGGGGAGTGACCCAATGTGGATAATTGCAAAAGTGAATCTTGACTCATCTTTGAGATATGTCAACATCACCTACTTTTATCGACTTCGTCTCGCGTGATAATTGAAAACTCAAGCTCAACCGATAAATTCAGGTATCACACTCAATCCGTCCAATTTTATATCATAATTGGCCTCATCTCCAGAGAGGCTTCAGAAATTCAAAACTACATAATAAAGTTTTGCGAGAAACATTTGCAGAATTGAATAGAGCAGATGTACAACCATATGAATATAAATTGATTATATATTCTGTGGTGTTTTATCCTTGTATTGTACAAATCCAATACAACTGAACAACGGTATACAAGGAGCCCAACAAGGTTTAAAACATGAGACCTAGTTTTAGATTATAAGCCAAGCAGAAAGGGTTTACAAAATCTTTTTGCCTAGCAGGGGAGGGGTTACACCCCCAGCTAGGGTCTGTAGCCCCCCCCAGCTAGGGTCTGTTTTCGGTTGGTTTGTTGTTCCTCTGAAAATGAATGAACTCTTTATGCACTCTGGGCATGTACATGTACCATAATGGAAACTTGATAATGCTAGATGCAAGCTAGGTATTCTAATGCTATCCGATTCTGCTTCTTTCTTCTTCTGGCAACAAAACCTAGGTAATTTCAAAATGTTTCTCCTCCTACATGTTACAGCCTACAATTATGTACCTTTCACATATGTATCATCTATATCCAGTGCCCATAGGGTGTAAACAGAATTGGGGTTATAGAAAGGGGCATTTATGGCCTATAACCAAATCCCTTCAAAATACTTCTTCTGCCACATATTACATTAAGCACAATGACGCGACATCACTTGCACATAATGCATCGGCTTTCCCAAGTGCCTATAACTTGAACTGGTGTACTTTTGTCCGGGACTTTTGTACTCCATGCATTTGCATATCTTCTTTTTTTACGGCACTTTCGGCAGCAAATTTTTGTTCAATTTTAATTTCAATTTCAATGTATAACTTTATACAATTACAGAGTTGTAGTGAAAATTTTTATTCATAATGATTCAATTTGTTGTACAGTAACAAAGTCTATAATCAGGCCCGTACGAAGGGGGGTGCGACCGCACTTCCCCAAATTTGCAAAAGTATACAAAAAGTCCCAAAATTGACAAATTTGCGAGCGTTTGGTCAAAAAAGGTCCAAATGTGGGGGGAAAAGTCCACTTTTCACAAAATCGCTCCCCCTTTGGAAAAAAGTCCACCTTTTCAAATTCAGCACCCCCCAAAAAAAATCCTGCATACGGTCGAGCCTGTATAATGTTCCCTCTGAATTGTCGTATTGAAGTCTGAATGTAAATTGTTTTACTTGAATATGCTTACATGATTTTGTAGTGTAACATGTTTTGGCTTATGTATTTTTAAATGCCTGTATTTCACATATTTATAATATTTTTTCTAGATTTCATAATGGTTTTATTTTCTAAAATGTTGCTTTTCTCTATTTTATGTACTTTTAATTTTAAACTATTCTTTCATGTGCAGGATGAGTGGGCACTTCTGTGTTTGGACTTTTCAGCCCATTCACTCATCCTGAATATGCTTTTGTCATGTGTAAGAAATGTAGAAAATGTACTGTTATTTTGTTACTTTTGTATTTTGCAAGTAATTCAAATAAATATTATTATAACAATGATTTTCTCTTTAATGTTTATTTTTTTTATATTTCTCTTTAGTGTCTCTTACAGCACACTCCCTCTGGAATCCAAACCAGGTTCCTGCCCATTATACATCCCTTAATTTATTTCATACCAGAATAGGCATAAAGAGTGTTTCCTATCCTGGAGGATGACAGGGGCGGATCCAGGAATTTTCAATAGCGGGGGTGCCGAGCCATGTGGCAGCTTGGTGCCCACACAAAGTCAGGTGCCACTTTGCAAAAATGTGTTCTAAATCCGCCCCTGAATGATCAATGGCAGCAAAGGGATGTACATCCCGGGCGTCCATCCTGAAAATGTAGATTGTCAATGTTTGGCGACAAAATACATGAAGCCCATAATTTAATTGCAAGAACATTATACCAATAACATTTCCTACATGATGTGATCCCGAGAGGTTCCTGGTGGAAATGAGACTATACTGGCCCGGTATAGCCCTGGATCCAGTGCCGTGACCAGTACCCGCTGGAAGTAGTCCTCTGAAGTGGCGAAGCTTCGCGGCCTCGCTTCGCGCAGCTTTGTTGAAGCGCCCTCCGCCGCTTCGCGGCCTCATAGTCTGAGGAACTGAGCCAGTTCTAGCCCGGTATACTGGGATATACAACAGATTGGGGATGCATTTTCAGTCATATTAGTTTAGATTCATGCTGCATTTTGATTTATTGGGGGTGACACTAAATTCACAGTTGTTCTATTAGCAAGCAAATCCTATGAAACATGCGCTGGTTTGCTAGCTAGAAAATGAGGCCAGTTATCGATCTGTTATGAATAATTCATATTCGACCCCTTGATCATGTTAATAGAGGTAGTCATTGTCACGTCAACGCCGCCATCTTGTGGGTACGGACTGCCTTGTTGCTAAGATCACCGCATTGGCGCTTGACTGAAGAGGTGCGTCCGCAGCGCTGCGGCTTCCAGCGTAATCAAAGGCGTAATGTCTAACGCATTACATGCAGAGTGGCAGTACCCACAACATGGCGTAACCCACGGAAAGGGCTGACGTCCTCGATTGAGATTGGCAAATAACAACGTTGTTAGTTTTGTGAACCTTGCTTGTTCAAAGACATAGCGCGACCCCAACACACCTGGGCACAACCTGTCTATCAATAATTTACATGATTAGCCTCATCTTTAAAGAGGCTTCAGAAATTCAAAACTACGTGAGAAGTTTTGTGAGAAGTTTAGGTTTTTAAGCAAATGTACAACTATATACGTATTGATTGATTTATATATCCTGTGGTGTTTTATGCAAACGATGTAATTGCTGCCATTGATGACTTTATAGATGAGGTGACCTCAATATTTATCAACAAGGCAAGGGATTGTAAAATCGATATGCTTGAGTGAACACAATACAACCACTACACTGTTCAATTCAGTATCGCAGTTACGTAATGTTACTATGTCAGCGGGATCACGCAGCTAGAGTAATGAACCACGATCGAAATGATCACCACATAAAGTATATGGCACTTTCGAAGGCATACCAAAGTAGCGTGATCCGGTAACCAAGAGAATTACGTAACCACTTCGATGCTGAATAGCCTTATTGTGATGTGGCGGGAGTTTTAAAAACAGGTGATAGGCCCATGTGCAGGTATTACTAGTATCACCAGAGTGCATGTAAACTCCATGGCATTGTCTTTTTTTAAGACTTTTCTTGTTTACTCTAAAATGTGTAATTAATTAAAATTAATGTACTTAAAGCAGGGCTGTCAACTTTTGAAATTGCTTGGCGTGAGACAGGCGTGCGGGCTTAGCCGACTCAATGTTCATTTTGTACCGTGATTATTTGAGCCACGGTGCTCGAGAATGTGATAAGCGTGAGATTTACTTCCTAGGCGTGAGATTATAATACCTTGGCGTGAGACCGTGAGAAAGTGACCCAATGCGTGAGACTCACGGCCAATGCGTGAGAGTTGACAGCCCTGCTTGAAGTGTGGCAATAATGGATCAAGGGGATCGCATTGAAATACCTAATAAATAGCAGTTAGGGAGTGTTCATAAATACTTTGATAGGGGAGTCATTTTTAGGAGTTCTGAATAGGGGGGATAAAAAAGTTTTGGGTGTATGAACAGGGGGGTTAAAACGTTTTTGTGCACCTTGAGGGGGGTGTAAAACTTTAGCAACATTAGTGTTGAAGCAAAAAATATAAAATAGCCAGAATTTTTTTCGCGCGATACGTGCACAAATATTCCAGTATTAGAAAACAGAAAAGTTCATTCAAGATAAGGGTATTTGATCAGGTCGACGGTCCTTTATGTATTTTGATAAGTCATTCAATAGTCAAAGATTATGAAGTGTTAAAAATTGTCTTGTCTATAACTTAATTTTGAGGTTTGTGTCAGTTCCTTCTGGTCTGCTCTTAATATTTTAATCACTAAAAAGCTGCAATACCTTTGTTCTTCTTTAGTGTTGACAATTTTACAATAATGTTTCATGCAGTACAGATTATTAATTTATTATCACCGAAATATATATGTACAACTAAATCATGTTGCATGACAATCATAGGCAGAGGAAGCTGGGAGAACTGGGGGGGGTACATGTTTCCACCCTCTATTTTTCCATGGGGGACATCCCCCTAAAAATCCTAGTATGGATCAAAACCAATAATTGCCCTAAGATGCAACTTTTTTAGCACATCGAAAAGCATCGAGTTTTGGGCCCAAATAGGATAAAATTACAAAATTTTGCGCTTCGCGGTCACATGTACTGGCCCATCAAATAGCAAAACACACCATTTCGGCAGTAGCGTATAGCCAGGGGGCAGCCTGAGGAAGTGCCCCCATTACAAAGATGAAAGATAAAGTTCCCCTGACAAAAAATGAAAGATAAAAACTTGTTTGTTAAGGTAAGTGCATATTTTTTACAGTGTAAAATGTGTAAAAATGCATGTCATTCAGGGGCGTGCCCAGAAACCGGGACCCCTGGGGGGCCGAAGTCTGAACGGAAAATATTTAAAGGTTTAACATCGGAAGGGGATGTTCCCGCCTCAGAATTAGAATTTTTTTACACATTTGTAGGTTATTTTTGAGTATAATTTTACCAGATTTCCAGCGACCATAAATTTTAGTTTAATATGAACACTCATGCTCAATAACTCGCAACCAAAGGCTCAATGAAGGCATTTATGGTCAAAGGACAACTCCACACTTAGGTGGGTGTCTGAGGGGAAACAGGGCTGTCAACTTTTTGGAATTGCTTGGCGTGAGACAGAGGCGTACCGGGATTTGCCGACTCCAATGTTCATTTTGTCCCATGATTATTTCAGCCACGGTGCTCGAGAATGTGAAAACAGGGGGTGGTAGGAGCAACAAATTATTCATGACGATCGTGAGCTTTTACTACCTAGGCGTGAGATTATACTACCTTGGCGTGAGACCGTGAGAAAGTGACCCAATGCGTGAGACTCATGGCCAATGTGTGAGAGTTGACAGCCCTGGGGGGAATGTGCCCTATGTCAGTTCTTATTAGGTCCGACCAATGATTGTTTCATATTTTTGTGCCGCTTGCCCCTGAGTGCCGTGACGTACACACATTGCAGACAAACGGACACAATCGAAGCTTGTCATTGGTTAATACGTCTTGCCTCTTGTTGTAGCGGCATGGAAGTCCGAAAAGGGCATTATGGCCCAAATCACTGTGGTGTGCGAGGCAATTCCCGATATACCTTACCTGATCACGTTCCTACCATTTCTTTTCGTATTTAGCCACCTCTTTGAAAGAGGCTTTCAAAAATTAGTGAGTAAAATTTTTTGGATTTGTTTAAAGAACTTGTAGATAGTGCATTATTAAATATCTATACTTATGTACAAGTATATATATTCTGCTGTGTTTTTCCTGTATTGATCAGTGCACAAAGCCAATTTGCAAGGAGGTTTAAACATGGAGTTTGGGTTGAAAAAAAAAAAAAAAAAGGGTTGGTGGACCGGAAAACTTTTTTTAAAATTATTTTTGTGTAATTTATAAAGTAAGATCTCTGACTGGTTAAATAATGTATTTTATTGAGATTAAGTCCACTATATATCAAATGGTGATTACCAAGTGAAATATCTACATTTGATGCGTGATATAAATTTTGCTATCTACTACTGATAGCAAGATAGTCAGCTTTTGTTGCTGATGATAATAGTTAATCAACTTAGGGTGCCAAATTTGGAA